>NC_052636.1:18655805-18974391 GCF_016161935.1 Mauremys reevesii | reverse complement strand
CAGCTCCGCAGCGGGGCAGGCGGAGCCCGGGGCGGCCCCAGGGCGGCTCCAGCGGGGCAGGGCCCGGGCCGGGCACGGGGGGGTTAATGAAGGGCTCTCCCGCCGCGATCTGCGCATGCCCAGAGCCCCAATGGCACCAACCCTCCAACCGCCGGAGAGGCTCCAACGGCCCACGAGCCAGGCAGAGCCGCAGGGGCCCGCGCACGTTTGCAACTCGGCTCGGTCTCTGCCCCCCACGTCACTTCCCTTCCAGGGAGAGTCAGTAACTACATCTCCCAGCCTGCCCCGGGGCGCTTCCGCCCTCTCCAGCCCAGGTAAGGGAGGTCCCCCGGGCCCGCCTAATCCTCCCACCCCCGCTCATTCATTTCCCCCGGCGCCGCCCCCTCTCCCAGCCGGTGCCTCTCAGACCCCCCACCGCCTTTTCCCGGGGAGCGGCAGAGCTGGGGGGGGGGCTTGTGACCCCCAGGTAATAACCGCACCCCACCCCACCCCAGCCTGACCCCGCCCCGGCAGCGCGTGTCCACCCCACGCGTGTCCCGGCCCTGCCCGCCCGCACTGCCCCGGCCCCATCGCGCTGCCCGCGGCTGCAGGAGCCCCCGTGCTGCGCTTCTGGCCCCAGCCATGGCCCCGCTGCCACACAAGGGGCGGGGGCAGGGCCGGGGGGGCGGGAAGGGGCAGCTCCTCCCCAGGCCTGGCCCCGCCCCCGGGCCCCACGCAGGGGGTGGGACACGTGGGGACCCGCCTCAGCCCGGATGGGGCAGGAGAGGGGCCGGGGCTCCCCAGGAGAAAAGCGGGGGCAGGGGCTAGTGTAGCAGCTCCCCCTCCCAGCCCCTGCATTGGGTGTCAGCTGGATCCCAGCTGCTGCAGCCTGCCCTGGCGAGCGCTGCAGCCCGGGGGGTGGGGGTTGCGGGGCACAGAGAGGGTCTGGAGCGGCTGGGAGCGGGGGTGTGGGGAGGATTGCAGGGCACAGGAAGGCATTAACCCCTCTGTGCCTGGCCGGGGGGGCTTCTCCGGCTGCAGTGGCGCCAGCTCAGGTAGGGGTTATTGGAGGGGTTGCTGGTGGGTTCCTGCTGGAGGGGGAGGTGCAGGAAATACTGAAGAGGTGGCAACTTCTGGGGAGTTAGGGCTGGAGGGGGCAGGGAATACCCTGGGTGAGGAAAGGGAGTGGGACAGTGTGTGACAAACCTGCTGGGACTTGTTTAACGTGGGCCTAGATCCTCAGAACAAACACTTGGGTGTTGGGGGAGAAAATTCCCTAATTTGTGAAACAGGAAATAGAGAAACCAACCCCCTGGGCAGGGCTAGGAAAACTGAAAAGACTTCCAGTGCTGAATCCTCAGCCTGCTAGTCAGAGGCTGGTATGACATAGAAAGGGGGCACCCACCAGGGAGGTGTAGGGAAGATGTCCCAGCCCCTCACATCCAACTGCTGGCAGTGGGGAGGGTGTTGGGTTCCCCACCATGGGGTTGTATCAGCCTCTGGCTAGTAGGGGTGTGATGGATCTGCTGGGAGAGACAAGGGGTCCCTCTTTGTTCTCTCACCGTGATGCCCCCTAGCTGCTCTCAGGACTGGGGGCACAATTTTTCTAAACTGAACCAAAAGTTCCTGCAGTTTTCAAAAGAGGAGAAAAGCAAAATCTGTGATTTTACACTCACAGTGACTGATAAGTGGACAGAAAGTTCTCACAGTGACAGGGCTGGTGACTGGGGAATGCCCGGCAGTGCTTGGAGCCAGGACTCTGGCACGAGTTGATCAGAGAGAAGGATCATGGTTAGTAGAAGTTCCCACAGCCAGGGGCCCACCAGATATTCCCTGGGATGCAGCCCCCAGAGTCCCCGGCCAGGGACCCCAGATACCCCTCAAAGCCCCACCGGCCAGGGAAGCCCCACCAGACCATGACTGTCATGTTGGGAATCCCAAAGGGTTCCCCCCACCAAGAGCCCCCAGCAGCCAGGGACTCGCCTACTGGGAACTCAGTTCCTCACTGCCTGCCTAGGACCCGCCCCGCACACCACCACCAGCAGGATCTGCCCTGCCATTTGTCTGGGACCCCCTCCTACACCCAGCAGGACCCCCTGATGCTTTTCAGTGGGACCCCTCACTCTGCTTCCCTGGCATCCCCTGACCTAGTGCCAGGGATCCCCTCCCCCAGCTCTGCGCACTGGGCACGGCAGCGATGCCAGGAGCCAGCCGGGGAAGCCCAGACGGAGCCCCTGGCACAGCACCAGGCTCCCTCTAACCCCCTGTCCCGCCTCCCCAAGAGACGCCCACCCCGGCTGTTCTGCAGCCAACGGCCCCCAGCAATACCCACCTCCAGGACCCACAGCCTCAGGGCTGGGCACATCACAACCACCCCCTGAAACTCCAAATCTCCAGAACCCACCAACCTCACTAGGGTACCCCCTGCAATCTCCCCCCACAGACACCTCCCCCCACCCCGCACAGCACTGTTACCTCAGAGTGTCTGCTAAGTGGATAGAGAGTTATCACTGCCCCCTGCTGGCCAGTCACACAGGCAGAGGGAGCCCTGGGGGATGTCTCTTGAACAGGAGAATGGAAGCTCTGGAGGGCAAGAAAGGTAAGAAAAGTCCATGCCTGTCACTAGCAAATAACGGCCACCATGGATCCACCCCAGAAGTGGCTGCATCTTAGCACAGGGGGAATCAACCCCTCACAGAGGCCATTTGTCATGGGGTTTGGGATACTTCTGGACCCACACTGCACTCACAGAGACCTCCTCATCCCGTGCCAGGTGGAGAAAAAAAAAAGGGTCCAGCGAACTCTCCCGTTACCAGCTGGGAACCACTGATCCCCAAACAGGGGGAGGCCTCGAGCTTTGATGTGTATTAAAGATGTGGCTGGTGTCTTTCATCAGCAAACATTTTAACACAGATAAAGGGGGGAAGAAATGGTTCTCAAAGGAGAGGGGAAAGATCAACACTGGGAAATTTAACCCCCTGCAACCTCCAGGATGGAGAATGATTCAGGGCAACAGGTTTCCTCCAAGAAAGGAGAAGTTGCTGGGATTGAGAGACATGGGGAACAGCCCCAAACATGAAAGGATTTTTAACTGATATTTGATGATAACGTAGAAGTGAAAGAGAAAGGGGGGAAATCTGAGAGATTTTGGCTCTATTTTTGCAAATAATAGAGAGGAAAGTGGAAAATCAAAGGGATTTTATATCAGTTTATATCTGATGTGCAGTAAAATGTCAGTGTTTCACATCAGTATTTGTTAAATGAATAGAGAGGAAATGGGCAACATTTGCAAACATTTTATATCTATGTTCAAGAAGCCGAGAAAAGGGGTAAATCGGAGATTTTCTTGTTATTTTATAATTAGAGAGGGGGGGAAATCTCAGGACATGTTCAATTAGAAACAAACAACTAGAGAGAAGTGGAGCAAACGTTTAGGGTATTTTATATCAACCTTTGAGATTTGCAGAAAAAACGTGTCACAAACTATGCAACTGGAGGTGGAAAATCAGACTCCTGGAGAGACCAGGGGGAAATGGGGGAGACGGGAGAGCGGCTCATTGGCGGGGAAAGGGGCGAATCTCCCCGGATTTTACAGCCCGGGTGAGACACTGAGCGAGAAAAGGGGCAGAACTGGAGAGAATTTGTATCGGGGGCGCGAGGCAAGTGGCACCAACAGGGACAGGAGCCAATTAACCCCCCTCCCCCCGCCGCCCGCGTCCCACTGACCTTCTCCCCCCCGCCGGACTCCCCATCCCAGCGGCCCCCCCGCACAGACCCGCCCCCCCCGGGGAGCAGCAGCGGCTCAGCCCGGGCCCGGCTCACGCGGAGGCGGCAGCAGCAGCTTTGTTCTCCCGCCCCCAGCGGGGCTCGCACGGAGCATGCGCGATTTTACCTGCTGAAACCCTCCGTTACCTGGGCTGGAGAGAGCGGAAGCGGCCCCGGGGCAGGCTGGGAGATGTAGTTCCTGACTCTCTCTGGAACGGAAGTGACGTTGGGTGGAGAGAACAAGCCGAGTTGCAAACGCGCGCGGGCCCCTGCGGCTCTGCCTGGCTCGCGTGGGACCGTTGGAGCCTCTCTGCCCCCCCAGCCCCGGTGAGTGAGAGACCCCGGGGGGGGCTGCTGGGGGGGGGGTTTCTCCAGCTGGGCCCCGCCCCCCGGGCAGCCCCAGGCTCTGCCCGCCCCAGCCCCGCCCGGAGCCCCCGGTGAGTGAGAGACCCCGGGGGGGGGCGCTGGGGGGGCGGGCACGTGACTCTGCCCCGGGGAACCCGGGAGAAGCCTCAGAGCTGCCTCAGCCCCAGCGGAGCCGCAGCAGGATCCGCCCCGCTGGGATGGGGGGCGGGGCCCGGCAGGGGTCCCTGGGGGAGGAGAAGCCGGAGTTGTGGGAAGGTCGGTGGGACGCGGGGGGGGGTTGAACTGTCTCTGGGCAGCCAGGAAATTCCCGGGGAGGGGAGCGGCGGGCGGGTGGGGGTGGAGATGGGGGGAGACGCTGGAGCTGGGGAGGGGAAGGTCAGTGGGACGCGGGGGGAGGGGGGTTAATTGGCTCCTGTCCCTGTTGGTGCCACTTGCCTCTCGCCCCCGATACAAATTCTCTCCAGTTCTGCCCCTTTTCTCGCTCAGTGTCTCACCCGGGCTGTAAAATCCGGGGAGATTCGCCCCTTTCCCCGCCAACGAGCCGCTCTCCCGTCTCCCCCATTTCCCCCTGGTCTCTCCAGGAGTCTGATTCTCCACGTTTTCTGTGCAAATCTCAAAGGTTGATATAAAATACCCTAAACATTTGCCCCACTTCTCTCTAGTTGTTTGTTTCTAATTGAATATGCCCTGAGATTTCCCCCTGCCTCTCTAATTATAAAATAACAAGAAAATCTCAGATTTACCCCTTTTCTCAGCTTCTTGAACATAGATATTAAATGTTTGCAAATGTTGCCCATTTCCTCTCTATTCATTTAACAAATACTGATGTGAAACACTGACATTTTACTGCACATCAGATATAAACTGATATAAAATCCCTTTGATTTTCCACTTTCCTCTCTATTATTTGCAAAAATAGAGCCAAAATCTCTCAGATTTCCCCCCTTTCTCTTTCACTTCTACGTTATTATCAAATATCAATTAAAATTCCTTTCATGTTTGGGGCTGTTCCCCGTGTCTCTCAATCCCAGCAACTTCTCCTTTCTTGGAGGAAACCTGTTGCCCTGAATCACTGTCTATCCTGGAGGTTGCAGGGGGTTAAATTTCCCAGTGTTGATCTTTCCCCTCTCCTTTGAGAACCATTTCTTCCCCCCCCCCCCCCCTTTATCTGTGTTAAAATGTTTGCGGATGAAAGAGACCAGCCACATCTTTAATACCCATCAAAGCCAGAGGCCTCCCCCTGTTTGGGGATCAGTGGTTCGCAGCTGGTAACGGGAGAGTTCGCTGGACCCTTTTTTTTTTCTCCAGCTGGCACGGGATGAGGAGGTCACTCTGAGTGCAGTGTGGGTCCAGAAGTATCCCAAACCCCATGACAAATGGCCTCTGTGAGGGGTTGATTCCCCCTGTGCTAAGATGCAGCCACTTCTGGGGTGGATCCATGGTGGCCATTATTTGCTAGTGACAGGCCATGGACTTTTCTTACCTTTCTTGCTCTTCAGAGCTTCCATTCTCCTGTTCAAGAGACATCCCCCAGGGCTCCCTCTGCCTGTGTGACTGGCCAGCAGGGGGCAGTGATAACTCTCTATCCACTTAGCAGACACTCTGAGGTAACAGTGTTGTGCGGGGTGGGGGGAGGTGTCTGTGGGGGGAGATTGCAGGGGGTACCCTAGTGAGGTTGGTGGGTTCTGGAGATTTGGGGTTTCAGGGGGTGGTTGTGATGTGCCCAGCCCTGAGGCTGTGGGTCCTGGAGGTGGGTATCGCTGGGGGCCGTTGGCTGCAGAACAGCCGGGGTGGGCGTCTCTTGGGGAGGCGGGACAGGGGGTTAGAGGGAGCCTGGTGCTGTGCCAGGAGCTCCGTCTGGGCTTCCCCGGCTGGCTCCTGGCATCGCTGCCCTGCCCAGTGCACAGAGCTGGGGGAGGGGATCCCTGGCACTAGGTCAGGGGATGCCCGGGAAGCAGAGTGAGGGGTCCCACTGAAAAGCATCAGGGGGTCCCGCTGGGTGGAGGAGGGGGTCCCAGGCAAATGGCAGGGCAGATCCTGCTTGGTGGTGGTGTGTGGGGCGGGTCCTAGGCAGGCAGTGAGGGACTGAGTTCCCAGGAGGCAAGTCTCTGGCTGCTGGGGGCTCTTGGTGGGGGGAACCCTTTGGGATTCCCAACCTGACAGTCATGGTCTGGTGGGGATTCCCTGGCCAGTGGGGCTTTGAGGGGTATCTGGGGTCCCTGGCTGGGGACTCTGGGGGCTGTGTCCCAGGGAATAGCTGTTGGGCCCCTGGCTGTGGGAACTTCTGCTAACCATGATCCTTCTCTCTGATCAACTCGTGTCAGAGTCCTGGCTCCAAGCACTGCCGGGCATTCCCCAGTCACCGGCCCTGTCACTGTGATAACTTTCTGTCCACTTATCAGACACTGTGAGTGTGAAATCACAGATTTTGCTTTTCTCCTCTTTTGAAAACTGCAGGAACTTTTGGTTCAGTTTAGAAAATTTGTGCCCCCAGTCCTGAGAGCAGCTAGGGGGCATCACGGTGAGAGAACAAACAGGGACCCCTTTGTCTCTCCCAGCAGATCCATCACACACCTACTAGCCAGAGGCTGATACAACCCCATGGTGGGGGCAACACCCCCGACTGCCAGCAGCTAGATGTGAGGGGCTGGGACATCTTCCCTACACCTCCCTGCTGGGTGCCCCCTTTCCATGTCATACCAGACTCTGACTAGCAGGCTGAGGATTCAGCCCTGGAAATCTGGTCAGTTTTTCGAGCCCTGCCCAGGGAGTTGCTTTGTCTGTTCCCTGTTTCAGAAATTAGGGAATTTTCTCCCCCAACACCCAAGTGTTTGTTCTGAGGATCTAGGCCCACGTTAAACAAGTCCCAGCAGGTTTGTCACACACTGTCCCCCTCCCTAGCCTCACCCAGGGTATTCCCTGCCCCCCTCCAGACCTAACTCCCCAGAAGTTGCCACCTCTTCAGTATTTCCTGCCCCTCCCCCTCCAGCAGGAACCCACCAGCAACCCCCCCAATAACCCCTACCTGAGCTGGTGGCACTGCAGCCGGAGAAGCCCCGGCCAGGCACAGAGGGTTAATGCCTTCCTGTGCCCTGCAATCCTCCCCACCTCCGCTCCCAGCCGCTCTAGACCCTCTCTGTGCCCCCGCAACCCCGCCCCGGGCTGCAGCGCTCGCCAGGGCGGGCTGCAGCAGCTGGGATCCAGCTGACACCCAATGCAGGGGCTGGGGAGCTGCTACACCAGCCCCTGCCCCGCTTTTCTCCTGGGAGCCCCGGCCCCTCTCCTGCCCCTCCGGGCTGATGCGGGTCCCACGTGTCCCACCCCTGCGTGGGGCCCGGGGCGGCCAGGCCTGGGGAGGAGCCGCCCCCCCCGGCCCTGCCCCTGCCCTTTGTGTGGCAGCGGGGCCATGGCTGGGGCCGGAAGGGCAGCACGGGGGCTCCTGCAGCCCGCGGGGCAGCGCGGTGGGGCCGGGGGCAGCGCGGGGCGGGCAGGGCCGGGGACACACGTGGGATGGACACGCTCCTGCCGGGGGCGGGGTCAGGGCTGGGGGTTGGGCGGGGTGCGGTTATTACCTGGGGGTCACAAGCCCCGCCCCCAGCTCTGCCGCTCCCCGGGAAAAGGCCGGGGGGGGGGTCTGAGAGGCACTGGCTGGGAGAGGGGGCGGGGCCGGGGGAAAGGATGAGCAGTGGGGAGGTCTGGCTGGCCCGGGGACCTCCCTTACCTGGGCTGGAGGCGGGCGCCCGGGGCAGGCTGGGAGATGTAGTTCCTGACTCGCCCTGGACCGGAAGGGACGTTGGGAGAGACCAAGCCGAGTTGCAAACGCGCGCGGGCCGCTGGGGCTCTGCCTGGCTCGCGCGGGGCCGTTAGAGCCTCTCCCGGGCCGGAGAAGGGTTGGTGCCGTTGGGGCTCTGGGCATGCGCAGATCGCGGCGGGAGAGCCCTTCATTAACCCCCCCGTGCCCGGCCCGGGCCCTGCCCCGCTGCAGCCGCCCTGGGGCCGCCCCGGGCTCCGCCCGCCCTGCTGCGGAGCTGCAGCCTCCAGGTCCGGGAGCGAGCCCGGGGGAGGGGCCGGGCGGTGACTCTGCCCCAGTGTCCGGGGGGGACCCGGCATCTCGCAGCGCCGGGATCTGCTCCCTGGGGGGGGGCAGCGCCCGCGGGGGGCTCGGAGCTGCTGCCCCCGCAGGAGCCCAGCGCCCCCCGGGCCCAGCCAGGCTCTGCCCTGGGGTCCCGCGGCGGGTGCCGGGGAGGGCCCGGCCCCACTGGGGTCCCTGTGTGGGGCCGGGCTGGGGGGAAATGTCGGTGCAGCCCGGACATGGCCGGAGGTGGGTGGCAGGTGACCCCCAAGGAGCGGGGAGAGAAAGGGGGGGCTGAGATCCCCTTGGATTTACCGCTGCCCCCTCCCGTGGGGACCCCCCTCCTCTCCCGTCCTGCCCCCTTTCTCCCTAGAGAGCCACGAGCAGCACCCAGGGTGACCCCCCCCAACCCCTGAGAAGTTCCCTGTCCCCGATTGTGCCCCATTTTCTCTCCCCTTCGCCAGTGGCCAGTTCAGGTCTCAGGTTTGGGGGTTTCCCCCATTTCCACCTGCAGGGATTTGTCCTTGTGCGGGTGGGAAATGGTTCCCCCGAGTGATTCCTGAGCTGGGCAGAGGGTGAATGGGCAGAGGCTGGGGGGGCCCTGAGACAGGGACACCTCTGGGCTGGGCTGGGGGGGCCACTCTCTGCTGGCAACGGGGCCTGGGAAGGGCCAGGAAGGGGAGGGAGGAGCAAGTGCCCCCCATGGAGATGGCCCAGCCCCAGGTTTCCCAGTCCAGCTACTCCCCAGCACCTGCTGGCCCTGTGAGTGTGAGGCAAGAAGAATCCATCTCATTCTGTTGTTGATTGAATATCCCTGTATAATCCCCTCCAATTTCCCCTCCTTTCTCTTGAACTGTTAAATGCTGACGTAAAATCTCCCAGATGTTGGTGCTTCTGTCTCACATTAGCAAATATTTAGTTTGTGCCCCATTTTCTCGTCAGTTCTGAAATACTGATATCGAATTCTCAAAAATCTTCCCACTTTTCTCTCCAGGTGTGTGACTGAGATCAGGGCTCTTATCGTACTGCCAGGCGCTGCAGAGACCCCAACTGAGATCTGGTCCCTGTTCTGCCAGGTGCTGAAGAGACCCCAGGTGAGATCAGACCCCACTGTTGTGCCAGGTAAAACTGAGACCTGGACCGAGATCACGGCCCCCCTTGTTGCAGGCAGCGAACAACTGCGACCCAAACCACTGCCTCCATTGTGCTGGGCACATCAGAGACCTCGACTGAGATCCGTGTCCCCGTTGGGCCTGGCCCTGCACTGACCCCGACCCAGATCACGCCCCACCACTGTACTGGGCACTGCACAGACCCTGACAGAGATCCTGCCCCCACATTTTGCCAGATGCTGCAGGGGCCCTAAACAAAATCCGGGATCCTGTAATGCTGGGAGTTGCAGAGTCCCCGACTGAGGTCAGGCCCCTGTTGCGCAGGGCTCTGCACAGACACTGACCAAGATCAGGGTCCCCATTGTGACAGGTGCTGAACAGACACCAAGGGTATCTCTACCCTGCCATAAACCCCCACCCAGCTGGCCCATGCCAGGTGACTCAGGCTCACAGGGCTCAGGCGAGGGGGCTGCTTAATTGCAGTGTAGGTGTCTGGGCTTGGGCTGGGGCCAGGCTGTAGGACCCTGCGAGGTGGGAGGGTGCCAGACCTTGGGCTGCAGCCCCAGCTGGAACATGGACACCACAATTAAACAGCTCCACAGCCTGAGCCGTGTGAGCCCAAGTCAGCGGGCACGGGCCAGCCGCCGGTGTCTGACTGCAGTGTGGACATGCCCACAGGGACAGAGAGACCTTGCCACAAAAAGCTCAAAGGCTAAATAGGCAATTATTCACAGCAATAAGATTTACAGATCCATTTGTGCACCAAAGTCCAGATAGCAGCATGTGTATGTGTGTAGTTTGGTTGGGGCTGGTGTAATTGTGCCCCCAGAAATATGTACATTTCCAGCAAAACCCCTCCTACACAGTACGCCCAATTGTCCACCCCTTGCCATAGGGCATTGATCCTGCTCCTGCATAGTCATAGGAGAGGGGCACGGCCAAACATTTCCTTTGATGTGCACCATTTTTCACACCCCTCCATTGATTCCCAGTGAGCTCCTCCCCTTCTCATTATTCCCATAGGGCTTGTGGGGCCCACCTTAGTTGCCGTTCTATTTCCAGGCACCATAGTAGCCATTACCCAGGTGCTGGCCTCCCAGTTGAGCATTTTGCATTCCCACACACATCTTCCTCTCCCCCCAGGTCAGCCTTTTGGAGCCATCCCCCACCCACCTCATGCTAGCAGCAAGACCAACACCACAGACAAACATCACAAAGATAGATCCATTGTATTCTGGGTTATTCTTCCGCTGGCGCCAGCATGGTTGTAGAGTGTCTGAAAAACAAAAGAAACAATTTCCACCCCCCTGGTGGGGTCAGATTATTTCTTAATAATAATACCAATTCCTTTTACAAATTTCCTTGCTAATTGCAGGAAAAACAGAAGAATTACCTTCAGGCTGGCCTTATTTTGTTCTATAGTCAGGCTAGTGAATTACCCCACTCACTGACCATTTATGAAATTTATGAGGTGGCGTGCCTCAGTTTCCCACAGCTTCAGATTTCTGCTCTGTACACACACGCTCCTTAGGGTTAACCTGTCCCCCTTATTTTCAGGCTTGACTTGTTTTTTCACCTCCCTTTTCTGGAGGGCCATAATCTGAGTCTTCTAGTAGCTTGTTTGCTGACCAGATGCATTCATTATTCTCAGGTTCTTTGTGCTGCAAAGGGCAGTTTCCTCCTTCCCCCATCAGCTGGGTATTGCATCCACACAGAGTCTTTCTTGGCTGGCCTCTGGATTCAAAGCTATCAGCAGCTCAGAGACTGTTTCAAAAGGGACACATTTCACTTCCACCAGGGTTCTTATTACTGTTCACTTTCATCTTCTGCTCCAAAACACTGCTCCAAAGATCTGAAAAAGTAGCACAATCTACTATGGCTCCTTTTGGAGCCCTAACAGGATTTTAATTAAGTACCATGTTTTGTTTGCATTTCTTTTACTCCTTTTCCAATATACACTGCACCCCCCACCACTTGCTAGTCACATTCCCAGACCCCACTGCCAAGCCCTCCCCACTGATAGTGACTTTCTCACTCCAGCCCCACTCCTTTCTCCTGTGAAAAGACATCACCCAGGGCTCCCTGCCGGCCATGTGAGTGTGAGGCAAGAAGAATCCATCCCATTCTCTTATTGATTCAGCATCCTTGTATAATCCCCTCAAATTTCCCATCTTTTCTCTTGAGCCTTTAAACGGTGACACAAAATCTCCCAGATGTTGGTGCTTCTCTCTTATATTGGCAAATATTTAGTTTGTGCCCCAATTTCTTCTCAGTTCTGAAATACTGATATCTAATGCTCGAAAATCTTCCCGCTTTTCTCCCCAGGTGTGTGACTGAGATCAGGGCTCTTATCATACTGAGCGTGGCCCTGTTCTGCCAGGTGCTGCAGAGACCCCAACTGAGATCTGGGCCCTGTTGTGCCAGGCACTGAAGAGACCCCAGGTGAGATCAGACCCCACTGTTGTGCCAGGTAAAACTGAGACCTAGACCGAGATCACGGCCCCCCTTGTCGCAGGCAGCGCACGACTGTGACCCGAACCGCTGCCTCCATTGTGCTGGGCACTTCAGAGACCTCGACTGAGATCTGTGTCCCCGTTGGGTCTGGCCCTGCACTGACCCCGACCCAGATCATGTCGCACCACTGTACTGGCTGAAGGCCTTAGCCTGTCCCAGGAAGAGAAGCCATTCCACAGACAGTGATCTTTGGTTCCTTCTTTTATACCTCTATAACTAGCCAAGTGATGAGAATACACCTACATTCTTAAAGTACAGGCCTTTGCAGACAGGCCTGAATATCTATAGCCTAACACTTGGTTCTGCCTCAACACAGGGGGCTGGAGTAGACACTCTCTCCAGATCCCTTCCAGGCCTACATTGAAATAATTCTCTTTTGTGCTGTGTCCTGTTCTACGCTGAGCTGTTTTGCGTGGTGCCATTTGGAACTGTGATTGCCCCATGTTGTGTTGCATAGTTTTATGGTGCATTGTTTTGCCTCAACTTGTTTGGGGTCTGTGTTGTGTTGATTTGAGTTGACCTATTTTGCGTTGTGTACTTTTGTCCTAAGGTGTGTTAGTTTGCATTGTGTTGCTTTCTTCTCCTTAGTATTGTGTCATTTTATGCTGTGCAATGTAGGTTTTTCTTTTATTGTTGTTGTTTTTTGAATGGCCTGACATCATGTTGTCGTGCGGTTTTTCTCTGTATGTTGTTTTATATGTATATATTGCATCGTATCCTAGACATGTAGGGCTAGATAGGACCTCAAGATGTCATCAAGTCCAGCTCTCTCTGCCGAGGCAGGACCAAGTATATGTAGATTGTCTCTGACAGAGCTTTGTCCTACTTGTTCTTAAAAACTTCCAGGGAAAGAGACTCCCCAGCCCGCCTTGTAAGACTATTCCAGAGCTGACCTGCCTTAGCTCTGGGGACACCCACACAGATTGTAGTGGTGAGCAGCTCTGGAGAGAGAGGAGACCCCAGTGAGTGGTAGCTGGGGAAAGAGACTAAAGTTGGGAGGAGAAACATTGACGTGTCCAAGGTCACCCAGGCTGTCTGTGACCGAGCTAGAAATAGATCCCGGTTCTAGTGCCACCGTACTGCTGTTTTGGGCACTGAAGGTCTCTGCCACCCTGGTGTTTTAGGCACTGGTGCAAACCCTTAGTACAGACAGAATTTACACTAGTGCACTCTGATTGGTACTGGTGCACCATGTCCCTGTTTGAAGGCTTGCAGGGGATAGGGGAGGGGGGGCAGTGACCTCCCTGAGGCCTGGGGCTGGCTGAACAGTGCAGCTGGTAAGGGAGGGGCAGCAGTGAGTGCTGCAGGTATGAGCCAGGAGCACAGCCCCACAGGGCTGGACACTGACTTCTCCTGACCCAGGGGACACCCCCAGCTGTGTGCAGGGACCGCAGCTGAGCTGCCTGCCAAGACAGCCTGTGCATCCATGGACAAACCACCTCTTCCTGCAGCCTAATACAGTGGGGTCTGGGGACCTTTCCAAGCTGCGGGTGACGGGGCTCTGGCATTACCGGGGTCTGTTCCTGGCTCTGTCCCTGACCTGCTTGGTGACCTTGGGGAAGTCACAGCCCCTCTCTGTTTTCCTCCTCCCCATTGTCTGCTTGGATTGTGATCTCTTTGGGGCAAGGACTGTCCCTCTCTGTCTGTGCAGAGCCCAGCAGAATGGGGCTGCTGATCTCAGTCAGGGTCTCTGCCATGTGCTGCACGATGGGGCCCTGATCTCCATCAGTGTCTGTGCAACGCAAGGCACAGTTGATAGACTCACAGACTTGAAGGGCAGAAGGTAGAGGTGTATTTCAGATGAGGTCTCATCAGTGCCTTGTATAACAGTACTAACCCTTTCATGTGTCTGCTGGAAATACCTCACCTGATGTATCCTAGGACTGCATTAACCTATTTCACGGCTGCATCACATTGGCAGCTCATAATTATCCTGTGATCAACCAATACAGCCAGGTCTTTCTCCTCCTCTGTCACTTCCAATTGACAAATCACCGGCCAGGGCCTGCTGTCTGTCAGGAGAGGTATGATGGGTTGTATTTAGGAATCTGAAAATAAAAGGTGAAGACGGCTGGTTCACAATATCCAATGAAATCTTGCAAACAATTATACAAATGGACCCTACTTCTTTTAAAACAACATGGTATTAATATTGATTCAAAACTGACATTAAAATTAGGAGAGAAACACATGGGAAATGAACTGACACCTACTTACCATTTCTTAATGCCTACAATTTTGACACTCCCTCACAGCATCTATTTTCAAAGCGATGAACAGCACACAGTCAAGTTAATGAATGAAAGCACACCCATTATTGACTGCTTTGTGCTGCATGAGCATCTGATTAAGCACCTAATTACAACTGTACCACTGTAAGTGGAAATGCATCAACCCAGCTTAGCTCCAAGGTGTTTAGATGTGAATGAAAAGTTTCCAAGGCTTTGGCTACACTTAGCACTTCAAAGCGCTGCCGTACTCCACCTCCCTGTGGGGATTAATGTACAGCGCTGGGGCTCTGATCACACTGGCGCTTTGTAGCGCCGCAATTTCTGGCGCTGGAGAGGGTGTTTTTTCACACCCTGCTGCAGCGCTGCAAATTTGCAAGTGTAGCCAAAGCCCAAATGGGTCACTTGCTGGAGGATTCTCTGCAGCTTGAGGGCTTCAAACCACAATTTGAAGACTTCAGTAACTCAGACGTAGGTTAGGGGTTTGTTATAGAAGTGGATGGGTAGGATTCTATGGCCTGCTTTGTGCAGGAGGTCAGACTAGATGATCATAATGGTCCCTTCTGACCTTTAAAGTCTGAGTCTACATGGCAGAATGGTTAATGAAGAAAATACACTGAAATGCCTCTCGCAGTCCTGTTGACTTCTTCTCCCAACCCACCCCCTCATGAGTTCTGGCCTCTTGGTCAACTCAGCTCCCAGACCCCCATCAGCTGTGCCCTCTCCCAGCCTAACCCATTTCTACTGCAATTCTTCACCCTCCTCATTCAGGCAGGGGGTTGGCGCTGCAGCCCCTAAGGTACCTGCGTTAATCACTGTCTCTCATACTGGGGCTATTTAGATTTCAGGGAACGATTCAGAATTACTGACTCTGGGAGGTGGGAGAGAGGAGAGGCTGAGAGAGCGTGTGCTCTTACGGCCACGTTCAACTCTGGTAGCCTCCATGTTACCTCATCCTCCCCCATGTGTCTCTGCTCATGTCAGTGTCACCTGATCATAATGCCACTGGCTTCAGCAGAGCTCCTAGACAGGAGCTACATCGCAAGAGGGTTACGGTACTGAGAGTAAAATACATCACAGGGAGGGTGTAATTATCCTGAAGTGAAACATTCCAGTCTGGGAAGTGAAAGAATTCAAGTACTTCATTACTTAAAATTGTGCTTGACAGGATTGGATTTTTATGAATAAATTGCAGTAAATGTTAATTTCACTGTACACACACACAGATGAAAAATATTTATATAGGTAATATACAGAAATGCTTCTGGAGAAAGTGGAGTTTGATTTAAGGATATTTACACTGTATATTTTGGGTGTGACATTGACAATTTCTCTTTG
This sequence comes from Mauremys reevesii, assembly GCF_016161935.1. Classification (NCBI taxonomy): domain Eukaryota; kingdom Metazoa; phylum Chordata; order Testudines; family Geoemydidae; genus Mauremys; species Mauremys reevesii. The sequence goes on along the minus strand of NC_052636.1, from coordinate 18,959,017 downwards.
AACAGTTCTATGATTTGGCTTTTGGACTCTCAACAGTTACTGTTATTAAATAATTGTCTGACGACCCCCATAACTTCCCACAGCTCTGAACATTGAAATTGTAAACATTGAAAAAAGGGCTTAAAAATAAATATCACTATCTATTGAAATTAAAAGAAAGAAATAGACACAATCAATTCTGTCAAACCCACTTAGCAGCAATTGCAATATGCTAGGGGATGGAAATTCACAACTAAGGCACCAACCTTAATTCTGCCCTGTAGTGACATCAGGCAATTGCCGTAGGGCTACGAATTAGGCATTTTAGTGTATATCGTTCCAGATTACAAATCGGTATGATCTAAAGACACATGAGACCTTTTCCTCAGGATAGCACCGTCACTGGGTTGTTTCTCTTAGTGGTAATTCCCAGAAGTGAACAGATTAATAAGATTATCAGTTATGAAGTGGCCATTTCAGATTCTTGGGGAGTGTCTTATTTTGCACTAGGGGCCAGGTCCTCGGAGAGACGGAACCTTGGTTTCATTTTAACTTCTCCATGTTCAGCAGCTCCTGGAATTTGGTTCAAAATATTTACATGTTTCCCTGCCCTGTTCTTAAAAGTGCTGCTTTAGAAAGTGGGAAAGGGCAGGAACTGACTGCAGGATCAGTAGCTGAGTCCCTTAGATATTTATAGCTCATCAGAAGGAGGACGGGGATTGGTGGGTGTCTGGGGATTTAATAATAAACACACAAATATCATTGTTCTTAGTGAATTTTCATCTTCTAATTCCCATAACCCACTAATTATCCCTGGCTGCCCCCGGCAGTCTGGGGAGGGAGAACTAGTAAACTCCTGTGGCCAGTGTGGAACTGAAGGCACAAGGATCTTTCAGTGGCTGGCTCAAAGTCACCCAGAGTGAAATTCACTTCACTGGATAAAGCCCTAGTTGCTGAGCTCTGCAGAGGGGTTGGGAGGTGAATTCTACCCCCATTCTTGGGCATAGACCCCCCACTCCAATTCTCACCCTGATCTCAGACACGACCCCAACCTTCCCCTGCAGCGATGGACCCACTTGATGCTGCCAGAGCCATCTGCCATGGGAGCTAGAGAGGACAGAGGCCCAGCTCCAGAACTGCTCCCACAGCCCCCAAGCTGTGCTAGAGTTGCCCTGACTTTCCAATCTGCAGATCAGTCCAGGTGTCCCCAGCCCGTGCACCCACCACACACAAACTTTGTCACAACAAACATCCCAGGATTGGGAAAGACCATCTGGGGCTGGCTGCAGTCTCCCGTTGCTGCTGTGAGGGGAATGGGGTGGTCCCTCATAGAGGATACAAACAGACCCAGGGGCAGAAGGGAAATGTAGTTTCTTCCAGGGGTTTGAAATGTTTGGTTTAGAGTCCTGAGCTCTGTCTTCCTGTTTGTCTCCTCCTGCCACTTTCAGATCTCTTGGAGAGACAAGGTGGGTGAGGTAATTGTTTTAGAACCAATTCAAAATACCTCTTTGCTATCCTGGGACCAACATGGGTACAACAACTTTCCCCGTTGTACCCCCTCCCCATCTCACCTCCCCCTCAGCTGAGACTGTCCCATGTGATAGGAAAATAAGGGTTCAGTCCTGTCGCTGGATTGGGTCTTGCCAGCACTAACGGGAGTGAAAGCCTGTGTGCATTAATGACAGCAGCAGCTCTGGGACTCGACACATAGGGAGAAGAGATGGGAGTGAGCAGGCTGTGTTTGTGCCAGGTGTGAGTTACTCATGTGGGAATTCTGCACCGCTGCGTATGCACAGAATTCACGTCAGCGCAGAATTTCTTTTTTTTTTTGGCTTGAAGAAGATACGTTCTGCCTGAGAAGTGCTACAGTTCTGCCTTTCACCCACCAGAGGCCTCTGTGGCACCAGAACAGGCAGCATCCAGCTGGGTTCATCTTGGTGGGAATTTGTTGCCCCGAGCTATACCCCAAATGGGAGGAGAGTTAGTGGGTGCAACTGGGGAGAGTCCTGAGACACTGCTGCCGCTAGGGGTGGGGACAGGGTGGTCATTCTCGCCTCGCAAGAGGATGTGGAAAGGGCACAGGAGGAGCAAGTGTCCCCTACGGAGACTGCCCTGCCCCAGGTTATCAGTCCCAGATTCTTCTTCCCCAACATGCCCCAAACCTCTTCACCCCTCCAGCCATCAGTTACCAGGCTTCCTCGCTGCAGCCCTTCCTGACTGCAGAGACCCTCTGAGCCAGTCGTGTGTCAGGGCTCAGCCCTCTGGCTGCGTCCTCAGGGCACTTTCTTCCTCTCTCGGGGCACCATGCCACAGGGGCCCCACAAATTTACATTGCTCAGGCTTTGGCTTCAGCCCCGGGTGGTGGGGCTCAGGGCCCTGGACTTCAGCCTCATGCGCTGGGACTGGAGCTTTCTGCCCTGGGCCTCAGTGAGTCTAATGCTGCCCTTGCTTGGCCCCTGCCCTGAAACCTGCTAGAGGCCCCAGGGCCAGGACCCCTAGTTGAGAACCACTGCCTTACCCCACGAATCACAGCCATGTTCAGGTTACTGCCAGTCATAGAATCTTAGGGCTGGAAGGAACCTCAGGAGGTATCTAGTCCAACCACCTGCTCAAAGCAGGACCAATCCTCAACTAAATCATCCCAGCCAGGGCTTAGTCAAGTCTGACCTCATGCCAAAGGACCAGTCACTTACTGAGGTCAATTGAATCTTAGATCTCACAACAAAGACAATAGTTGTAGCCAGTCCTGTAATAACCTGTATTAAGACTTATTTAAAAGGAAAGGAGAGTTGTTTACAAAGTCAAAGCAGGTAATCCTATAGATGCAGATGAGTTACAGTCTTAAATTTCAAAAGGTAATAGAAGCTTCTATAATAAGCAAGCTCTGCATATTCTTTAGGACTAACCCGGCTAATCAGCTGGGGATCTCGTGCTTATGCCTAGGAACTTTGCCCCAGAGTCCAAGCAGCATACAGATAATCAGTTCCTTCTGTATGGGGCTTTTATCCCCTTCCTGCCATGTGCTCTGAGCTGCAAAGTCAGCTAATGGGAAGTGAAGAGCACAACAACAGTCTTTTGTCGTCTTTCACATCGCATAATAGTCTATCTGGTGTTGATGAACCTTTCCTGCCAGGCAGGGTGTAATGCATTCAGCTGTCAATCAGCACGTCATCTAGGTAAAGTCTTTCTCCTGTCTGGTGATTTACAGAGCCACGGAGGCTCACAATGCAACTAGTCAGATATTAACCCAGGCAGCAACTCACAAGCATTCAATAAAGTGTAAGCGCATTCTTATAATCCTAATACTAACACAGGTGAGTCAGACTGATTCCAGCGATGCGTTTGTCCCTGTTCAATGAAGACATGGGGGCTTTTGCAAGAGCTAACACCTCATCTGCCAGTGTCACAGGCAGGCTGGGCAGGGATGGTGTCTCTAGCCTCTGTTTGCCAGAAGCTGGGAATGGGTGATGGGGTGGATCATTTGAGGATTCCCTGTTCTGGTCATTCCCTCTGAAGCACCTGGCATTGGCCACTGAGCTAGACGGACCATTGGTCTGATGCAGTGGGCAGCTCTTATGTTCTTATGTCCACAGTCTGTATGAGGAGTATCTACTCATTGGGACTCACTGGGGAGCCACAGAAAGAAACAAGATGTGCTGAGGCAAGAAGGCCCAGTCTCAGAGCCCCCGGGGTCACGCTTGTCAAAAGCTAAAACTAGGCCCAGCCCATGAAAGGGGCACTCCCAGGAGAGACTCTACAAAGGCTAAAGCATCAAACAACTTAGTTAACCTGATACCTTGGGGACAGTGACAGGGAGAATCCCCAGAGTGACTCCTTTGATTTTGCTCTTCACTGGCCTTTGGTTCATAGAATCATAGAACTGGAAGTGACTTTGGAAGGTCATCTAGTCCAGTCCCCTGCACTCAAGGCAGGACTCAGTATTATCTAGACCATCCCTGAGGTGTTTGTCCAGTCTCCTCTTAAAAATCCCCAATGATGGAGATTCCACAACTTCCCTACGCTATTTGTTCTGGAGTTTAACCACTCTGACAGTTAGGAAGTGTTTTCCTAATCTCCATCCTAAATTGCCCTTGCTGCAATTTAAGGCCATTACTTCTTGTCCTATCCTCAGAGGTTAAGAACAATTTTTTCTTCCACATCCCTGTAACAACCTTTTATGTACTTGAAAACTATTATCATGACCTCTCTACTCCAGACTAAACTAACCCAATTTTTTCAATCTTCCCCCATAGGTCATGTTTTCTAGACCTTTAATCATTTTTGTTGCTCTTCTCTGAACTTTCTCCAATTTGTCCACATCTTTCCTCATATGTGGCACCCACAAATGGACACAGTACTCCAGTTATGGCCTAATCCACACAGGGTGGAGTGGAAGAATTACTGCTTGTGTCTTGCTTACAGTACTCCCTCAAATACATCCCAGAATGATGTTTGCCTTTTGCACTGTTGACTTATACTTAGCTTGTGATCCACTATGGCCCCCAGCTCCCTTTCCGCAGTGCTCTTTCCTGGGCAGGAATTTCCCATTTTGTACATGTGCACCTGATTGTTCCTTCCTAAATGAAGCACTTTGCATTTATCCTAATTGAATTTCATCCTATTTACTTCAGGCCTTTTCTCCAGATCATTTTGAATTTTAATCATAGAATATGAGGGTTGGAAGGGACCACAGGAGGTATCTAGTCCAACCCCCTGTTCAAAGCAGGACTAATCCCCAGACAGATTTTTGCCCCAAATCCCTAAATGGCCCCCTCAAGGATTGAACTCTCAGCCTTGGGTTTAGCAGGCCGATGCTCAAACCACTGAGCTCTCCCTGCCTGGCCTATCCTCTAAAGCACTTGCAACCCCTCCCAGCTTGGTATTGTCTGCAAACTTGGTAAGTATGACAGAGGATGTTACTGGGAGGGTTTCACCGTGTCTCAGAGGGTCACACCCTGGTGGGAGGAGCCTAGGCCTGTACTGGGATAAGGTCACTCTGTGCTTCACAGTGTGGCAGAACCTAGAGTGTCCATTAGCAGGGAAAAATCAGGGGGGAATCTGCATGTGGAATGGACAAAAGCCCCCTCTGCATTCTCTCACATTGCCCTTCTCGTCCTGGCAGGCTACAGATTAACGTCCACGTTTTGCTCCAGATCATTTCATCCTCCCAAAGGGAAGGAAATGGCTGCAATGGAGCTGGCTCAGGTAAGGTATCAGGGAGCTGGTGGTGGGTTCTGCTTGGAGGGAGAGAAGCAGTACATGCATAGGAGGGTAGGAGCTGCTGGGGGTGGTGGGAGGCAGGAAATATCTCAGGTGGAGAAAGGGAAGGGACAGGATGTGACAAACCTGCTGAGAGTTGTGTACTCTAGGGTGTGATGGGTTGTCACCCCGGGGTGCAGTCTGGGGGGCTCCTGGGAACCACTGTGCCCTCTAACCCTCAAGCTGGGCTGGCCCTTCTCTCACGGCTTTGCTGGAGATTCAGCCAGCCTCTCCAGGGCCTGTTATCACCCAACATGACAGTAGGTGGCGCCATACACCCAACTAAGCTACCTGAGTGCTTTACCTGAGCTGCTCAAGGACAGATAGAGACAACAGCCAGTTTCCCAGCTCCCCAGCCTTGCACACCTGCTGTAGTATAAATTCAGAATTATCCCATCTTATAGTGCACAGGGATCTCTGTAATGTCAGCTCATTCCTATAGTTCCCCTTCCCCTCGATATGGGAGAGATATTCACAACAAGCCTGTGCTAACCAAGCTCAGCTTTTCCCCAAACACTCACTCAAAATGCACTGATTAAAATAAAGCATAAAACAAGTTTATTAATGGCAGAAAGGTAGATCTGAAGTAATTATTGTTAGAACAAAAAAGGAGCCGGTTGATCCAGAGGCGGATATGAATACAGGCTTCTCTATTGCGTTACTTGTTCCCCTGGACAGCTATCGAGTAAGCACTGGATTAGTTACATCACTCGCCTTTTATCCAAGTTTGTATGTAAACACCCACATCCGTTACAACACCCCAAAACCCCTTATTAAGTAGTAGAAACGCTCATACAATTAGTATACCCACCCCTATCCACTGTCACAGTATCATAGAGGCATTTTTACCTTGAAAATACCGTTCTTTGCAATAACGTGTTGCCACAAATTTCCCTAAACAGCAGTTCTCAGGGTATGGAGGAAGGGTCAATGAGCAGTTCTCGGGGAGGGAGGAAGAGGCCATAAGCCAGGGCTTGTTTATGTAGCTGGGAAAGGAAGGGAGGGGGAGGTAACATTTCTTTTACCTTCTTTCACACAAAGGACATTCATTCCAACAACTACATTTCTCATACAGCTACATCAATGTCAATTCTTACAAGCAACAGAGAGGAAAAATATGGCAACTTATTTGTTAAGCAAAGAATTCCTGCCTGCTTATGCCTTTGTCCCTAATGCATGTCAGCACATTAGCAGCTTCCCAGCTCTTTTACTGAACCCTAACGTATCCCAACAATTCTAAGTGATAGCAAACAGATCAAAGCCGATTACTTAGCAGATAACCAAAAGCTCAAACTAAGCCTAACATACTATCTGGATAGAATTTGAATTAGCAATTTCTCCCCCTGACTGATGGTACAAGCAGTCCCCCAAGTTTCCATATACAAGCTAGAAATCCCTTTACCCTGGGAGCAGCACTTCCCCCAGTTCAGTCTTTGTTCCTCAGGTGTTTCCAGGAGTTCTCTTGTCTGGGGAATGAGGCCAAGAGATGATGTCACACCCACCTTATGTAGCTTTTACATTAGGCGGGAACCATTTGTTCCAAACTCAGTTCCCAGTCCAGTTTGTGGAAAAATACAGGTACCAAAATGGAGTTCGTTGTCATGTGGTCTAATCACATGTCCTAGCATGTCCTGCTGAGTCATAGTAGCCATGACTCATTGGCTGGCTGAAACAATCACAGGAAGGCTAAGCTTTTCCATGGTCCATTGTCTTTGTTGATAAGCCATCAGCTCTGTCTGGCTTCTTCATTGTTGTACCTGAAAGGCTCGTTGTGGGTGTTACCCAGAGTAAGCACATTTGAAATACAGATACAGAGTCAATATCCATAACTTCAAATACAAACATGATCCATGCACACAAATAGGATAATCATATTCAGCACATGACGCATCTTGCACAAAATGCATCATAATTATGTCCTAATCATATTATAACGATACCACTATGCTGAATATGGGGTGTAGTGTCAGATAGGGCCTAATTTCAAGGCACGGGATTTGGGAATGGAACTTCTCCTCTTTGTGGAACAGGAAATAACCCTCCAGCCAGGGCTGGGAAAACTTCCCAGACTCCCAGTGCTGGAGCCTAAATCTACTGCCACTTCATTAGTTACCACCACCCGCAATCTTTGTGATACTGCAAACTTTATCCGTGATGATTTTATATTCTGTTCTAGGTCATTGATAAGAATGTTAAATAGCACACGGGCAAAAAGCAATCCTTGTGGGAACCTGCTAGAAATAAATCCACTCGACCATGGTTCCCCATTTACCATTCCAGTTTTTAATCTATTTAATGTATGCTGTGTTTATTTTGTATCATTCTAGTTTTTTAGTCAAAATAATGTGCTGAATCAAGTCATATGCCTTACAGAAGTCTAGATATATTACATCAATAATATTAGCTGCAACCAAACTTTTGATCTCATCTAATAAGGATATCCAGTTAGTTTGATAGGATCTATTTTCTCTAAAACTTTGTTAATACGTACTAATTATATTACCTTCCTTTAATTCTTTATTAACGAAATCCAGTATCGACTGCTCCATTATTTTGCTCAGTATTGATATCAGACTGACACTCTTGTAATTATCTGGGTCATCTCTTTTACACTTTTTAGTATTGGCACAGCATTAGCTTAATTCCAGTCTTCTGGAATTTCCCAGTGTTCAAGTCCTAATTACAATCAACATTAATAGTCCACCACGCTCCTCCACCAGGTCTTTAAAAACTCTTGGATACAAGTTATCCAGACCTGCTGATTTAAACATGTCTAACTGTAATAGCTGCTGTTTAATGTCCTTGTGAGTTCTTGTTGGAATGGAAAGAGTGTCATCGTCAACATCTTATGATACGCGTACAGCATCTGTTTTTCTCCAAATCCAGGAGAGATTGAACACTTATTGAACACTTTTACCTCTTCTGCATTATTTTTGATAATTCTGCCATTTCCGTCTAGTAATTTATCACTACCATTGTTAGGATTAATATACTTTTCAAACCTTCCTTCTTATTTTCATTGATTGGTCATTGATTTCTGATAGCTTCCCTTACCAATTTTCTACAATTCTGACCTTCTAACTCAGGGGTGAGCAACCTTTCAGAAGTCTTCATTTATTCACTCTAATTTAAGGTTTTGAGTGCGCCAGTAATACATTTTAACATTTGTAGAAGATCTTTCTCTGTCTATAATATATAACTAAACTATTGTTGTATGTAAAGTAAATAAGGCTTTTAAAATGTTTAAGAAACTTAATTTAAAATTAAATTAAAATGCAGAGCCCCCCGGACTGGTGGCCAGGACCCTGGCATTGTGAGTGCCACTGAAAATCAGCTTGCGTGCTGCCTTCAGCACCCGTGCCATAGGTTGCCTACCCCTGTGTGCCTACCCTGTGTGACGTTATTGATATAAACTGGGACCATATAGAACATGGTTTGCAACCAAGGTCCTGTAGTGGCACCAAATCTTAGGTAAAGGGGTCTTCTAAGGTGTCTAAGACCAGGTTATGGGTTGCTGGTTATGATTATGCTGTCTGTGTGCATGTATCATTTTGTAGTTGAAGTTATAAGTATTGGCTTTATACTGTCTGTATTTTGTATTTGTGCTCTGCTTCTGGGTGACATCCCAGACAAGTTGGTGTTAGCTCTGCCTAGCCTGCTTGATGGCCCATTAAGGACCATCAGCTACACAATTGACCCATGGAGAGAAGGCAGACACGCCTTGTGACTCAGCAAAGTGCAGGGACTTGTCCATGTGACCCCAGACTCCATTTTTCTGTAATGTTCCACAGTAAGGACAAAGAGGTTCTTACACCTGTAAAAGCCTATATAAGGCTGATGCCTCATCTCCATCTGGTCTTCAATCCTGCTTCTTACCTCTGGAGGGACTTTGCTACAAACTGAAGCTCTGCACAAAGGACTGACTGACCCATCCCTGAGGAGGATGTACTCCAGAGACTTGATTTGAACCTGCAGTTTATGCCATCACTGCTACAAGCCTGAACTAAGAACTTTGCCATTACTGTATGTAATTGATTCCATCTAACCGATTCTAGCTCTCATCTCTACCTTTTTCCCTTTATGAATAAACCTTTAGATTTTAGATTCTAAAGGATTGGCAGCAGCGTGATTTGTGGGTAAGATCTGATGTGTATATTGACCTGGGTCTGGGGCTTGATTCTTTGGGATCGAGAGAACCTTTTTCTTTTACTGGGGTGTTGGTTTTTATAACCATTCATCCCCAGGACGAGTGGCACTGGTGGTGATACTGGGAGACTGGAGTGTCTAAGGAAATTGCTTGTGTTACTTGTGGTTAGCCAGTGGGGTGAAACCGAAGTCCTTCTTGTCTGGCTGGTTTGGTTTGCCTTAGAGGTGGAAAAACCCCAGCCTAGGGCTGTAACTGCCCTGTTTGAGCAATTGGTCCTGAATTGGCACTCTCAGTTGGGTCCCGCCAGAACTGCCTCGTCACAGTGGCGTAGTCATGCTTGGATCCACAGAACCAGGGCGATTAAGCTTTGGGCCAGAACCCCACGCTATCCAAATTCAAAATTTGGGATTGAGTGTTTGGTTGGTTAAAGATCAGTGACCATGAGACAGAAAGTATCAGCAAAAGCAATGAAACTGCAAGCCCTGATGGACAGCCTGCAGTTTGAACATGAGCAAAAACTGGCAGAAATTCGAATGGAAGAGAAGCAGGCCTTGGCCCAGCTGGAGAAAGAGGCTGCTGAGAGAAAGCAAGAGGCTGCTGAGAGAGAAGAAAAAGCACGTAAGGAGCTGCTGGCTACTGAGGAGAAAACTCGACAGATGCAACAAGAAACTGCTAGACCCTAGCTTCAAGTCAAAAAAGCAAGGGAAGAACAGCAGAAATTGTATCCCCTTGAAAGTCCAGTTTGTAACAATGTTGGTATGTTGTATAACTCTGAGCAGTTGTCTGGGCATAACCAAATGTACCCCAGCAATGCCACCTTTTATGTCAATGCTGTTACTGTGTGTTCAGTAGAGGGTGGCCCCATAAATTGTGCCAGTGCTATGTATGGGACTGGTAATGGAAAATTCATAGAGAGTGTAAAAGTCAATGGTAAAAGCTGTTTAGGGCAAATTATGGCTTCTAACATCACTCTTGTTAAAGCAGATCTGGTCAAAGAGGAAGATTATTTACCAAATCAGAGTGTGAAAGTTGTGATCCTCTGAGTTTACTGTGCGTGTGCCTTTAGGCAGAATCCACCTTGAATGGAATGGGGCTCAGCATGAAGTGATAGCTGGCGTCAGGAAGTTATTGCCTAAAGATCTTTTAATTGGGGAAAACGTTAAAGCTTTGTTCAGTCCAGGTAGCCAGTCACAGGAGAGGAGTGATCTTAAACCTGTGTCTGTTGTGGGCAATGATGTTGCTCCAAAGGTTTGTCTGTGCCAAAAAGCAGTGTGTCTGTGAGTGGAGTTTCTGAGGCTGTTGCTACACTTGCATTTCAAAGCGCTACGCGGCAGCGCTTTGAAGCGCTAAGTGTAGACAAAGCACCAGCGCTGGGAGAGAGTTCTCCCAGCGCTGTCCGTACTCCACCTCCCTGTGGGGAATAACGGACAGCTCCCAGCGCTGGGGCTTTGACTACACTGGCGCTATGCAGCGCTGCAGAGGGTGTGTTTTCACACCCTGCTGCAGCGCTGCAAATTTCCAAGTGTAGCCAAGCCCTGAATGTCTGTCTGATGTCTCAGAAGGAAGTCTGAAGTTAGATCAAGTGCAGAAAGATCTCATTGGTGAGGAAAATGTTTTTCAGGAGCAGGTTAAAGTAGATGGTCAGGTTAAAGCCCTAACTGAGGAAGGAGAGGGTAGATCTGTAATGGGTAATGGATTGGTGGCTAGTACAGCTTGTAAAAGTGAACCTGAAATGGGTAACTGTGATTTGCTGGAAGTAGCTCAGTGTAGTGAAAAAAGCAGCAGCTTATCTGTTGGGAGTGGCAATGTGCCTGGTAGGAAAAGTCTGGATGAGCCTAGGCAGCCTTGTGAGCTGATGGCTTTGTCTAGTCAGCAGTGTGGGAAGACAGGGATAGTGGAAGATGAGTGGCCCTGTGCCTTACCTGTGTCCTGTGTGGAGAAATATGACAGTGGAGGGAATGTGCCTTTGTCTGTCAGAGGTATTGACTTGCCTATGGAGGAAGTTACCCCAGTCTCCAAGCAGTTGTCTGTGAACAGCCCTGTGTGCTGGGACAAGGGAAATGAGATCCCAGGCTGTGTGTCTGGGGAAGGAGAATGTGTCTCTGGCTCTTCTGTGTCTGTGGAGCAGACAGAAGGTGCCTTTCAGCCTGGGATGGTTGAGGATGATTCAGTTGTCTCAGGTTGGTTGTAAATACAGCTAAAGCCCAGGAAGGGAATGGTCCTGAGTTTGTGTCTGCTGGGGAGAATGGCACTGTAACTAGGTTGCATCCAGTTAGTGTCCTAGCAAAATCCCAGAGACCAGACAATTTTGGTGCTTGTAGTTTGCCAGTTGCTAATGTGTGGTTGGAAAAGGGTGCAGCAACTCTGTCTGATCAGGGTGATACCCTAGCCAGGGCACAAGGGGAGCATGAAGGTGATTTAATTGTTACCTACTGACAGTTTGACAACTTGTAGCAAGAAGAAAAGATTCCTAAACCTGTTCATGGCCAAGGGAAGGAGATTGCTTCTAACCTGTTATCAAGAAAGTCTATGAGTTTGCCTGAACGGGGATTGTGTAGGAATCTGCCTGTTGGGCCTGAGGTGATTCTGAATGTAAGTAAGACCCAGCAAGAGTCTGTGGTTGCTCAGGGAAGTGTTCCTTTAGAGCAAGCCCTAGGTGAAGAGGATGAGAGCAGAATTTCTGAGAGGGATGAATTGCTGCTTAGAAAAGCTCATAGGGAAGGGAATCCTCATGGTAATCTGTGCAAGCAGTTTACTGCAACTGAAGGGTGTGAAAGTGATTTAATCAAGAAGGTTTTAGTTCCTAACAGCCAGAAATGTTCTGTTGTGAATGGATCCACTGACTTTCCTTTTGAGAGATCCAGTGTGGGCAGCTTTGAAAAGGTCTGAGATGGAGGAAAAGCTGTTAAAGTTGAGCAGCCCTATAACCACGTGGCTGTGTGTGGCCAGCGTGTTGGGAAGACAATGGTGTTGGAACAGGAACGTCTCCATGCTGAATCTGTGAGTGAGCAGTCTGTGCTTCAGGGTCTGAGGACAGATTCAGTTACTGGTGTTTCAGAGCAGAACAGTTTTATGACTGAATGCTAAAGGATGCAGGGGAGAGCAAGCCAGCTCTCACCCTCAGACCCTTTGGATTTGTGTGGTATCTGTGTAAGACAGAGTCCAGCCTTGGAATTGGTAGCAGCTAAGAAGTGAAAAGCTGGTGTTTGTGTTGATGCAAATTACCTGGCTGGCAGGGAGAAGAAAGACTTGCTAATAGCTGCTGGCACAGAGAGCCCACCCCATCAGCCAGTGACTTCTGTTAGGAAAAAGCAGATCCAATCCACTGTTGTTCAAACCAAGTTTTACCTTGAGTTTTAAAGGAGATTCAATCATGTTATTGAACATGACTTTGATAAACCATTTCTGTTATACACTGGTACGGCCTGTAGCCCAACACTAGCTGTAGTGAGACAGACCCAAGGATGGGGGGCTCTTGGGATGCAGTCGGTGATGTTTTGTCATCCCTTCCTGCATCAATTTTGCGTTGGGGGTGTGACGTTATTGATATAATCTGGGACCATATAGAACATGGTTTGCAACCAAGGTCCTGTAGTGGCACCAAATCTTATATAAAGGGGGTCATCTAAGGTGTCTAAGACCAGGTTATGGGTTACTGGTTATAATTATGGTGTCTATATGTATGTATCATTTTGTAGTTGAAGTTATAAGTATTGGCTTTATACTGTCTGTATTTTGTATTTGTGCTCTGCTTCTGGGTGACATCCCAGACAAGTTGGTGTTAGCTCTGCCTAGCCTGCTTGATGGCCCATTAAGGACCATCAGCTACACAATTGACCCATGGAGAGAAGGCAGACACGCCTTGTAACTCAGCAAAGTGCAGGGACTTGTCCATATGACTCCAGACTCCATTTTGCTGTAATTTTCCACAGTAAGGACAAAGAGGTTCTTACACCTGGAAAAGCCTATATTAGGCTGATGCCTCATCTCCATCTGGTCTTCAATCCTGCTTCTTACCTCTGGAGGGACTTTGCTACAAGCTGAAGCTCTGCACAAAGGACTAATGACCCATCCCAGCTGGGGATGTACTCCAGAGACTTGATTTGAACCTGCAGTTTATGCCATCACTGCTACAAGCCTGAACTAAGAACTTTGCCATTATTGTATGTAATTGATTCCATCTAACCAATTCTAGCTCTCATCTCTACCTTTTTCCCTTTATGAATAAACCTTTAGATTTTAGATTCTAAAGGATTGGCAACAGCGTGATTTGTGGGTAAGATCTGATGTGTATATTGACCTGGGTCTGGGGCTTGATTCTTTGGGATCGAGAGAACCTTTTTCTTTTACTGGGGTGTTGGTTTTTATAACCATTCATCCCCAGGACGAGTGCACTGGTGGCGATACTGGGAGACTGGAGTGTCTAAGGAAATTGCTTGTGTGACTTGTGTTAGCCAGTGGGGTGAAACCAAAGTCCTTCTTGTCTGGCTTGTTTGGTTTGTCTTAGAGGTGGAAAAACCCCAGGCTTGGGCTGTGACTGCCCTGTTTGAGCAATTGGTCCTGAATTGGCACTCTCAGTTGGGTCCTGCCAGGACCGCCTCGTCACACCCTGTTCTAACTAATATTCTTTACTACTGACTTCCCTTTTCTTCCTTATATTTTATTTGGAGAGTGTTTCCTACCAGGGAGCCATTAGTAGGGTCCAGAGCCAGCCCCATCTCCTATATCAAACTGTGGCTAGTAGGTATGTGATAAATGTGACGACCCTGCCTGCGTCTGTCAGCTGGGAGACACAAAGACTCTCTCTTTCTACCCTCTGATGCTGCCTGGCTGCTCTAAGCTAGGTGGAGTGGGGACTCTGTTAACATGTGCCTCCCGGAGCTTCCATTTACCTGGTGCTGCTGTTCCGTGAATAGGGGATTGTGACTGGGGCACCAGGTACTGAGTGTTGGACTCTTGCTCTTTCAGGGGCCGGTGACCTTCGAGGAGGTGGCTGTGTATTTCACCAGGGAGGAATGGGCTCTGCTGGACCCCGCTCAGAGAGCCCTCTACAGGGATGTCATGCAGGAGAACTATGAGACGGTGACCTCGCTGGGTAAGGAGTCCTGTCTCCTGGGTTATTAGAACCTGTGGGGTCTCTGAAGAACCTGAGTAGTAATAACTTTATACCTTTATTCGTCATACAAGTTTTGACAAGTTTCCTTGCCCCCTTTTTTTTGCCTTATCTCTCACCCACTAGAATCATTTTTGGACATGTGCCTTTTTGGTGCTGTCACACATTTTAAAATTGCATTGAATGTATCCTTATTGGCTACATTAGTAACTATATTAATAACTGTAGCTTTCATGCCTTTTCCTCATTTTAAGAGGAAAATATGCTACTTGTAGAATTCTAAATTGAGTAAATAGGTGTGTGACTCATGCATGGCTTGTGTGACAGTCAGATGAGCTCCTCTTTCGATAGGAGAGCGTATAATGTTTCCATTCAGGACCCCACGGGTGAAGGGAGAACAGAGCTGTGGGAGGGGAGGAGAAGGGGGGAGTAGATAATTCTGGGGTGCCAGGACATGGGGAGGGTGTGTGCAGGGTTAGAGCTAAGAAGCAGCAGGGAGGGATGAGGTTGTGAGAGACGAGGAGGGAACACAAGACTCTCCCAAGGTGCTGGCAGGTGGTGCTGGCTGAGAGTAATGGGAAGAAGTTGAGAGGAGTGTGCAGGAAGGGCACCGAGGAAGTGGCTCAGTCTCAGGTGTTGAAGCTAAGTGGCCTGTCCTTGTGGAAGAGTGGGAGCCCTTGGGGGTCTAGTGCACTCAAGGGGCACCTCCCAAGGACTGTTTAAAAGCCAGGGCATTGCAGCCTTATGGGGAAAAGATATAAAACAAGAAAAGGATCTAAATGCGTGTTTACCATCACTCCCTCTCAGTCCTCATGGGAATCCCTGATCCGTTCCAAAGTGTATTAAAACCTTCCTTAAAGGCTTACCTCTTGGTTATCAGGTCATGTCCATTTGTTAGAGGGTTTTCCCTTCACCCTCCCACTTCCCTGGTTCTTCTCACGCAGACAGCAAGCAGCAAAAGACCAGAAGTCTGAAGCACAGATAATGCGATGTTTATTGGGGTTATTTCCAAGCAAGCATATTCCACTGCCCTAATGAACTTACACGTAGAAAAATTAATTATGCAGCAGACAGAAACAATTAGAGAACCAGACTGATTAACAAGGTAAAAGTGGTGGCCATAAAGATAAAACAATACAGAAATGAGGGTTTCACAACCACAACAATTGATAAGGGATTTCTTGCCAGTCCGGATGCTATCAGACTAAGTTTTCATTAACCATCTTAAGATTCAGAGAGGTAGCCATGTTAGTCTGGTTCTGTAAAGGCAGCAAAGAATCCTGTGGCACCTTATAGACTAACAGACGTTTTGCAGCATGAGCTTTCGTGGGTGAATACCCACTTCGTCGGATGCAAGTAGTGGAAATTTCCAGGGGCAGGTAGATATATGCAAGCAAGAAGCAGGCTAGAGATAACGAGGTTAGATCAATCAGGGAGGATGAGGCCCTGTTCTAGCAGTAGAGGTGTGAAAACCAAGAGAGGAGAAACTGGTTCTGTAGTTGGCAAGCCATTCACAGTCTTTGTTTAATCCTGAGCTGATGGTGTCAAATTTGCAGATGAACTGAAGCTCAGCAGTTTCTCTTTGAAGTCTGGTCCTAAAGTTTTTTTGCTGCAGGATGGCCACCTTAAAATCTGCTATTGTGTGGCCAGGGAGGTTGAAGTGTTCTCCTACAGGTTTTTGTATATTGCCATTCCTAATATCTGATTTGTGTCCATTTATCCTTTTCCTTAGAGACTGTCCATTTTGGCCGATGTACATAGCAGAGGGGCATTGCTGGCATATGATGGCATATATTACATTGGTGGATGTGCAGGTGAATGAACCGGTGATGGTGTGGCTGATCTGATTAGGTCCTGTGATGGTGTTGCTGGTGTAGATATGTGGGCAGAGTTGGCATCGAGGTTTGTTGCATGGATTGGTTCCTGAGCTTGAGTTACTATGGTGCGGTGTGCAGTTACTAGTGAGAATATGCTTCAGGTTGGCAGGTTGTCTGTGGGCGAGGACTGGCCTGCCATCTTAAGATCTGTTTCTTTATCTGGTGGCGATGGGCACTATCAGGACAGGATCATCTTCCTAACAGCCCAGTAGCATCTTATTTCAGTGTGACTGGTTTGGGATGTGAGGATGTGACCCTTCGCTTCCCAGCTTATGGCTGCCCCTGCTGCTTAGCCAAAGGCCTTAGCCTAAGAACAAGGCCTCAGACTGTCACAGTGAGAGAAGGCCCAG
Organism: Mauremys reevesii; assembly: GCF_016161935.1. Taxonomy (NCBI): domain Eukaryota; kingdom Metazoa; phylum Chordata; order Testudines; family Geoemydidae; genus Mauremys; species Mauremys reevesii. The sequence goes on along the minus strand of NC_052636.1, from coordinate 18,942,292 downwards.
ACACAGGCGGACTGAGATTTTGATTCTTAGCTAGTTACAGGGGTATAAAGACAAAGTGATAAAAATACCCCTAAGTTCTTAAACTATAGGCTTTACAGGCAGGCCTGAATGTCTATTCTAACAGTGGGTTCTAGCCCTTTCTACCCCATTCTGTCTCTGTCTTGTCTATTTAGATCAGGGGTCAGCAACCTTTCAGCAGTGCTGTGCCGAGTCTTCATTTATTCACTCTAATTTAAGGTTCCGTGTGCCAGTAACACATTTTAACGTTTTTAGAAGGTCTCTTTCTATAAGTCTATAATATAGAAATAAACTATTGTTGTATGTAAAATAAATAAGGTTTTTAAAATGTTTAAGAAGCTTAATCTAAAATTAAATTAAAATGCAGAGCCCCCCCTCGGACCAGGGGCCAGGACCCAGGCAGTGTGAGTGCCACTGAAAATCAGCTCGCTGCCGCGGGTTGCCTACCCCTGATTTAGATTGTAAATTCTTCAGGGCATGGGCCATCTACTATTCTCTGTTTGCACTTTGAGCCAAGGAAGATGGCCTTGGGATGCGTAGCCTTATTTGGGGTGTGTTCATAGAATCATAGAATCTCAGGGTTGGAAGGGACCTCAGGAGGTCATCTAGTCCAACCCCCTGCTCAAAGCAGGACCAAACCAACTAAATCATCTCAGCCAGGGCTTTGTCAAGCCTGACTTTAAAAACCTCTAAGGAAGGCGATTCCATCACCTCCCTAGGTAACCCATTCCAGTTCTTCACCACCCTACTAGTGAAAAAGTTTTTCCTAATGTCGAACCTAAACCACCCCCTCTGCAACTTGAGACCATTACTCCTTGTTCTGTCATCTTCTACCACTGAGAACAGTCTAGATCCATCCTCTTTGGAACCCCCTTTCAGGTAGTTGAAAGCAGCTATCAAATCCCTCCTCATTCTTCTCTTCTGCAGACTAAACAATCCCAGTTCCCTCAGCCTCTCCTCATAAGTCATGTGCTCCAGCCCCCTAATCATTTTTGTTGCCCTCCGCTGGACTCTCTCCAATTTATCCACATCCTTCTTGTAGTGTGGGGCCCAAAACTGGACACAGTACTCCAAATGAGGCCTCACCAGTGCTGAATAGAGGGGAATGATCACATCCCTCGATCTGCTGGAAATGCCCCTACTTATACAACCCAAAATGCCATTAGCCTTCTTGGCAACAAGGGCACCCTGCTGACTCATATCCAGCTTTTCGTCCACCGTAACCCCTAGGTCCTTTTCTGCAGAACTGCTGCCCAGCCATTCGGTCCCTAGTCTGTAGCAGTGAATGGGATTCTTCCGTCCTAAGTGCAGGACTCTGCACTTGTCCTTGTTGAACCTCATCAGGTTTCTTTTGGCCCAATCCTCTAATTTGTCTAGGTCCCTCTGTATCCTATCCCTACCCTCCAGCGTATCAACCACTCCTCCCAGTTTAGTGTCATCTGCAAACTTGCTAAGGGTGCAGTCCACACCATCCTCCAGATCGTTAATGAAGATATTGAACAAGTATCAGAGGGGTAGCCGTGTTAGTCTGGTTCTGTAGAAGCAGCAAAGAGTCCTGTGGCACCTTATAGACTAACAGACGTTTTGCAGCATGAGCTTTCGTGGGTGAATACTTGCATCTGAAGAAGTGGGTATTCACCCACGAAAGCTCATGCTGCAAAACGTCTGTTAGTCTATAAGGTGCCACAGGACTCTTTGCTGCTGATATTGAACAAAACCAGCCCCAGCACCGACCCTTGGGGCGCTCCACTTGATACCAGCTGCCAACTAGACATGGAACCATTGATCACTACCCGTTGAGCCCGACCATCTAGCCAGTTTTCTATCCACCTTACCGTCCATTCATACAGCCCATATTTCTTTAACTTGCTGGCAAGAATACTGTGGGAGACTGTATCAAAAGCTTTGCTAAAGTCCAGAAATAGCACATCCACTGCTTTCCCCTCATCAACAGAGCCGGTTATCTCATCATAGAAGGCAATTAGGTTAGTCAGGCATGACTTGCCCTTTGTGAATCCATGCTGACTGTTCCTGATCAGTTTCACCTCCTTTAAGTGGTTCAGAATTGATTCCTTGAGGACCTGTTCCATGATTTTTCCAGGGACTGAGGTGAGACTGACTGGCCTGTAGTTAGTAATGTTGATTTGATTTATCAACTTAATGTAATGTGTATTGTAATTATTTTAATTAATTAATAATAATACTTAATCATTTATATTAATTAATATGAGTTTAGGCTCGCCAATTTGTTTGATCAGAAGATAAAAGTTTGTGTTTCGAATCGGGTTCCACAGAATTGATAAAGGGACCTTTGGGGGTATGACAGGAAGCTCACAGTGAGACAGATATAGTCATAAAGACTTATTTCTTTTTATAGAAATAAATGCCGGAAATCCTTCCTCTTATGCCCAAATTTCAGTCTTCCCCCATAGAAATGTTAGGGTACGCTTACTCCATAGGCTAGTATGTGTATGCGTATGGATGGCAGGTATCTGCGCACTTGTGGGGTACTTGTTAAGTCTGTGAGTACAACAAAATCCCATTTACTATTCTTCATTGTCTGTTGGTCTCGGTAAAGGGTCTTAGACCTAAGTGTAGGCACTTTATTTGAGCATAGGAAAAACAGTTCCTTTTCTGGGTAAAAGGGCACAGGATATAGCTATGCTAACTTTGCTTTAGCTTAAAATGCAGGTTTTTGGCTTGTAGGTTTCTTGCATTACAGCCAAACTTATTTTTAATAAGAATTAATAAACCTATCACAGTACTGTACTTATTAGAAAAGAGATATTGATGCAGGCAAGCAGATGAATCCTGAGGGCTACAGATGTTACTGCCTAAAAATGAGATGGGGTTAAAACTATGGAATATTCTTTGTGACAAGTATCCCACAAATTCCACTGACCTCCCTTGTTTTCTTTGCCTGCAGTAGGGTTTCCAATTTCCAAACCTGATATGATCTCGCAGCTGGAACGAGGGGAAGAGCCGTGGGTCCCAGACCTCCAGGGCTCTGAGAAAGAAGTGGTCCCGAGAGCTGCCTTCACAGGTGAGGACTTGGTTAAACAACTCAACAACTGCTTAGGAATGCAGGAAACATTTGGGATGCCCTACAAAGACCCTGTGAGCTCTCCAAGTTCAGGATTGTTTCCTGCAGATGTGGAATCATTATGGCAGATGTCACTCATGGCTTCCCTCCTATTCTGACTGACAACTGGCAGCAGGTCCCTCCCTGATCTCACTTTCCCCTGAGAGTTATGGTGCAATGAGGACCCAGAACTGATGCCTTCCTCTCTTCTCTGTGGAAGGGTTTGGGGAAAATCAGCACCTGATAGGCTTGATCTCTCCCACATATATTTTGTATCAGAGGGGTAGCTGTGTTAGTCTGGTTCTTTGCTGCTTTTACATATATTTTGGTTTGTTCATCCCTTTTTCCATTCCTCTCTCTGACATTTCCTTTTTCTCAGGCACAGGGAGTGACCTATGTCTGGATTCTCTCTGTCTCCCATCCGGCGATGGGCTGGTGAGTGAGAACGAGGAGGAGAAACCCCAGCAGGAAGACACTGTGCAAGTAGATCCACATTGGATGTTATCAGGAAGATCCAAAGGGAATGTTTCCAGGAGTTGTGCACTCCCAGAAAACACAAAAGCCTGTGAGACTCAGCAGAGGCCAGAGGAAAACTACAGTAGCCACTCAGACCTTATTCCACGCAACAGAATCAACTTGGAAGAGAGACGCTACATGTGCCATGAGTGCGGGAAAAGCTTCAATCAGCGCTCAAACCTTATCACACATCGGAGAATCCACACGGGGGAGACGCCCTACATGTGCTCTATGTGCGGGAAAAGCTTCGGGCAGAGCTCTGACCTTATCAGACATGAGAGAATCCATACTGGGGAGACGCCCTACACATGCTCTGAGTGCGGGAAAAGCTTTGGGCGGAGGTCTCACCTTATCAGACATGAGACAATCCACACAGGGGAGACGCCCTACACGTGCTCTGAGTGCGGGAAAAGTTTCGGGCGGAGCTCTCACCTTATCACACATCAGAGAATCCACACAGGGGAGATGCCCTACACGTGCTCTGAGTGTGGGAAAAGCTTCAGTTACAGCTCAGCCCTTATCAGATATCGGAGAATCCACACAGGGGAGATGCCCTACACGTGCTCTGAGTGCGGGAAAAGCTTCAGTCAGAGCTCAAACCTTATTACACATCAGAGAATCCACACTGGTGAGACGCCCTACACGTGCTCTGAATGCGGGAAAAGCTTCGGGCGGAGCTCTGACCTTATCAGACATGAGAGAATCCACACAGGGGAGACGCCCTACACATGCTCTGAGTGCGGGAAAAGCTTCAATCAGTGCACAAGCCTTATTAGACATCAGAAAATCCACATGAGAGAGAATTGTTATAAATCCCTTGACTAGGGCTGGCCAAAGTTTTTTTTTTTTTAATTACATTTGCTAATTCCCACATAGTGATTTTTGTACCATCTTCACCGTGGTGTCTCAGCTCCACCAGATCAGTTGCCTGCTTCTGCCTTTTGCAGCTCACCCTTCTTTGTGATCAGTCCTGTTATCTTTTCTATCAGCTCCTTTCCTTTAGAGTCGAAGGAGTGTGTGTCCCTCCTGCCAGGAATGTTCATCAGCTCCAGGTGGGGGGAGAGAGGTTTGATCCCAACAAGCTACACTGAGGCAAAAACTACCTGAGCCTGACATCCACTAGGGCTGTACATGGCCTTGGCTGCTCAAGTTAGTGATCTTGGGGTAAAAAGGAAATTTTAGTTGTAGAGCAGATGTGCCCAGGTGCAGTGGTTGGCATTAGCTTCCCCCTTTACCTAACCTAAACGCCATCACTTTCCCTAGTCTAAACAAACCCTGAGCATCACGGTTATACTATTCCCCCATTTCACAGCAATTGTTAGTCATCGAGTTCCCCTATTAGGAACCAATTGTTTCATTCCCAGTTGTTCTGATGTTGCTTCAGGTTGTGCTGCAGAGCACATACTTTTACTACCATTTTCCTCACTTAAAATATATTGAACTATAACAAAGTGCAGGAACAAGGCAGGGATAGGGGAAAATGTCATTTCTCCTCTATAACAACAGAAGAAGATAGGGAATCCCTCTGATTTACTCTGATTCCTCATCACCATCCCAATCCTCCTTTTGTTCAGCTTTTTAGGTCAATATTTTTTCTAAAGGGCTGGGAAGAGGATTCCCTCGTAAATAACTTGTAACTAAACAAAGTACCCATGCATTGGGCTCCCAAAGCAGTTGTGGCCCAGGCCCTGCACAAAGTGGCTCCTGAAGAGATCTCCTTCCTCATTAGCTGCATGTTGCCTATTATTTGGGAAATACAATCCCTAGCTAGTTAGAGATGGGAAAAATGGAAGTGACATTTCTCTTCAGCTCACCCCTGGGAGATTCTACAAATGTCGTGGGTGTTTCATTGCACTGGAGACGTAGCCTAATGTTATGTCTACACTGTGATTAAAACACCCAGGGCACCTGTCGCAAAGCCCGGGTCAGCTGACTCAGGGTTATGGGGCTTGGGCTAAAAGACTATAAAATTACAGTGCAGACATATGGGCTTGAGCCCAGTCTCTGAGACCCCACGAGGGGTGAGGGTTTCCGAACCCAGGCTTCAGTGTGAACACAAATATCTGCACCACAGTTTTTAGCCTCTCAGCTTTAGCTTCATGAGCCCACGTCAGATGGTCCAGGCCAGCCGTGTTGCCATCTTTATCCCAGGAGAGATGGACTCTAAGGGTACGTCTCCATTGCAATGTCAGCCCAGGGGTGGCACACTGTGCTCAAAGCAGCACCCTGGAAGCCCCATATTCACCAGTCTCATATAATGATGATACGGTTTGTACAAAGTCTGCCTGGTGAGGTATCATTTCAAAAGTCTTGGTCTGTTGAACATTAGTATTGTGTTGGATTGTGTGTGTAGCATTGGCTGGGAAGTTGTGCTCTGTGTGTGTTACTGAGATGAGGTTGGGAACTGCCCACCACCAGCCTTTCAGGTGTGACAATGGAGCAGCCAGACTCTCTGCTGGCCCATTAAAGGGATCCACACTCCCAAGGACTATCCCAGGAACCGTGTACAATGCAGACTTCTCCGAGATAGCACAGCGACAATGGACACTGCTTGGCTCACATCGTAGCAAAGGTACTTCCGAGCCAGTTGGAAGAAACTATGAAAGGGGGGGTAGAGACATGAATTGGCCTCTCTCCCCCACAACTCAACACCTGTAAACACATCTGGAGGACAAACACTGTTAGGTGTAAGAAGTATAAATTGTTTAATAGGTTCCATTAGTAGGTTAATAAGATGTTTATGAGGTAAATCACTGGCTTTAAAATAAGATCCAATCTGGAGCATATGAACTATGGACCCCTGGACTCCATCTCTGAGAGGGGACTTGTTTACCATCAGGGGACAGGCTCAAACCAGTCCAAACCGGTTTTTCCCGCCAAAACCAGCCCTCAGCGTTCCATCTCCTCAGCCCCCTTTTTTTTGCCTTATCTCTCACCCAGCCGTGAGACTGAGGAACAGGAGGCCTGTCACCCCCATTCCTGCTGTCCTGCATCCCTGATGTCCAGCCGCCCACAGAGCCCCCGGGAGTGAGAGACCCGGGGCACTGGGGCTGGGCAGGAAAGTGACTCTGCCCTGGGGAACCTGGGAGAAGCCTCAGAGCTGCCTCAGCCCCAGTGGGATTTGGGGGGCAGAGACTGGGGCCTGGCGGGGGGATCCCCTGTGGTGTGGGGGGAGATGGGGGGTGTCAGGCAGGAGGAGAAGCTGGAGTTGTGGGGAAGGTCAGTGGGACGCAGGGGGTGTTGAACTGTCTCTGGGCAGCCAGGAAATTCCCGGGGGGGGGGGGGGGGGCGGGCGGGCGAGGGGGGGCGGGGAGTTAATTGGATCCTGTCCCTGTTTGTGCCACTTGCCTCTCGCTCCGATACAAATTCTCTCTAGTTCTGCCCCTTTTCTCTCTCAGTGTCTCACACGGGGCTATAAAATCTGGGGCGATTCCCCCCCAACCCCTCCAATGATCAGCTCTCCCATCTCCCCCGATTTCCCCCATTCTCCCCATGAGTCTCAAACGTCAGTTTAAAATCTTCTCTAGTGAGGGGCATTTTCCCACCCATTTTATCTGCAGTGATTTGTCCTTGTTTAGGTGGGAAATTGTTGCCATGAGTCATTCCCCAGCACATGGCTGCCCCTGGAGTGGGGGTGGGATGGCTCAGTGGTTGGAGCACTGGCCTGCTAAACCCAGGGCTGGGAGCTGACTCCTTGCGGGGGCCATTTGGGGATTTAGTTGGGGATTGGTCCTGTTTTGAGCAAGGGGTTGGACTTGACACCTCCTGAGGTCCCTTCCAGCCCTGATATTCTATGAGATGCCGGGTCTCTGCCAGGGCAGGGAAGGGAGGCGCCCGTGTCCCCCATGGGGACTGCCCAGACCCCCGTTTCCCACTCCCAGTTGCTGCCCCCTAACTACCAACACAGTTACCCCCAACCATCAGTTGCCAGTCACCCGCCCATCCCCCACTGCTGCCCCCTTCCCTCATCCAGGGACCTTTCAGCTCCCCCTCCCTTGCCCTTTTAATCAGCTCCTCAAAGGGCTCCCTGCTGCCCATGGGAATGGTGGGGGTGGGGGAACCATCACTTTGTGTTTATGTATTGGACAGTTGTATAAAATCCAGTCCAACAGTCCCCCTTTTCCACTAGTTCGTTAACAACAATATAAAATCCCCTCAGATCTTGGTGTTTTTCTCTCATGTTATCAAATACGCAGTTTGTGACACATTTTCTTTGCAAATCTCAAAGATTCATATAAAATACCCTAAATGTTTGCCCCACTGCGCTCTAGTTGTCTATTTCTAATTGAATATGCCCTGAGATTTCCCCCCGTCTCTCTAATTATAAAATACCAAGAAAATCTCAGATTTACACCTTTTTTCAGATTCTTGAACCTGGATATAAAATGTTTGCAAATGTTGCCCATTTTCTCTTTATTCATTTATCAAATATTGATGTGAAACACTCAGATTTTGCCTCCTATCGACAACTGATATAAAATCCCTCTGATTTTCCACTTTCCTCTCTATAATTTGCAAAATGGATCCAAAATCTCTCAAATTGGGAACTCTTTCATTTCTGAACGTTGCTCTCAAAGCTCAGGTTTTGCCTCTTTCTATCTCATTATCAAATGTCAGTTAAAAATCTTCTCAGGTTTGCGGCTGTTCCCCGTGTTTCTAAATCCCAGCAACTTCTTCCTTCGAGGGAACCTGTTGCCCTGAGTCCTTCTCCATCCTGGAGGTTGCAGGGGGTTAAATTGCCCAGAGATCATCTTTCCCGTCTCCTTTGAGAATCATTTGTTCCCTCCTTTACCTCTGTTAAAATGTTTGCCGAAGAAAGAGACCAGCCAGATATTTAATACTCATCAAAGCCAGAGGCCTCCCCCTGTTTGGGGATCAGTGGTTCCCAGCCGGTAACGGGAGAGTTGGCTGGACCCTTTTCTTTTCTCCAGCTGGCACGGGATGAGGAGGTCACTCTGAGTGCAGTGTGAGTTGAGAAGTATCCCAAACCCCATGGCAAATGGCCTCTGTGAGGGGTTGCTTCCCTCAGTGTTAAGATGCAGCCACCTCTGGGGTGGATCTAGGGTGGCCATTATTTGCTAGTGACAGGCATGGACATTTCTTACCTATTTTGTCCCTCCAGGCCTTCCATACTCCAGTTCAAGAGACTTCCCCTAGGGCTCCCTCTGCCTGTGTGACTGGCCAGCAGGGGGCGGTGGTCACTTTCTATCCACTTCTCAGGCACTGTGAGGTAACAGTGTTGCTGGGTGGGGTGGGGCTGTGTGGGAGATAGCAGCTGAAGGGGATTGTGGTGGGGAGGCCTCTGGGTGGCTGGGCAGGGGGGACCCTAGTGAGGTGGGTGGGTTCTGGAGAGTTGGAGTTTCAGGGGGTGGCGGTGATGTGCCCAGCCCTGAGGCTGTGGGTCCTGGAGGTGGGTATCGCTGGGGGCCTGGTGGCTGCAGAACAGCCGGGGTGGGCGTCTCTTGGGGAGGCGGGACAGGGGGTTAGAGGGAGCCTGGTGCTGTGCCAGGGGCTCTGTCTGGGCTTCCCCCGCAGACTCCTGGGATCGCTGCCCTGCCGCGTGCACGGAGCTGGGGGACGGGATCCCTGGCCCGAGGTCAGGGGATGCCAGGGACGCAGAGTGAGGGGTCCCTCTGAAAAGCATCAGGATCCCGCTGGGTGGAGGAGGGTCCCAGGCAAATGGCAGGGCAGATCCTGCTGGGGGGGGATCCTAGGCAGGCAGTGAGGGACTGAGTTCCCAGTGGGGTCCCTTTTGGGGGGTCTCTGGCTGTTGGGGTCTCTTGGTGGGGGGAACCCTTTGGGATTCCCAACCTGTCAATGAAGATCTGGTGGGGGTTGTCTGGCCGGTGGGGCTCTGAGGGGTATCTGAGGTCCCTGGCCAGGGACTCTGGGGGCTGGGTCCCAGGGAATATCTGGGTGGGGGCTGGGTGGGGTTCTGGGGTCTGCGCCTCGCTTCTTCTCCCTGATTAGCTTATGCCAGAATCCTGGCTCCAAGCACTGCCCGACATTCCCCGGCCAGGCCCAGTCACTGTGATAACTTTCTAGCCACTTATCAAACACTGTGAGGTGAAATCACAGATTTTTGCTCTTCTCCCTTCTTGAAAACTGCAGGAACTTCCAGTTCCATTGTCCTAGATTGTCCAGTCCATTGTCCAGTCCTTGTCCTGGATCTGGGGGTGAGGGAGGTGGGAGGGGGATCAGCACTGCCGCACAATGGTCCCTTCCCCAGCGTTCTGGACTCATTGTTTCTGAACTCTGGTTTCATTGAGACCATTGTTAATCCAGAGTCACTGTATGGAAAGACAAGGAGTGACTCCAGATGGACAGTGGGGCAAATGAGATCAGCAATTCTCCCTGTGAGGAGGGGCTCTCATTAGCTGCTGTCCCCAGAGAGCTAAAGGAGGGAAGCTGCTCAAACGCTCTGTCCCTCTCTGCTCAGGATACTGGGGTTCAGCTTCCTGGGTCAGACGCTGCAGCCTCCATTGTGATCTGGGAGACCAGGCTTAGCTGCTGCTGCTCCCCCAGCGGGTTTCTGTGCTGGGAAGTGACCTGAATTCAAGCTGCTTCTCTGCCTGGCCCAGGGGATGACTTTCTCCAGCTGGTCCTAGCCCCCTAGGGCAGCCCTGGGCCCTGTTAATACTAAATTCTGAGCCAGAGTCTCCAGGTAACTGACAGACCTCAGGGAAAGTGCTGGGGACTGGAAAGAAAGTGACTCTGCACAAACAGCCCCTCCTCATTTCTCCTCCCAGTAGCAATTGCCAGGAGAAAATCCAGCCCTGGGAGAGCAAAGCCCCCAGGAATGGGACTTTCCCAGCCAGAGGGGCAGGGAGAGAGGACAGGGGAAGGAGAGACTGAAAGGGGCAGTGGTAGAAATGACACATGTATTGCTGCATCCTTGGGCAGAACCACTTTCCAGTGAACAAAACAAGGATCAGACAGAGGAAAAGCCAGTTCCTGACTCCATATTCCCCCTGCTGGGGTGTGGCTGCCGTGGGGTCACACTAAGTACACTAAGCACACTAAGCACTGAAGTTAAATTAATAGAATGTTTTTTTATGACCAAGTCTTATGAAATCAACTGAAGTCCTTTGTTTTCTTTCATCTGAGCAGGGTTTCTAGTTTTCCAACTTGATGTGATCTCCCAGCTGGAACAAGGGGAAGAGCCATGGGTCCCAGACCTCCAGGGTTCAGAGGAAAGAGAGATCCTGAGATCTTCCTGCACAGGTGAGGAAACATTAAACCACCTCAGAATCTGTAAGTGCCTGAAGGAAACATCTGGAATGCCCAACAAAGCCCTTGGGGAGGTCTCTCAGTTCATTATTGTCCGTAGCAGGAGTCGTATCCTCAGGGTAAATATAGTTCATGGCTTCCTATAGATCCTAGCAGACACCGGGCAGTAGCTTCCTCCCTTCCCCCTGCGTATTTGGATGGGATGTGAAGGCTGAATTCATCCCCCTCCTCTCTCCTATTTGGGGGAAGAGTTTGGGGGAGTTCAGCTCCTGATTTTTATTTGACCTGTCTTCAGCACTTGTTTTTGTTTGGTCTTCCCCTTTCCATCCCTGTTTGATGTTTCTGTCTCTATCACAGCAGGTGATGCAATGGCATGTGAGAAAGAGGAGCAGAATTCTCAGCCTGAAAATGTTGAGCCAGTGGGTAAAAACAGAGCATTATCTCAAAGATCGAAAAGGAATGTGTCCAGGAGTCATGAGCAGGGAAAATCCTGGGAGATTCAGCACAGACCAAAAACAGATCAAGGAAACCAGCCAGGGAAGAAAGTGGATAAATTTATTTCTTCTTGGGGAACTCACAAGGTCCTCATGGAAACCACAACACAGCAGGATATCCTCAGGCGAAAGAGAAAAAATACATGCAGGGAAAGTGGAAAAACCTTCTCTCACAGCTCAGCCCTTTCTGTATATCAGAGAATCCACACAGGGGACAGGCCCTATGAATGCACTGAGTGTGGGAAAACCTTCAATCGCAGTTCGCACCTTATTAGGCATCAAACAATCCACAGAGGAGAGAGGCCCTATGAATGCCGTGAGTGTGGGAAATGCTTCACTAGCAGCTCAAACCTTTCTCAACATCAGAGAATCCACACAGGGGAGAGGCCCTTTGAATGCAGTGAGTGTAGGAAAACCTTCAATTGCATTTCACACCTTATTAGGCATCAAACAATCCACAGAGGAGAGAGGCCCTATGAATGCCGTGAGTGTCGGAAATGCTTCACTAGCAGCTCGGCCCTTTCTGTTCATCAGAGAATCCACACAGGGGAAAGGCCCTTTGAATGCCGTGAGTGTGGGAAACGCTTCACTAGCAGCTCAAACCTTTCTCAACATCAGAGAATCCACATGGGGGAGAGGCCCTTTGAATGCCGTGAGTGTGGGAAAAGCTTCACTCAAAGATCAGTCCTTTCTAGACATCAGAGAATCCACACAGGGGACAGGCCCTATGAATGCCGTGAGTGGGGGAAAACCTTCAATCGCAGTTCGCACCTTATTAGGCATCAAACAATCCACAGAGGAGAGAGGCCCTATGAATGCCGTGAGTGTCGGAAATGCTTCACTAGCAGCTCGGCCCTTTCTGTTCATCAGAGAAACCACACAGGGGAGAGGACCTTTGAATGCCGTGAGTGTGGGAAATGCTTCACTAGCAGCTCAAACCTTTCTCAACATCAGAGAATCTACACAGGGGAGAGGCCCTTTGAATGCAGTGAGTGTAGGAAAACCTTCAATTGCATTTCACACCTTATTAGGCATCAAACAATCCACAGAGGAGAGAGGCCCTATGAATGCCGTGAGTGTCGGAAATGCTTCACTAGCAGCTCGGCCCTTTCTGTTCATCAGAGAATCCACACAGGGGAAAGGCCCTTTGAATGCCGTGAGTGTGGGAAACGCTTCACTAGCAGCTCAAACCTTTCTCAACATCAGAGAATCCACACGGGGGAGAGGCCCTTTGAATGCCGTGAGTGTGGGAAAAGCTTCACTCAAAGATCAGTCCTTTCTAGACATCAGAGAATCCACACAGGGGACAGGCCCTATGAATGCATTGAGTGCGGGAAAACCTTCAATCGCAGTTCGCACCTTATTAGGCATCAAACAATCCACGAGGAGAGAGGCCCTATGAATGCAGTGAGTGTGGGAAATGCTTCACTAGCAGCTCAAACCTTAGATTTAATTTACCCTGGTTCCTCAACTGTTGCTACAGCTCTAGTACCCATCAATCCAAAGACTGAGAGAAATGGAGAGTTCCAACCATTGTCCTTTTAGTATCTTATTGTTCCTCTCTCTGTTTTTTGTGCTGGCCTTTCTATTCTATCATTTTCTGCCTTTGTTTAGTTGGTAACAGTTGGTTTCCATCACTCACGTTTGTTTGTTTAAATCTCTATCCGTTGTTAAATAAATTTTTGCTTGTTCGATAACTGTACTCAGGTGCTGTGTGAGATACAGTAGCAATGGCCCACAGTAAAACTAGTAACCTGGGATACTTGGGGAAGAGAGGATCTGGGATTTCACCGAGTATCTGGTGATCCGGGCTGGACCCCAGAGGGGGACACATTGAAGGAACTCAAGGGTTAAGGTGGCTGCTGTAGCTCAGAGGAGGGTCCTTGAGTTCCAGCAAGCTGGTGAGTTTGGTCACTAACATCCAGCTGCCAAATGCAAAACTCCCTCTTCCTTGTGGCAGGTGGCAACAAGGAGACTCACAGTCCTCAGCACCCTGAGAAGGGTCACAATGTGTCTCTATGTTGATCGACCTGTCAAATTCACACAGGGAAAGCTCCCGATAGCAGAAAACTCTGCCCTATGAAATCATGGAACATGTGCTCTTTGCTCTGTGAAAGCATGTAAAGAATCCAAGCGCTGGAGGACAGGGTTTGGGTCCAGAGCGACCTAGACAAATTGGAGGGTTGGGCCAAAAGAAATCTGAGGAGGTTCAACAAGGAGAAGTGCAGAGTCCTGCTCTTAGGATGGAAGAATCCCAGGCACTGCCACAGACTGGAGACTGACGGAGTGAGGGGGGATTTGATAGCAGCCTTCAAGTACCTGAAAGAGCAGCAGTGTGGGCTTTCTCCTGGCCACTTTTGCTGGGCTGGGCAGGCGTCCTGGAGGCCTTTCTAGAAGAGAACTGGGAACGGAGTTAGAAAAACCAATGTGAAAACCAGAACCTCAGGTTTAGACTCATTTATTTATAATATTAAATCTTCAATTCTAGTGTCACAATCAATACAATTGCTTCAGCCTGATAGTTGCCCAAAGGGAAACTTAACTTCTCTCCAAAGGGAGTGGAGAGAAAACACTTTTCAGAGTCCAAGAGAGACAAGGTGGTGAGGGTAAGAGCTTTCAGAGGACCAACCTCTGTTGGTGAAAGAGACAAGCTGTGGAGCTAACCCCACACACTTCTTCAGTTCTGTGTAGCCTGGAAGGTCATCTCCTCCATAACCAGCAGTTAGAACATAAGAACAGCCACACTGAGTCAGACCAGTTCATCTAGCCCACTCTCCTGAAAGTGGCCAATGCCCAGCACCCCAGAGGACCCCTGGGGCCAACATGGATACAAAACCACCACCAACAAGGTTAAAATCAATGCACATGGGAGAAGGATCTTGTGTTTCATTCCTTATGTCCTAATCCCATCGTGTGGCCATTTCCTTTTCTTTTCTGTTAAAAGCTTTGGTGTTTTGCACAGAAACATTATTTCCCCAGGAGAGACCCAGGAGTGGGGGCTGCATTCCTGTGCCAAACAGTCACTGGAAGGGGGCAGACAAAGGCCTTTAGGACGAGGCGTCCGTCACTGTCAAAAGATCATCTCCCTCCTGCAGGTCACTGGCAGCCTGAATTTGTTCCTTATCCTCCCAGAGTCTGGGGGCTGGAATCAGCACTACCCAGCCCCTCCGTATGTAGCAGGAACAAACACAAACCTGGTCTTTAAAACAAACTGTCCCCTTCCTTCTCAGGGAAGATTTTTCTGTGATTGAAGTTGAGCTTCAGTTCCCCTCTCCTAGGGGCGGGGCAGGTGTGGGGCCAGCTCCCAGTGAGATCTGTTTTCACCTTTGCCCCCTTTCAGTCACTCTGGGATCCTAACTCTGCTCCCAGCTGTCAGGCAGCTTCCAGCCCATCCACCCTGTTCATTAACTCCATGGTCATGTGTCACCCCCTTTGCCAGCGCACAGAGCCTGCAGGAAAGCTACTCTTGCGAGATGCATTGGTGGTATAGTGGTGTGCGTAGGTGTCTTCCAAGCAATTCATCTGGGTTTGATTCCCAGCCAATACAATAATGGCTTTTCTCTTCTGTTGTTTCCTCATTGGGAAGTGGTTTAATTTCAGTCACATTGTGTTACAATCACATTATCAATAGAATGAGACAATAAATGTGTCAAAGTCCAGCAGGTCATACAGGATGGAGGCACACAAGGGGCTGGAATGTGTCATCTGAGAAAGACAGAACCCTTGGAAACCTGCATCTCCCATCCACTGGCCTTGCGTGTTATGATTCCAGCTGCGTGAGCTGTTTGTAGGATGTTCCGGCATGATGGGGAAATGAAGTTTTGAGTCAGTTTTTGCTCCTGCAGATTCCTTTGCTGTTACAATTATAATGACATGAACAAAAGGGAGGCAAAATAAACATAAACCCCAAGTTGCAATACAGGTGGGGAAAGAGACGATCACGGTTAAGCCAAACACGTCAAAATAAAAATTAATACTAAAAAAGGGGCGGGGGGAAGAGATCAGGTATGTGGAGATCCCCTTGATATTTCAATGCACATTGTTAGAATCAAAGTTCATACTTGACACTGGAAAACTACCTGTCTCTCTGAACACCTGTGTTGAGCAAGATGGAGTTGGGACACCTGTTCTGCTTCAATCATTTATTGTCTCTCTGTTCTCTCCTTCTTCTCCCCCCAATTCCTCATCTCCAATGTCTCTGCCTTTCTCCTCTTGCTCCCTCTCCCCTGCCCTTTCCAGGAACTCACACTCTACAGCATTTAGGACAAGCCAGAGCTCCCATGTTCTGCACATGAGCCTGTGTCAGAGGACGTGTGACCCCGGTCAGAACCAGTCACCAGATCAATATGACCCTTTATGGGCGACTTCTCTGCCTGCTCTGCAATTTACATCTCCCCCCCCCCCGCAAACAGGGTGGGGTACAGCTCTGACTGAGAGGCCTCACAGGAGAAATTTCAGCCAAAAGACAAATTAGTGTGAAATGTTGAGAAATGAAGAGCCTCCCAAATCCCCAGAACTCTAGTGTCACACCCATGGCACCAGCACAGGGAACCCAGTGAAATGGGGTTACAGAATACAAGGGGGGAGGCAGCAGGGAGAGAGTTGACAGGGAATCTCTCTTTTTCCTTCTCTCTTCACTTTCTGTTCTTCTCTTTCCTTCCAGGAACTGCAGTCACAGCAGGGAAGGGTTTGTCTCCGTGTCTGTCACGGAGGTGGTGGAAGTGACGGATTCTGTGACTTCCTGCAACCTCCGTGACTTCTGCAGTGGGCACAGTGGCTGACTCCAGGGCCACTCAATCAACTGGCTCCAGGGACCGCCCAAGCAGCGGCCAATGCAGCTGCCCCGGGGACCACTTTACCAGTGGTCCCGAGGGCAGCAGGAGCAGCCACAGCTTGGTGGCCTCTGGCAGCACTTCTGGGGTGGCCAGAGCAGCAGCTGGCCCCCTGGGGCTCCCCCCTGCCCTAGCAGCAGCTGGAGTGGCAGCGACTCTCAGGGCTTCTCCCCTGGTAGCTGGTGCTCATTATCCATCAATTAAATCAAAACACTTCCCCCTGCAAGTGGATTTAGCCCGGGACCCTCAGAATCAGCAGTTGTTACGCCCCCACTGAGCTCTCTGGTCAGGTGTCCTAGTGCCGGGAGCCTCCGATGTAGATCCTAAAATAGCGTTTTTGCACCAGGGGGGCTGAAATTTTGGACCAGACGTTGTAGCTCCACTGTTATTTTACTGAATTGCTTCAAAACAGCAAGTGTAGAAAGTCTCCTAAGTGCCAGGCTCTCTGCCATGGAAACAGCTGCCCCTGCTCTCCAGGAGTCTGTGCGTTCCACCCAGCAACGCACACACCTGCTCCGCACTGAAGGGGGGTCAGACAGTGACGGTAACGCAAATCTTCCGACTAGTAACCCAGGTCCCTTTCTTTAACCCAGGACATGCCAGTCACCTGTTAGCCATGGTGTTATCTTCACCTTCAAATACCTCTCAGGACATTGAACAGAGGAAGTGAAACCCCCCTCCCCCGAATGGCTCCCTGTTGAGGCGTTGTACCGGACCTGCCCCTGGAGACTGTCTGGTTTTATACTCTTAGAGCTTTTTCTCTTCAAACCCCTTATCCCAATCTCTGGGCCAACCTCCGCATTTCAGAGTTTAGAATTTACTCTCATCACCCTCCTATGGCACTTTCCATGTGAATTGAGCAAAGCAAGTGGGGGAAGCTCCGTGGCTAATGAAAACCAACGCTCTGGGTGAGGCCTGACCTCACACCCACAGCTGTATTTCCCCCTGCATGAGCCACTATAGGTGCTTCTTAGACAAAATTGGGCTGGAGGTGGTTACGTGTGTCTATGGTTCACCACTTTGGCTGCTCTGTAAAAAGCTGGTGGTTCAAACAGAAGCTGGTGGGTTTTTGTTTTGTTTTAAGTAATTAGAGTCTAGTATATTTTAACAGGCAGAAAATGTCCTATTCTGGTCTAGCCCCATGTGACTCCTTCTGTCCATCTTCTTCCTTCACCCTCAGTGTCTTTCCTTCCCCATTGGGGACATGCAGAGATGAACCCCAGTCAGTCCGTGTCACAGAGAGTCTGTATCTCCTAAGGAATGTGGGTGAAGGATTCCAGCTGAATTAACGCCGCTCACCTGGGTTAGAAACATTTGTTTCTTTCAAGCAGATCATGGGAAATGGGATGTTAATTCAGACCCAGGAGGCAAGGCAGAGGCTTCATGACCTTGATCTCCAGGAAGGGAGAGAGGATCCCCAGGAAAGAACAGAGCTTCCTTTAGACTCAAGCTGGGGCCTCCTGGAAGTTGGAAAAGACCCTTGGTCACTGAGGATCTCATGGGATCGTGCTGCTCCAGAGGCTCGAGAGTCCTGGGTGCGGGGAGGGTGTCACTGCACAGTCTGAAATGGAAGGGAGGACCCTGGAAGGGAAGGGGGGGAACAGAAAATGGAGAGGAATGAAACAGAATAAACGCCTCTTCTCTCTCGCATCCCCAACCCAGCAAGAACTGTTATCAGTGGGGAAACTCCCCACGATGAATGGCAGAGACCACAGAGACATTTGCCTCACCAGTAGGGTGACCAGACACCAAGTGTGAAGAATCAGAGACTTTCCCCAGATGCATTGGTGGTATAGTGGTGAGCATAGCTGCCTTCCAAGCAGTTGACCTGTGTTCAATTCCTAGCTAATGCAGGGATGTGCCCTTTTCTTGGCCAGGAATTGGTTTAGTTTCAGTCCCGTTGTATCAGTTTATCAATGGAATGAGAGAATCAATGTCCCACATCCTACCAGATCATTAAACACACAGGGGACAAAGAAAGGGGCAAGACCGTAAAATGAGCAGTTGGAGTCATCCAGGTATTATGATGTTTGGTTTATATTTTAAAAAAAATCCTTTACTTCCCTCTCCCTTTTAGACTCAGAACCTTTAAGGTCAGAAGGGACCAGTGTGATCATCTTGTCTGACCTGCTGCACCTTGCAGGCCAAAAGACCCCACCCACCCACTCCTGGAATAGACCCGGGAGGGGAGGCAGCTCCGTGCTCTGCCCCTACCCCAGGCAGCACATGGAGGCCCTCTGCTCCCCTCCCGCAATGGGTGTGCAGAGATGTGCCAGCAGCACTAAGGTGGCTCCCTGCCCACTCTACCTCCGTCCCTCTGTGCTGCTCCCAGAAGTGGCCGGCATGTACCAGCATCCCCTGGGGTGGGGGGAGTGTCTCCACGTGCTGCTCCTGCCCCAAGTACCAACTCCGCAGCTCCCATTGGCCAGGAACTGCAGCCGATGGGAACTCAGGGGTCAGCACCTGAAGGCAGCGGCACACGGAGACCCCCTGGCCCTGCCCACCTAGGAGCTGCTGCCAGAGGGTTGTGTGTACCGGTCACTTTGGGAGTTGCAGTGCCCGGGGTAAGCACCACCCCTCCTGCACCCCAACCCCCTCCCCCAGCACAGAGCCCGCACCCCACACCCAAATCTCCTCCCAGAGCTTTGCTTGTCGTCCTTTCACCAGAGCCCCCCTTCCTCTCCTGGGCTGCAAGTAGCCACCCCTGGGAAGCCAAGAGGCAGGCACAGGATTCTGCCTCCCAGCAGCCAACCGCACCTCCCCCGGCTTTGCAGAACGAATGGTGACGCTCTACTAACCCCACTTAGCCGCACTGAGGCGCTTAGCTTCTGCCCTGCCTTCCTCAGCTCGACTTTCCTCTTTTGCCCCATTCCTGCCTCACTTCCTCCTTTGGCAAGTCACGCAGAGGAGGCCAGCAGGAAGAGCCGGCCTCCACCGGCCAACCTCCCAGGGCAGAGGAGACCAAGCCACAAGGCTCCAAAAGGTGACTGGCCCAGATCCTCTAGCTTTCCCCTGCTGAGGCCAAGGCTCTTTCTCAGCTCATGTCACCACCCTCTGTCCTGCAGGGGTTGGGGTTATCGCAGGTGTTACCCGAAATAGGGCCAGCTAGTCAGCGTAGGGAGGACTAATGACCCACCAGAGTTTGGCAGAAAGCAGCACGTTTGTTATACTGACAGCTAAACTCAAAAGAAGGCGGGTGTTACACTCACACACACATACTCACACTCCCAGGACTGGCTCGGCACTGGAGATGTCAGGATTCTGCCAGGTAAGTGTCCCCCAGCGCCGCGATGGACGGTGCGATGAGGGTAAGTCTTCCCGAGGCACAATGAAATGTAACGCAGCGAACCACTGGCCAGGCGGTCGGGGCGAAGGGCATTCACTGGAGGTACAAGCTTGTGAGTGACTCCTGAGCACAGGGCCCCTTCCCCTTTTAAGGACCTGCTCCTCATGGCCTGCGACTAGAGATGACTTGGCTGCATCTGGTGGGTCACACTCCACCTTAGGCAATGTCCATGCTCTGGGTGTGTGATCGCTGCCTAATTAGAGTCCCAGACACCTTGTCTATCTAGGAGCTCTTCTGATCTTCCAGCTGTTCAACCAGCCCCTTCATCCCACAAGCATTGCAGGAGGGAGTGGGAGGGGAGGAAAGCCACTTCACAGGTATTCAGAGAGGGAGAGGAGACAAAAGTGGGAGCAGGGGAAGTATAACAGACCTACTTAGCATAGAAATCACTGCTGTTCCTACAGGAGCAGGGACAGGCCACTAAGAGCTGAGAAAAGGAAGCCATCAGGTTTCTGCCTGGTTTCAAACCAAGGACCTTTTGCGTGTTAGGGAAATGTGATAATCACTACACTACAGAAACTCTGCCACAGGGCTCTGCCTCTCCCTTCATAAGAACATAAGAATGGCCATACTGGGTCAGACCAAAGGTCCATCCAACCCCATATCCTATCTGCCAACAGTGGCCAATGCCAGGTGCCCCAGAGGGAGTGAACCTAACAGGTAATGATCAAGTGATCTCTCTCCTGCCAGCCATCTCCACCCTCTGACAAACAGAGGCTAGGGACACCATTCCTTACCCATCCTGGCTAATATCCATTAATGGACATAACTTCCATTAATTTATCTGCAAAAAGAACAAGGAGAACATGTGGCACCTTAGAGACTAACAAATTTATTTGAGCATAAGCTTTTGTGGGCTACAGCCCACTTCATCGGATGCATGCAGTTAAAAATACAGTAGGAAGATATATATACACACAGAGAACATGAAAAAAATGGGTGTTGCCATACACACTATAACGAGAGTGATCAGTTAACGTGAGCTGTTATCAGCAGGAGAAAAACCCCTGATGTTGGGAGGGGAACAGGAGAAAGGACAAAAGAAGCAAGAGACGAAGAGAAAGGAGGGAGGGAGGGAGGGAGGAAACAAAAAGGACAAACCCCAATGTCCCCAGTGATTCTAAGGGACAAAATCCCAAGTGTGCAATAAAATTCTGCCTCCTTAAGCTTGTGTCTTTCATCTCTAGAATTCAACTCTCACCAGATGGATCAGACTGAACAGGTTTCAAACCTCCAGGAGGCTCTTACCTTCTAAACAGGGACGGCTGTTTTCCAGTAAAATCACTAAAAGGGAAGGAGAAAACTCGAAAGAGGTTCCTCCTGGCACTCACGTCCGTGAACCCGAATACTCCCTCAGTCCTCAAAGAGAGACCTGGAGAAGGAGACTTGCTGCAGCAAAGCCACAGGGGTCTCTGAGGTTTCCCTGGCCCCTCGCCCCTGTCCTGCCTGGCTGATGTCAGCATCTCTCTGTGAGGTCACCACCTCCCCACCACCTTGGACCAATAGGCTGAGGTCCTGCCAAAGGCCTTTGTGATGTCACTGCCACACCCCTCCCTCGCTGTGCTAATGTCCTGCTCCTGGCCAGGCACTTTGCAGGTTTGAGCTACTCCCTGTGGATCACCCCACTCAAGGAGCGTTCGTTCTAGGCAGCAAGCCGGCTAGACAGGGAAACATCAGACGCTGCTCCCAATGCTACACTCAGTTTTTCAGAAATTAGTCGACTTTATGGCCAGAAGAGACCATTAGAGCATCTAATCTGACCCCCTGCATATCAAAGGCCTCCTGTATGACATAATAGCTACTTTTGGGGCAAACACATTCCAGAAAGGCATCTAGTGTTCATGAAATGACATCAGGAGATGGAGAATCCATCGCTTTCCTTGCTAGCTTGTTCCTGTGATGAATCATCCTCACTGTTGAACATTTGTAATATGAATTTGTCTCTTTTCACCTTCCAGCCATTGGGTCTTGTTATGCCTTTCTCTGCTCGATTCAAGAGCCCTTTAATACCCAATCTTTTCTCTCCATTAAGACACTTCAACACTTCAATGAAGTCACCTTTCAATCTTCTTTTGATAAGCTAAACAGGTTGAGCTCTTTCAATAGCTCACTAGAAGGCATTTTTCTCCAGCCCTCAGAACATTTGGTGGCTCTTTGCTGCCCCAGCTCCAATTTCACAACATCTTTTTCAAATGAGGACACCAAAATTGGAGGCAGTATTCAAGTATCAGTCTCACTGATGCCGTGTCAGCTCCTGTGAGGTTACTGACATAATCTGTAACTGTATAGATCACCATTGCGACCACTGTTCTATATTTGCAGCCAATATTGTAGAAAGGTTGTCGTGTAAGGGATCTATGGAGAGGTTCTGATTGGCTGATTATAATGATGCTATCTCTAGATGTGTATCATTTTTGAAGTTGACGTTATTAATATTGGCTCTATGCTGCCTGTATTTCAAACTTGTGCTCTGCTTCCGGGGAACACCCCGGACAAGTTGGTGTCAGTTCTGCCTAGCCTGCTTGATGGCCCATTAAGGACCATCAGCTATACAATCGACCCATTGAGAGAAGGCAGCTACGCCTTGTGACTCAGCAAGCTATGCAGGGACCTGCCTATGGAGAGAACTCTAAGGTTTTTCTGTCCCACGTGCTGGATAGAGTGTCCTTGGGACAAAGAAAGCAAAGACCACATGGCAAGAGACTATAGAAGGCTGATGCCTCGTCTCCATCTTGTCTTTAATCCTGCTTCTTACCTCTGGAGGGACTTTGCTACAAACTGAAGCTCTGTACAAAGGACTGACTGACCCATCCTAATGGGGGATGTACTCCAGAGACTTGATTTGAACCTGCAGTTTATTCCATCACTGCTACAAGCCTGAACCAAGAACTTTGCCATTACTGGATGTGAAAGGTTAAAATCCATGTGCATTTTATATAACAACCTGGTCTATCGATTGTGCCACCTCTTTTCCATACCCGAAGTCCAGAGTATGGTCAAGGAACCAGAAGCCTAGCAAATAGTGATCAGCTAAGAGAAAGCTGGATAAACAGAAAGCCTTGCTTGCTAAGATAGGCCTGGTCAGCAAATTGCCAGGTGTTGGAGCTAAGAACTAAATCATTGTGTCTTATTCAGAGTTGCAGATTGAGCAAAAAATCCCTGTTCCTATTGTGTTAGTCTCTTGTGTAGGGAGATGTTTTTCCCACAGAGCGAACCTTGAGTTTATGAAAAGTTGGCACGTCAGTATAAGATATGGCATCCTTCCACCTCCCTTCCCAGGGACCAATCCTGCTGTTAGACACCCAAAAACAATCTTTATTGCCATATACTTTCACTGTTTCTTTGCTTTAACCCCTAGGAATGTACCTGTTGGACAATCAAAGGAGTTGCTCCATTCCTATGGACCTCAAATCAGAATTCAACATATATATTTTATACTAATAACATTTTATCAAAGTATTAATGAAATGTTAACTTGCTAACTTGAGACCATGGCTGGAGACATTATGTGACCTGTTAACCATTGGCTACTGTGCTATCTTGTCTTGCTGCAAAACCTGTCCTGGGGTGTGGAACTGCCTAGCCTGTCACTTTCCCCCGCCCGTGGAAAATCTATATGTTCTATTGTAATTAATTAATTAACAGTGTCTCTGAGCCTAATAAGCCCACTCCACCAGCACTGTGTGTAATAAAGTCCTATTCTTGACCTCTACATGGTGTAGATTTATGTCCTTCACAGACACCTGCTGAATAAAGAGAAGATTCAGCATCCAGCTTGGCTGAATGCGTCTCCTCTCCCCACAGCTTGGTGATCTTTTGAGGAAATGGAGAAGACTGCCTTTGCCTGGCTGTACATCGCTTGCAAAAGAAACAGGTCTTTTTGGTGACAAGTGTTGAAAGGAGCCATTAGACAAACGTGGAGACAGGAAAAATGTCCCCTAACTGAACTGGCATCTCTGGATGCTGAAGTCACAACACAAAGTGCTAAACACTATATGAGAACGGGTGGTGTCAGAAGAGTCTCTACCAAAACCTTTCCCACCAGCAGGGGCATCTCTGTGCACAGAACTCCTGGTAGCGTGATGGCTGCAGGCAGTGGAGAACTCCATTTTGGCATCTCTTTGTCAGTGAACATCTGCAGTGGCTGCTTAAAGGTCTCTGGATAGTGATCTTTGGGAAGAGCTGGCTGAAGTGTCTTCCTAGTAACCAGGAGATCCTGGCTTGGCCTGACAGTTCTTCCTTGCAAGTCTTGAGGGAAATGGGGAATGTCTGTAGTTTGGAATTTGCAGGTGTTGTCCTGGACCATCAAATGGAACAGTTGCAAGTATTTTCTTGAGGCAGGCACCATAGCTTAGCTGGCTTAAAGCACCTGTCTAGTAAACAGGAGATCCTGGGTTCAACTCCTAGTGGTGCCTTGTTGTATGGCTTTGTCTCCTCTGCTCACATTTTCCTGTGTCTTTCCGGGAAACAGAAGAGACCTCCCTTGTTATCCAAGTAATTGCTTGCTAAGGAAAAGGTTTCTTTGGAGAGAAACATTGGAAAGAATCAAATCACAAGCCTGGAGTTGATGAAAAGGTTGCTGTGACTGACATTAGCGTGGTGGTTGCTTCAACTACAATTGCTGCAACACAAGAGCCTGCGCCACACGTCCTTGTGATTCACTGGGGATGTCTGCACACAGATGTCATGTCATCTTCCTTTTGATTGTCACTGATGAAAAATGGAGCAGCTGGGAGAAAAGTCCCAGAAGCACCTGCCAGGTAAAGTGGAGGTTAGAGATGCAGCACCCAGTAGTGCCTTGCCAAATGTGTCCACTCCTCCCACCTTTTGGTCAATCTTTTGAGGAAACAGAGAAGACTGCCTCTGCCTTGCAATGCAAATGCTTCCAAAAGAAACGGGTCATTGGAAGGAGGCACCTAAGAGACGTGGAGACAAGGAAAAGGTCACCGTAACTCAACTTGCATCCATGGCTCTTGAGGCCACAACGCAGAGCACTAAGCACTGTACGACCACAGCTGGGGACAGAAGGGTCTTTTCCAAAGGCATTTTCCACTTGCAGGGTCCTCTCTGTGCGCAGAATTCCTGATAGTTTGATGTCTGCAGGCCCTGGAGATCACTATTTTGGCATCTCTTTCACTGTTCCAGTGAACATCTGCTGTGGTTGCTGAAAGTCTGTGATGGGATCTATGGGATGCAACCTGAACAGTGGGACCCCTGAGCCCTGTGTACCACTGCCTGGGCTCCCTCTCACACTGTGATGCTGTGAGGAGCTGTGAATCTCTGGCAGATATTGCACTTACACAGACATCCACAGGTAGGGACACATCCAACTATTACATGAATGCTTCTCCCAGCCACTCATAACACTAATGATAGAGAGCGTCCCGCCAATTCCCCCAGGTCCGCAGCCTTGCGCCCCTGGATCATACCATCTTTCCTTAATCAGAAGCCTGATCAGTGTGAGTTTATTACGCAGGGTCCACCCTTCCCTCACTGTAAATAGTACATGAACCAGCCTTGTAATGGAGCTGCGATTTCCCAAGAACTTCAAGCAAAATACACCAGTTTCATAAAACAGATTTATTAACTACAGAAAGATGGAGTTTTAAGGATTATAAGTGGTAGGCATAAAAGAGCAAAGTAAGTTACCATGGAAATTAAAGATAAATTCACAATCTAAACTTTACACCTGATTACACTAGGCCGTAGTTAGGTTATGCACACAGGACGGCTTAATGCTCAAGCTGCAGTGCATGCTGGGCAGGCTTAAGGCCGGGCTCCCCATGGCAGGAGAGAAGAAGACTCGGCCCCTGGAGGGGCAGGCTGGGGCTTCCTTGATCCCATTTGCTCACAGCCAGCGCCCTGCCCCCACTCCCAAGTCATTAATGGCTCCCCCAGGTCAGCCAGAATGGAGCAGCGGTTTTCACTGCACCAAGTCCACTTATGGCTTACAGGCAACTCCCAAACCCACCACAGCCCACCATCTCGGCCAGAAAGGAGCCCACTCAGCCTCGCCATTGCTGCTTTTCCGTCCCCCCAGGACCCCGCTTCTCCTGGGCTGCAAGTAGCCATCCCTGGGATGCCAACAGGCAGGCACAGGATTCTGCCTCCCAGCAGCCAACCGCACCTCCCCCGGCTTTGCAGAACGAATGGTGATGCTCTACTAACCCCACGTAGCCGCACTGAGGCGCTTAACTTCTGCCCTGCCTTCCTCAGCTCGACTTTCCTCTTTTGCCCCATTCCTGCCTCACTTCCTCCTTTGGCAAGTCACGCAGAGGAGGCCAGCAGGAAGAGCCGGCCTCCACCGGCCAACCTCCAACAGCAGAGGAGGCCAAGCCACAAGCCTCCAAAAGGTGACACGCCGCACTCCTCTAGGTTCTCCAGCCTGACACCAAGGTGCTTTCTCCACTGCTGTCAGCACCCTCTGTCATGCAGGGGTTGGAGTTATCCCAGGGACAGGCCAATAGGAGAAGGAGGAAGCCTTCCTGAACAGCAAGGGGATCTGGGAAAAAGAAGCCAGCATGTTTCTGCCTGGTTTTGAACCAGGGACCATTCACGTGTTAAGCAAACGTGATAACCACTACACTACAGAAACTCCACCTGCTTGGCTGTTGCTCACCCTGGCACAGACCGATGGACAAACCTGGAGAAAGTGGTGGCAGCCCTTCAATGGGTCAGCTGGCAGAGCAGAGGACTGGAGCCGGCACTCAGGAAGTCGTCCTTACGTCGCCCTTGTGACTCCAACTTGAGGGAGAGTTTCTTTTTCTTCCCCTTGCTGACAAAGAGCAAGAGAAGAATAAAAGGTCAGGTGGGCCAACTCGGTGCAGAAGCCCATGCTGCCTTTTCCTGCTGCATAGCCTGAAATGAGGGACTTGTGGCAGTTAAAGGAACTGCTGCACTTTCAGAAAACATCCCACCCGTGCACAAAGGGGGACAGAAGAGCCTGTTAGTCTAGCACGCTCCCAACTGAACTACTTCAGCAGCTGCTCGGTTTCTTTTTGGCCACCTGCTTTTCTGTCTGGGATGTTGTTGTCAGGTGTGGCACAGAAAAAGGACGTCATTGCGAGCGGCCCATGAAGACAAGATTCACTTTTGCCTTCCTTGCTCGGCTTTACTTGCTTCCTCGCCCTATTCCTGCCTTAGTTCCTGGGTTACCTGAAGGCAACGGGGGGCCAGCAGTACCAGGAGGAAGTTGGGCAGCTAGACCTTGGTGGCAAAAGTCCTGCCGCCACTTGCCACCCCACTCTCTTCTCCCAGCGTCACATATTGGCCACCAGGGACTTGGGGCCCAGCAGCGCAATGGAAGGCAGTGGACAGAGCCACCCTCGCCTTGAAGCACCATCTCATTAAACCACATCTTCAGTCGCTGATGGCCAATGAGAGACCGACATCGCTTGCTATTTTAGTACTTGGAAATGCCATTGGTCAGTCATTGGATCTCTGTAATGCTGTTACAGAACAAATGAACATAGAATCTCAGTGTGACATTCTATACCTTTCGGGGAGCGGCTGTAACCCCCATAATCATCGTGATCTTACATATAGAGCATGACTTGTAAGGTATCAGGGAAAGGATATGATCGGCTGAAAGTCACTTCTTTACCCATAGATGTAGACCACTCATGCATATGAAGTCATGAGAATTGTGCAGTGTGGTTGTCACTGTGCTGCAAGGTGGGGGAGTCAGCCAAATATTAGCTCCCTAGTGCAACAGCAAGGAAAATAACCAACACCCGGACAGGGTGTCAAACAACCCATCAACAGCCATTGTTCAGCAAGGGAGCTACAATGCAATGACTCACCTGCATGAGGACACCCCAGGGGAATTGCTCAGACTTGCTTGGAGAGACGCAGTGATGCTCACCTGACTCTGAAGGGGGAAGGGGGGCAAAGCCATGAGGGAGGAAAGGACATGATAAAAGGAGAGACATTTGCTAGGCTTTATCTCTCTCTGTCACCTACATCTACAGACACCCCCACACCAAGCAACTGAAGCGCTGATGAAAGGGGAGAGCCTGGCTGAAAAGCCACCAGCCAGCCTGTGGTGAGAAGCATCTGAGTTTGCAAGGGTACTGAAAGGGTTAAGATCAGCTTAGTATTAAAAGGAATGAGGAGTCCGGTGGCACCTTAAGGACTAACAGATTTATTTCGGCATAAGCGTTCGTGGGTAAAAAGCCCACTTCTTCAGATGCATGGAGTGAAAATTGCAGATAGAGGCATAAATATAGATTGGAACATGAAGTGACGGGAGTTACCGTACAAGGGGAGAACCAGTGTTGAAGGCTAATTCAGTCAGGGTGGATGTGGTCCTCTCTGTTGAATATTTGGGACACATCATTGATTCTGCAGGTCTTCATAAGGCCCCTGCAAAAGTTAAAGCTATTGTAATGTAAGCCAGCTGTGCTCGTTTCTAGGACTCCTGAACTATTATGGAAAGTTCATCTCACAGTTAGCCACACTGCTAAAACCACTTCATGAGCTCCTTGGGCAGAACAAGGCCTGGAAGTGGACTCAAGCCTGTGATGTTGCGTTTAACAAAGCTAAGGATGCATTGTTAAATTCTGAAGTTCTAACGCACTTTGATCCATCCTTACCACTGCAATTGGCCTGCGATGCCTCCCCTTATGGAGTGGGAGCAGTCGTGTCACACATTATGCCTTCAGGAGAAGAGAGACCTATTGCTTTTGCTTCACGCACTCTAAGCAAAGCAGAAACTAACTACGCCCAAATCGAACGTGAGGCATTAGGAATTGTTTTTGGAATTCGGAAGTTTCATCAGTACCTGTTTGGGCGAAAATTTACTCTTCTCACAGACCATCGACCTCTGACATCAATTTTGGACCTTACACAGGCATTCCCCATTAGCTGCTAGTCGTATGCAACGTTGGGCATTGTTACTTTCAGCACACACATATGAAATCAAATATCGGAAATCCACTCTACGGCAATGCAGATGGCCTCTCAAGGTTGCCTTTGCGGTCAAACACCACGATAGTGCTCACAAGGAAATCTTCTACTTTGAACAGGTAGAGAATACACCCATCACTGCTACTCAGATAAAGAAGGCAACTCGCGTTGACCCAGTATTGTCCCACGTTATGGACCTGGTGATGCATGGAACATCTCGACAAACCTCTCCGGTCTCATCCGACCTTGTTCCCTACATGTCCAAGCGGACGGAGTTATCGGTCCAATCTGGTTGTTTGTTGTGGGGGAGACGTGTCATTATTCCACCACCACTGAGATCACAGATGTTAGAACAGCTACATTCCGGTCACTGTGGAATAGTGCGCATGAAGGAAATTGCACGAAGCTATTTTTGGTGGCCTGGACTGGACAGCGCTATTGAAGAGAAGGCAAAAGCTTGTATGTCATGTCAGGGTGTGAGGAATGCACCCCAGTGGGCACCCCTACACCCATGGGACTGGCCTGAAAACCCGTGGCAACGTATTCACGTTGACTTTGCTGGCCCCCTTGAAGGAAGCATGTTCTTGGTGGCAATAGATGCCCATTCTAAATGGCCAGAAGTCTCTATAATGCAGTCCACTTCTGCAGAGAGTACTATCCAAAAACTACGAGGACTCTTTAGTCGTTTTGGTCTGCCAGAACAACTTGTGAGCGACAACGGACCGCAGTTCGTTTCTCAGGAGTTTCAAAATTTTATGAAAGCAAATGGGATACACCACATCACGTCAGCACCATATCATCCGTCCACCAACGGATTAGCTGAAAGATTTGTGCAGACAATGAAAAACGCTTTGAAATCAGCAAGGGGACATCACTCCATTCAAAAGCGTCTGGATACCTTTTTACTTTCCTACAGAAACACACCTCATGCTACGACCCACGCATCTCCGGCCTTTCTAATGATGGGACGACAGCTGTGCACTTGCTTTGATCTGCTGAAACCTTCTGAACCCCGACAAATTGTGCAACATCAACAGCAATATCAAGTCATCAGACGGGCACCCAGAGCAAAAGACCGAACCTTTAGCCCGGGACAGCCAGTTTTGGCTCGGAATTATACTTCCAGAGCTAAATGGGTTCCGGCCACAGTCATCACTCAAACAGGACCTGTTTCCTACACAGTCCGGACTGCAGAGAATCTTACCTGGCGACATGTAGATCAGCTGTTGCCAGGTCATGCCAGTCCTCAGGACCCATCTGCAGTTGAGGGTCTGACTTCACCTCTTCTGGTGAGGATCAAATCACGAGTCACCTGTTTCTGACTGTTCTCCTCCATTACTGCCGGCGGCTGAGATACCTTGGCCCAGCACGAGCTGATACCCCCTCCTCACCTGTTCGTGCTGCGGACCCTGAGCCCCTAGTGCTTTCGGGTGCAACAACACCAGTAGTTCGCCGTAATCCACCTAGAGACAGAAGACCTCCTCATCGGCTGGATCTTTAGCTAGGGCGAACCCACGGTTATGGGGCAAAATAATCCCCAGGGTTTAGCCGGGAATGGAGGCAGTCTACCCTCCTTCTCTAGTCTAGTGTGTGTTTTATTTAGGGGATGTTCTTATTAGGGGGGGAGGAATATGTTGTGTATTTGGTTGTCATGGTTTTGTTGCTATGGCAACTGAGTTAGATTATTATGGGTTAGCTCAACCGGTTTCAACCGGTTGAGGAGCTCTCTGTATATATGTAAATAAAATGGAGGTTTTGGTTAGCTGCCTGCTCTCTGGCCTCAAGTGATTGCTTCCTACACCGGCTGCCCCAAGGATATAACACTCTCCCCATAATTGATGGGGAGGTTTCAATACCAAGAGAGGGAAAATTGCTTTTGTCGTGAGCCAGCTACTCCCAGTCCTTATTCAAGCTCAAATTAATGGTGTTAAGTTTGCAAATCAATTGTAACTCCGCAATTTCTCTTTGAAGTCTGTTTTTGAAGGTTTTTTGAATGGCTACTTTGAATTATTAGGTGTGAATGTGTAAATGTGCTATTGATTATACAAGTCCCGTATGATCTCATGATTTGGATTCCTGTTTTTTCACCCAGGCGGCATGGGTTCAATTCCCAGTGTGGGAACAATGCAGAGCTTTCGCTCAGAGGGGAGGCAGGAAATGAAAGGAATGGGAAGGGATCCTGCCAGCAGGGGAGTTGGACAGTGTTGGAAGGGGACCCCAGAAGTGGGGGTGGGGCAGTGGTCCTGGGGGGAGATGAGGGAAGGATCCCAGCTCTATGGGAAGTTGACATTCTGGAGAGCACAGGCCTGGCATGGTGGGTGGGAGGAGTGAGTGTGTCCCTCTAAACTCACCACCAGCAGCCTTGGAAGAATTACGTATTTGTTGGTAAATGTCAATTTCTGTGTAAAAACACAACCCAATGGCAAAATCTTTCCATCGATAATCATCAAAACTAACAGATGGGCAAAGTAAGAAACATGTTGCTTGAGAACTTATCCTGTTCTAATCCTCTAGGGTTCCCTTTTGCCTTAGGCACCACCACATGGGCATTTCATATCCCTCCTCATTTTCACACAGACACACAATTTCCTTTGCACAGATCCATGAACAGCAAAACCTCCCTGTGTCTATTGTCTGAGCCAGGGCATTCGATTCCACTGAAACCTTCTCTCCTGCAATGGCAATGGTCAGACAGAGGGAATGCGTCCACCTTCCCCCTGGCAGTGAGATATTCACTCTCCTCTTCATGCTACTGCTGTTATTCCATGAGTCATCAAGGATGGAATAAAAAGCTGAGTTTACTCCAGGGTGAGGAAAGAAAGGAGCCACCAATGCTCTCAAAAATCTCAGTGCCCAGAGAAAACCTGCCTCTGTTATTGGACTCACAGAGGTGCTGGCAATACAACGGGAAAAGGGACTGTCTGAATTTCCAGGGCAGGAATGAACAATCTACAGCAACATCATTAACCACAAACACACCTCATCATGCTCCAGCCAGTAGGAAATGGGCAGGAATTCTTGCTGTTCAGCCATGGCCACACGTACAGAGCTGCACAGCAGTGAGTGTGCTGGGAAGCTGGTCTGAGCAAACAATTTGTAATGACCCTTCAGTGAGAAGAGAACCAGAGTGTAGAAAGGCCCTGTGTTAAGTGGTTGTGGCTGAGCCTTGGGAGCTGAACTAGAAAACCATGGGTGTCTTTCTGTAAAGGTTTGATCCTTGCCAGCTAGGCAAGGCTGGTGTGTGGTGTCTCCATGGCTGTACTTCCAGGGTCCGATCACCCACGGTGCCATAGGGAGCCAAGCCTAGACATATTCAGAGACTAAGGCCAGGTCAATATTTCAAACAGTGAGTCTATGCTGCTGCAGCTCAGTAATGGAGATGCTCTGTGCCAGGGTTTCTCAAACGTCCTTTCACTGCAACCTCCTTCTGCCAAAATAACTTAATACATAGCCCTGGAAAGAGAGACCAAGCCCCTCCACTCGGGGGGGCAGGGGGGGTGCCAAAGACTGAGCCCCAGTGGGGGGAGGGCAAAACCAAAGCCTGAGGGATTCAGCCCTGGGTTGGGGGGCTCAGACTTTTGGCTTCAGCCCCAGGACCCAACAAGTCTAATGCCAGCCCTGGTGACCCCATTAAAACAGGATCACAACCCACTTTGTGGTCCTGACCCACAGCTTGAGAACCACTGCTCCATGCTGAGGGGGGAGAGTTTTCCTGTTGGTGTAGTCAATCCACTTCCCCAGGAGGTGGCAGCTCTGTCATGGGGAGAAGCTATATCGGTGGGTGTGCAAGCTGTGGTGTTTACCACATTTAAGAAGTTTAATCAAACCCCATTTTTAAAACCGCCTGTGGTCTGGGAATGGCAAAGGAGCTCGATGAAGCAGGATCTGTCCTTCAAAGTCCTGGAGATCACGATTCCATACGCCTGTTGTAATGGGGGTATAGCTCAGTGGTAGAGTGTTTGATTGCAGATCAAGTGGTCCTTTGTTCAAACCCAGGTGCCCTCTTAAAGAAAAGAAAAACATTTCCATTCTCCATTATGTTCAGGAGCTCCACCATATGAGGATGCTTGAAATGAATATGAACACTCAACATTTTGCTGTCCAAATGCATAAAAACCTAGCAAAGCTGTCCATCTGCTGAAATCAGTTCCAATCCTCTAAGTGTTTAGTTTATGTTTTCATCAATTAAACAAAGGTATCATTCCCTGAAGCAGAGCACAAGTTTGAAATACAGGCAGCATAGAGCTAATATTCATAATGTCAACTACAAAAAAACGATACACATCTAGAGATAGCATCATTATAATCAGCCAATCAGAACCTCTCCATAGACCCCTTACACGACCACTTCTCTGTAATATTGGCTGCAAATATAGAACAGTGGTCGCAACGGTGAGCTATACAGTTACAGATTATGTCAATAACGTCACAGGAGGTGACACGGCATCAGTGAGACTGATACTGGAATACTGCCTCCAGTTTTGGTGTCCTCATTTGAAAAAGATGTTGTGAAATTGGAGCTGGGGCAGCAAAGAGCCACCTAATGTTCTGAGAACTGGAAAAAATACCTTCTAGGGAGCTATTGAAAGAGCTCAACCTGTTTAGATTATCAAAAGAAGATTGAAAGGTGACTTCACTGAAGTGTTGAAATGCCTTAATGGAAAGATAAGATTGGGTATTAAAGGGCTCTTGAATCGAGCAGAGAAAGGCCTAACAAGAGCCAATGGCTGGAAGGTGAAAAGAGACAAATTCATATTACAACTAAGGCACAAAAATTCAACAGCGAGGATGATTCACCACAGGAACAAGCTACCAAGGAAAGTGGTGGATTCTCCATCTCCTGATGTCATTTCATGAAGACTAGATGCCTTTCTGGAATGTGTTTGCCTCAAAAGTAGCTATGGTGTCCTACAGGAGGCCTGTGATATGCAGGGGGTCAGATTAGATGCTCTAATGGTCTCTTCTGGCCATAAAGTCGACTAATTTCTGAAAAACTGAGTGTAGCATTGGGAGCAGCGTCTGATGTTTCCCTGTCTAGCCGGCTTGCTGCCTAGAACGAACGCTCCTTGAGTGGGGTGATCCCCAGGTAGCAGCTCAAACCTGCAAATTGCCTGGCCAGGGGCAGGACATTAGCCCAGCAAGGGAGGGGTGCGTCAGTGACATCACAAAGGCCTTTGGCAGGACCTCAGCCTATTGGTCCAAGGTGGTGGGGAGGTGGTGACCTCACAGAGAGATGGTGACATCAGCCAGGCAGGACAGGGATGAGGGGCCAGGGAAACCTCAGAGACCCCCTGTGGCTTTGCTTCAGCAAGTCTCCTTCTCCAGGTCTCTCTTTGAGGACTGAGGGAGTATTCGGGTTCACGGACGTGAGCGCCAGGAGGAACCTCTTTCGAGTTTTCTCTTTCCCTTTCAGTGATTTTACTAGAAAACAGCTGTCCCTGTTTAGAAGGTAAGAGCCTCCTGGAGGTTTGAAACCTGTTCAGTCTGATCCATGTGGTGACAGTTGAATTCTAGGCATGGAAAACATGAGCTTAAGGAGGCAGAATTTTATTCTGCACCTGGGATTTTGTCCCTTAGAATTACTGGAGACATTGGGGTTTGTCCTTTTTGTTTCACCTTTTGTCCTTTCTCCTGTTCCCCTCTCAACACCAGGAGAGGGGTGTGTGTTGCGGGAGAGTGCTCAAAATGTGGGGCTGAACTAGTGCTCGGGCAGTGATCCCCACCAGTGACCTGGGCCATCCTTTGGGCTCTCTGGTGAGAACCCTCAGCCTCCCGTCCTCAGTCTCTACCCTGATTGGCTGAGCAGGGAGTTATTGACAGGGAGGAGACTCAGGTCCTTGTTGTTCTCTTTTAAGACCAAGGAAATAAGTCAGAACCAGTTCTATGTTTGATGAATTTTGCTGCTTCTGGGCCAAAGCCGCCTACTCCTTGGGCACATTTGTTCCCCATTCACAGTGCCACCCCCCTCTCCATTCACAGCGAGGTGCAGCATGAGGTTTCGGCTACCATACTCCCTCCCCCTCCCTTTCCTGTTGATAGCAGCCAAGGGAATGCTGGGAAATTTGGTTCTTTCCCTGCTCCAGGGCTGGCTCTATAGACAGGGAGCTAACCAAGGAACTACAGCTCTCAGGGCTCCCGGTTGGTTCTCCGCTCCCAGGCTGGATCCCTGCCGGCTGCCGCCCCTGCAAATGGGCTGCTCCAGGCACCTGCTTGCTTTACTGGTGCCTAGAGCCACCCCCACCCTGTGCCCCTGCCCGGAGCCTGCATCCAGCACCCAAACTCCATTCTAGAGCCTGCACCTGACTCCATCCCAGAGCACAACCTCTCAACCATCCTACACCCCAATCCCCTGCCCCAATCCAGGGCCTGCACCCCAGACCTCCTCCCCCAGCCCAAACTCACTTGCAGAGCCTTAGGCAAGTGTGGGGAAGAGTTCGGGGGGGGGGGGGGGGCTCTGAGGGGTCTGGGCACCCCCAAAACTTCTACAAACCTGCGTCCACTGATACTTGGGGTGGGGTGAGGAGGCGAGTCGGTGGATGGAGGGGGGCGCCATTTTCTGTATTTTAATGTTTGGTACTGCAGTGATTGACTGCTGTGTGCAGTAATATAGTGACCCCTGGGGGGGTCCATACTCCCCCTGGGGGCGGTGAGGAGGTCAGCCGCGAGTCGGCGGATGGAGAGGGGCAAATCTCCCAGATTCAAAATCTGGGACAGTGTCTGTTGGTCCTTTTTGCTGCTTTTCTCTGGGCTGGGGGTTGTCCCAGTGCTGCACAGAGGGGGTTCCCACAGGAAGGTGCTTGCTCCTAACCCCCGAGGCCGTCAGTGTGTCGGCTCTTCTCTAGCCAGCCCACTTGCCAAGTCTGATTGGCCTTGGTCTGGCTCCCAGCCCTCTCCAAGGGTGCAGCTGTCTGGAGGTGCTGCCTTCCTCAGTCCCACCTCATTCACTCAACAGGGCGACGGATTACCAAGGTGGGGGGGAAGATCTTATTCTACTTCTAGCAAAAAGACATTTTTCTATTACCTTAATTACACTACCTTAGGGACCCCCTATAACATATTACCAAGGTTCAATACAAAGTCATAGGCAAGTTATACAAAAATGCATAATGCAGAGATTTATCTACAACTGCACTGAGTGACTGCTGGGTGCAGTAATATGGTGACCCCTGGGTCTTTGAATGAGGCTTTATACTGGGGGGCGGGCGAGTCGGAGGCGAGCGGGTTGGCAAGTGGCAGGTGGGCACAGAGGTGAGCAGTGAGCCAGCAGGGGCTCACGGGGCTGGGATGGGGGTTTCTGGCCGGGGAGGGAGGAGGTGAAAGGAGGCGAGTGGTGGGTGGGGGACTGACTAGGAGGAACGCAGCAGGCCAGCGGGGAGCTAGGGGTTGAAGAGGGTGTGATGATGGGGACGAGCGGGGAGGGCAGGTCCTATTTTACTGCTGTGATCTGGTCACCCTATGGGGCCATTTCTTCCCCCTCCCCAACCTTCCTTTTGGCCCACACCTGTTTCAGTGGGGCGGCGCTGGGAAGGAGGGTTTGTTTCTTTGGGGCGGCGGTGCTGGGAGGTGTTTCAAGGGGCTGGGTGGCACAGGGGGGGGAGGCACTTTTATATTCTTGCTTTGAGTGCAAAAATAGCTAGTTACAGCTCTGGGACCCCATATTGCGCTAGGTGCTGTACAATCCCTGGCCAACACTGGAACACCCAGGGGGTTCCCCTCAATCTCCTGAGCCTCTGCAGCCCAACTTCTTCTAACTCCATCTGGATCACACACACACACACCCGGCAAAAACAAACCAAACTGGGCAGGGCAGCTCCTGGGGCAGGGCTTTGGCACAGATCGGGGCAGGGCAGCTCCTGGGGTGGGGCTCTGGCACAGCCTGGGGCGGGCAGCTCCTGGGGGCAGGGCTCTGGCACAGAGCAGGGGCGGGGCACTAGCACAGAGCAGGGGCGGGGCAGCTCCTGGGGGCGGGGCTCTGGCACAGCCTAGAGGCAGGGCAGCTCCTGGGGGCGGGGCTTTGGCAGAGATGGGGCTAGTTCCCACCTCAGAAAGTCCTTGGCCCGGTGAGTGTGGCAGCTGCAGCCTGGGTTGGGCTTGAAGGAGCCAGGAAGGGGCTGGAGCAGTGGCCAGAGGCTGCAGGCACCAGGGGCCAGAGGGATCCCAGGGGCAGCCCTGGGTGGGCAGAAGAGAGACTCCACACACAGGTCCCAGAAGCTGAGGGTCTCGCAGCCCCTGGGGATCTGCTCTTGGGTGGGGTCTGGACAGCGATGGAGCCCCTGCCTCATGCTGCCTCAGGTGTAGTGTGAGAAACTGCTGCGTGTAGGAATTTGCTACTTATGGTGCACTGAGCATGCTCAGTAAATCTGCTGAAGCCACTTCCCTTCACCCTGCCCTTTCTCAGAATCAGATTCTGCAGATTGCTATTTACAGGGTGTCATAAATGTATAGCTACGGGCAGTGATGAGCTGCCAAAATGCTAACAATCGGTTCCCTCCTCCTCACCCCATGAGGTCATGCCCCCAGGACTCCTGCCCCATCCAACCCCCATGTTCCTTGACAGCCCCCACCCCAGGACCCATGCCCTATCCCCCCCCTTCCCTGTCCCGCCTGCCCCGTGCCACCCCCGCCCACCCCGTCTCTGGTTCGGGATGGCCCCCCGGTACCCCGACCCCATCCAACCACCCCTTCTCTCTGTCCCCTGACTGTCCCTGGAATCCCTACCCCTACCTGCCCCATTCAACCACTACTCCTTTCTGACTGCCTCCCCCCCGCTTGCCCCAGTCAATCCCCCTGTTCCCTGCCCTCTGACCGCTCTGACACTAATCCATTCCCCCCCACAACTCCCCTGCCCTCTATCCAACACACCCTCCCTGTTCCCTTACCGTCCTACCTGGACCCGGGGCCAGCCCCAGGGGCCGGGCAGGCAGGAGCTGCATCGCCCGGCTGGACCCGGACCCAGGGGCCAGGCAGGCAGGAGCCGCCCCGCTGGACCCGGGCAGGCAGGGCCGCCCCCGCTGGACCCGGACCCGGGGCCGGGCAGGCAGGAGCCGCCCCGCTGGACCCAGACCCGGGGCCGGGCAGGCAGGAGCCGCGCCCCCCCCGGCTGGACCTGACTCGGGCAGGCAGGAGCCGCCCATCCCCGGCTGGACCCGACCTGGGCAGGCCGGAGCCGCCCCAGCTGGACCCGGACCCGGGCAGGCAGGAGCCGCGCCCCCGCTGGACCTGGACCGGGCAGGCAGGGCCGCGCCCCCGCTGGACCCGACCCGGCAGGCAGGAGCTGCGCCGCCCGGCTGGACCTGGGGGCCGGGCAGGAGCCACTCCGTGCTGCCCGGCGAGGTCACAGCTGGACCCGGGAATCAGGAGCCGCGCCGCCCATCCCCAGGGTCCGGCTGCGACCTCGCCGGGCGGCGGCGCAGCGCCTGGAGACCTCCTCCCGCTGGCATCCCGCTCCCGCCCCAGCTCAAGCTCACCTGCAGGAAGCCGCTGCTTTCTTCTCAGCCCTCCCAGGCTTCCCACGCGAACAGCTGATTCGGGTGAGGTGAGCTGGGGCTGGGGAAGGGCAGGAGCTGCTACAGCTTTTCTTAAATTTAAAAGCCCTTTTGGAACTAGTTGTCCCTCCGGGAACAACCGGTTCTAAAGGGGCTTCTGAATTTAACAACCGGTTCAGCGCGATCGGTGCGAACCGGCTGCAGCTCACCACTGGCTACGGGTAGCATAAAATACCCTGTAAAGGGTTAAAAAGCTCAGATAACCTGGTTGGCACATGACCCAAAGGACCAATAAGGGAAGAAAATACTTTCAAATCTGTGGGGGAAGGTTTTTGTTTTCGTGTTCCTTTGTTCTCTCTGGGTCAGCGAGGAACCAGGGCATGGAAAATACATCTCCCTAAGCACATGGCATAGAAAAACCTTAGAGTTCTGTCCATAGGCAGGTCCTTGCATAGCTTGCTGAGTCACAAGGTGTATCTGCCTTTTCTCAGTGGGTCTATTGTAGAGCTGATGGTCTGTAATGGGCCATCAAGCAGGCTAGGCAGAACTGACACCAACTTGTCTGGGGTGTTCCCTGGAAGCAGAGCACAAGTTTGAAATACAGGCAGCATAGAGCCAATATTCATAACGTCAACTACAAAAATGATACACAGTTAGAGATAGCATCATTATAATCAGCCAATCATAACCTCTCCATAGACCTCTTACATGACAACCTTTCTACAATATTGGCTGCGAATATAGAACAGTGGTCGCAACGGTGATCTATACAGTTACAGATTATGTCAATAATGTCATAGGAGGTGACACGGCATCAATGAAATTGGAGCTGGGGCAGCAAAGAGCCACCAGATGTTCTGAGGGCTGGAGAAAAATGCCTTCTAGGGAGCTATTGAAAGAGCTCAACCTATTTAGCTTATCAAAAGAAGATTGAAAGGTGACTTCATTGAAGTGCTGAAGTGCCTTAATGGAGAGAAAGGATTGGGTATTAAAGGGCTCTTTAATCGAGCAGAGAAAGGCACAACAAGACCCAATGGCTGGAAGGTGAAAAGAGACAAATTCATATTACAACAAAGGCACAAATATTCAACAGTGAGGATGATTCACCACAGCAACAAGTTACCAAGGAAAGTGATGGATTCTCCATCTCTTGATGTCATTTCATGAAGACTAGATGCCTTTCTGGAATGCGTTTGCCCCAAAAGTAGCTATGGTGTCCTACAGGAGGCCTGTGATACGCAGGGGGTCAGATTAGATGCTCTAATGGTCTCTTCTGGCCATGAAGTCGACTAATTTCTGAAAAACTGAGTGTAGCATTGGGAGCAGCGTCTGATGTTTCCCTGTCTAGCCGGCTTGCTGCCTAGAACGAACGCTCCTGGAGTGGGGTGATCCACAGGGAGCAGCTCAAACCTGCAAAGTGCCTGGCCAGGGCAGGACATTAGCACAGCAAGGGAGGGGTGTGGCAGTGACATCACAAAGGCCTTTGGCAGGACCTCAGCCTATTGGTCGAAGGTGGTGGGGAGGTGGTGACCTCACAGAGAGATGCTGACATCAGCCAGGCAGGACAGGGGCGAGGGACCAGGGAAACCTCAGAGACCCCTGCGGCTTTGCTTCAGCAAGTCTCCTTCTCCAGGTCTCTCTTTGAGGACTGAGAGAGTATTCGGGTTCACGGACGTGAGCGCCAGGAGGAACCTCTTTCGAGTTTTCTCCTTCCCTTTTAGTGATTTTACTAGAAAACAGCCGTCCCTGTTTAGAAGGTAAGAGCCTCCTGGAGGTTTGAAACCTGTTCAGTCTGATCCATCTGGTGGGAGTTGAATTCTAGGCATGGAAAACACGAGCTTAAGGAGGCAGAATTTTATTGCACATCTGGGATTTTGTCCCTTAGAATCAATGGGGTCATTGGGGTTTGTCCTTTTTGTTTCCTCCATCCCTCCCTCCCTCCTTTCTCTTCGTCTCTTGCTTGTTTTGTCCTTTCTCCTGTTCACCTCCCAACACCAGGAGGAGTGTGTGTGTGTGTGTGGGTGGGTGTGTGTTGCGGTCGAGTGCTCTGCAGCTCCCACTGTGGGCGGTCCACACCAAAATGTGGGGCTGAACTAGTGCTCGGGCAGTGATCCCCACCAGTGACCTGGGCCATCCTTTGGGCTCTCTGGTGAGAACCCTCAGCCTCCCGTCCTCAGTCTCTACCCTGATTGGCTGAGCAGGGGGTTATTGACAGGGAGGAGACTCAGGTCCTTGTTCTCTTTAAGAACAAGTAAATAAGTCAGAACCAGTTCTATGTTTGATGAATTTTGCTGCTTCTCTGCATTAATGGTCTCTGAGCAGTTCACGATTCTCTCTAACATTGCAGTTCTCCTCAAATACTTGCTGAATAATTACTGTCACTGTTGTTGGTCTGGAGCTCATCAGAGCACTTTATTCAGGTCATTCAATGTCTGAAATTCAAGATCCGATGGTTAGTTTGAAAATCAGGGCTCTTGGGTCCTATTCCCAACTCAGCCACTGACTGGCTGTGTGACCTCAGACAAGTCAATTCTCCTTTCTCAGCCTTAGCTTCTCCCTCTTTCGAGTAGGGATAATAATGATCCGCTCCTACCTACCTCACAGTGGGTGGAGGCAGGGCTGGCTATAGATTTTTTTGCCATCCAAAGGAAAAAAAAATTTAGCTGCTCCCACCCACACACCCTCTGCTGCCCCAGCCCTGGGCTCCCCCCCACCACCTGTACCCTATGGGGGGCGCAATTTTATATTTTTGCGTTGGGTGCAAAAACAGCTAGTTACGGCTCTGGGACCCCATATTGCGCTAGGTGCTGTACAATCCCTGGCCAACACTGGGACACCCAGGGGGTTCCCCTCAATTTTCCTGAGCCTCTGCTGCCCAACTTCTTCTGAGTCCATCTGGATCACACCCCCCCCCCCCCCCGCAAAAACCCACCATTCCAAACCGGCCTTCTTTCCCTGCCCCTAATTCCGCTTTCACACCCTGGGCCCATCTCCTCTGTTTGTTCTCCCTGGGTGATCAGAGATGGAGGCAACTTCAGCCACTGGAGCCAGCCCCAGCAGCGCTGCAGCCCGCCCGGGGGGTGTTTGCAGACACAGGAAGGGAGCAGCTGGGAGCAGGGGGTTCTGGGAAGGAGACAGGAGAACAAATCACAGAGACCTAACGTGGGGCAGCTCCAGGGGGTGGGGCTTTAGCACAGGCCGGGGGTGGGACAGCTCCTGGGGGCGGGGCTCTGGCACAGCCCAGGGTGGGGCAGCTCTTGGGGGCAGGGCTCTGGCACAGGCCGGGGCAGGGCAGCTCCAGAGGGTGGGGCTCTGGCACAGCCCGGGGTGGGGAGCTCCTGGGGCAGGGCTCTGGCACAGCCCGGGGCAGGGCAGCTCCAGGGGCAGGGCTCTGGCACAGCCCGGAGGCAGGGCAGCTCCTGGGGCGGGGCTCTGGCACAGCCTGGGGCAGGGCAGCTCCTGGGGCAGGGCTCTGGCACAGCCCGGGGTGGGGCAGCTCCTGGGGCGGGGCTCTGGCACAGCCCGGGGCAGGGCAGCTCCTGGGGCGGGGCTCTGGCACAGCCAGGGGCAGGAGCAGCTCCTGGGGCGGGGCTCTGGCACATTGTGACGCAGGAGCCCGGGCTCAGCAGCTGCTCCCTGGTGGCCACGTGCTGCCAGCAGCGCTGGAGCCGCCCGGGCCAGGAGCCGCTGTTCTCAGCTGCAGCAGGAGCTGCCCCCGGCCCGGCTGGGCTCCTGGTGGGGACCGAGCCTGGGGCCCGGGGCTCCCCTGGGTGCGGCTGGCAGGGCGGGAGGGGAGAGGCCGGAGCTGCAGGCGGGGGGCAGGCGGGGGGTTGATCGGTCTCTGGGCACCAGGGGAGCCCCGGGGCAGAGTGTGTGTGTGAGTGTCCCGGGCCCAGGCGTGCGCATGGGGGGAGCCCCGGCACCCCAGTGCCCTGAGCCCCGGCTGGGGGGGCTGCTCCCCCCCTCCCGTGGGGGCTCGGGGGGGGGGGAGGCTGCGGCGGCTGCAGGCGGGTGCTCGGCCCCCCCGGGAATGACCCGCTGCCGGCAGCTTGTGGCGCCTCCTCCGCGGAGCTTTTCCCCGGGGGCGGCCTGGGCGCAGCTG
This sequence comes from Mauremys reevesii, assembly GCF_016161935.1. Lineage (NCBI taxonomy): Eukaryota > Metazoa > Chordata > Testudines > Geoemydidae > Mauremys > Mauremys reevesii. The sequence continues at coordinate 18,900,280 of NC_052636.1, read as the reverse complement.
CGATCAGCTGTTTGCTGGGCAGGCTCCGCTCAGCTGCTCCCCCCCGCTCCTGGGGGGCTGAGTGAGCCCCCCCCAAACAGCCCCAGGGGTCGGTGTGGGGCGGGGCCAGCAGCAGCAGAGCCCCCCCGCTCCCCTGGGGCTGCCCCGCCCCGCTCGGGCTGGGGGTCTGCCAGGGCCCCCGCGTGAATCGCTGCTCCCTGCCCGCCAGGCTCGGCTCCGGCCACAGCAGCGGCGGGTGCCCCGGTGAGCCCAGCTGGGCTGGGGCTGGGGCAGGTTGGGGGGCGGAGAAGCTCCAGATACCGGCAGGGGGTGGGGGAGAGGAGCCGAGCTGGGGGGGCGGGAGGAGAAGCCCCGGGCCCCAGCAGGAGCTGCACTGCGGGGAGGAGGGGGAGAGGAGCCCCCCTGGGGCAGGGAGGAGAACCCCGGACCCTGGCAGAAGATGTGGGGCTGAAGTCCCCGGCTCGGGAGCCCCAGCCACCTTAGTGGCAAAAGTTGCAGGGCCGAAGCCCTGACCCCCCCTCTGTGTGGAGCTGGCCTGAGCCCCTCTCGCTCCCATCCCCCCTGTGGAGCTGGCTCCCACTCTCCGGCTGTGGAGAAATTCAGCCCAAATCTCCCCATGTTGGTATCTCCATTTCCTGCCCCCCCCATCACCCAGCCATGGATGGATTTAGCCCAGGAGGCAGGGTCAGTGTTGGCCCCATTGTGCAGGTGGGATCTAGGGCTCAAAGAGGAGAAGTGACTTTCCCAAGGCTAAGCAGGAGTCTGTGGCAGAGCAGAGCCTCAAACCCAGAACACATGAGCCTGAGTCTTGTGCCTTAACCACTAGGCAACCTTCCCCCGAAGGAGAGGAACCTCCTCCGCCACTTTGAGTGGGTGGGAGCAGCCACTAGACAGAGCTGCCAGGAGGTGGGGAGGGGTTGGATAGTTGGGGGTGATTAGTGGGTGGGGGTCTCTGGAGGGTGCGGTCACGGGACAAGGAGCAGGAGGGTTGGGTGGGTTGAGGGTTCGGGGGGTGCCTGTCAGGCGGTGGAGCGGGATTGGAGCAGGCAGGGAGCAGAGGGGGTTGGATGGGTCAGGATTTCTGGGGCTGTCGGGGTGGGAGTGGTTGGATGGGGTGTGGGAGTCCCGGGGTCTGTCTGGGGGCAGGGGTGTGGATAAGGGTCAGGGGACAGGTAGGGGTAGGGTCTTAGGAGTCAGTTACAGTGGGGAGTCCCAGGAGGGGGCAGTCAGGGGACAAGGAGCAGGGGTTGGGGTTCTGAGGGGGCAGCCAGGGGGCAGGAAGTGGGAGGCAGTGGATGGGATGGGGCTAGGGTGGGGCTCCCTGGGTGCACACCCTAATGAAATGTGCTGCGCACGCCTATGGTCACGGGGGTGAGCCACTCGCATCCTTTTCCTGTTTGTGCCATTTCTTTCCGTCTCAAAACCTGAGAACAATTCTCTCTAGTTCTTCCCCTTCTCTCTCCCCTCCCCACACGTGGCTAGAAAATCCAAGGAGTTTCCCTCGTTTTCCCTAAAATTACTGACTCTCTAGTCTCTTATTTTCCCTATTTTCTCTGTAATTCTTAAATGCTCCTCAGCTTTGGGATGTGAACCCAGCCCGTTTATCTGCAGCAATTTGTCCTTGGGTAGGTGGAATTTGCTGTCCTGTGTCACTCCCCCAGCGTGGGTGGTGGTTAGTAGGTGCTGGCTGGGGGAACCTGCAGACACGGCTGCCTCTGGGGAGATGGGGGCGATCTCTGCCAGCGACAGGACATGGCTGCACAGGAGGAAGGGAGGAGCCAGTGTCCCTATGGAGCCTGCCCAGCCCCTTTGGTTCTGCTCCTTTCCAGCATTTTGTTCAGAGACTTTATTACTGGGAAGGCTGAAAAATCTCCCTGTGGGCTTAGCCTGGCAGGAGGGACCAGGTCTCCCCTGCAATAAAGAGCTGGAGCATGTTCCCAGCATGGCAGAGCCTAGGCTGTGTCTCTGCAGGGAAAGATCCTGGGGGAATCGTGATGTGACGTGAACTAAAGCCTGTTCTGAAACCTCCAGAACTGCCCTTCTCGCCCTGCCAGGCTGCAGGATGTCGTCCAGGTTTTGCTCCAGCTCATCCCATCCTCCCATGGGACAGGGAAGGGAAATGGCTGCAGAGGATCCCGTCCAGGTAGGGGTTATTGGGGAGTTGCTGGTGGGTTCCTGCTGGAGGGAGAGGGACAGCAAATGCACCGGAGGAGGGAGGCTTGGGCAGTCTGGCTTGGGGGTTGGAGTTTGCCAAAAAATTCCCAGGAGGGAGAATGGGAGGAGGCCAGGGTGTAGCAAACCTGTTGGGACTTGTTCAATATGCGGCTTCCATTCTAGGAACAGACCCACGAAGTAAGAGGGTGGAAATGCTCTAATTTGTGGGACAGGAAACAACCCCCCCTAGGTGGGGCTAGGAAAATGGGCCAGACTCCCAGGGCTGGAGCCCGACCTGATTAACCAGCGGCTGCTGTGAGATGTGAGGGGCACCCACCAGGGAGGCTGGGGGGGGGGAGGTTCTTAACCTTTTTCTTTCTAAGGCCCCCCAACGTGCTATAAAAACTCCACGGCCCTGCATGTGCCTGGTTCTCTGCATATCACTATCATGTATGTGACTCAGTAAGATTTGACTCCATCATTGCTATTAGTATCATATTTGGAGCTGCGTTTATTTTCATAGAAATTTTAAGCTACTTTACAGACAGATTTAAAAATACAGTTTGAAGATAAATGATCTTCATCTGCACAGTGTCTAAAGTTTTGAGTTTAGCTTTTTTTTTTTTTTTCAAACGAGCCCTGCTAAGGTAAGTACAAGCAAAATGTACCGTCTGTTATTTGATTGTACCATTGTAAATAACGAATGACAAAGCACAATGCGGCAATAACAGTAATAATGATAATTACTCCAGCCAGGCCACGTGAGTTCTTTTAGAACTCAGTTACTCAAAGAACTGAATTTAAGCATAAGACAGAAATAAAATGATGAAATGCGCAGACCCATAAAAAGCTAAACTACCAGCACTGTCATCCTGACCGAATGTGAAAGAATAAAATTATGGAGACTATATGTACTTTGCACATTTTGACAGGAAGTAACAACAGTAACTGAAGTGTGTGTGGTGGGGTGTGTGTGTGTGTGGGGGGAGTGTGAGACACACCCGCTGTCACTTCCAGCCCAGCGGCACTCACTAGTCCGAAGGCTCGTTCACACGGCAGCAGGGGCCAGCAGCTCCCACTCCTGACCCAGAGGCAGCAGCACAGAATCTTGTCCCCCCACCTCAGCTCAGCAGAGACTGGGCACAGAGGCAGGAGGGTGGGGCCACCCCGACATCAGCCACCTCCCCCCCCCCCCCCCGCACAGCACAGGAGGCTCCTGGGAGCAGCTTGGTCGGGGCAGCTCCAAGCGGGGGGGGGGGGCAGGGCTGCAGGAACAGTTGCAGGGGAGGCAGCTGAAGAGAAGTGGGGGGAGGAGAGACAGGACACCCCTGCTGGAGGAACCCCCTCAGCACGGCCCCCCTGAACCATCTTGTCGTCTGCCCCCCACTAAGTCTGGCCCCGTCCAGCTCTTCACAATGAGAACAGCGCTGGGCTCCCTGCCAGCGAGCTCTCCCTGCACCTGCCAGGGCCTCCATCTCCTGTGTCCGTCTGTGGCTAGTGGGGGGGGGATGGATCTGCTGGGAGAGACAAGGGGCTCTCGCTTCGTCCCTCCCCCTGGCGTTTCCTGGCTGCTCTGTGTGGGGGGGGGGTGGGACTCTGTTGAGTATCATCCACCAGAGCTTCCATTTGATTGAAAGTGTGAGTGATGCGGTAGGTACTGAGTGTTGGACTCTTGCTCTTTCAGGGGCCGGTGACCTTCGAGGAGGTGGCTGTGTATTTCACCAGGGGAGAGGGGGCTCTGCTGGACCCCACTCAGAGAGCCCTCTACTGGGATGTCATGCAGCAGAACTATGAGACGGTGACCTCGCTGGGTAAGGAGTCCTGTCCCCTGGGTTATTAGAAGCTGTGGGGTCTCTAAAGAACCTGAGTAGTAATAACTTTATACCTTCATTTGTCATACAAGTTTTGACAAGTTTCCTTGCCCCCCCTTTTTTGCCTCATCTCCCACCCACTAGAATAATTTTTAGACATTTGTCATCAGTCATTTTGAAATTGCATTTGATGTATCCTTATTGGCTATATTAGTAACTACATTAATAAATGTTTTTTTAAATTAATTAATAAAATTATAAATAAATAAAAAAATAAAAATATTTTTAAAATTATTAAAAAATAATTTAATAAAAATAGGGGTGTGACTGATGCATGGCTTGTGTGACAGTCAGATGAGCTGATCTTTTGATAGAAGAGAGTATAACATTGACATTCAGGACCCCACGGGTGAAGGGAGAACAGAGCTGTGGGAGGGGCAGAGAAGGGGGGGTAGATAATCCTGGGGTGCCAGGACATGGGGCGGGTGTGTGCAGGGTTAGAGCTAAGAAGCAGCAGGGAGGGAGGAGGTTGTGAGAGATGAGGAGGGAACACAAGAAGCTCCCAAGGTGCCGGGAGGTGGTGCTGGCTGAGAGTAATGGGAAGAAGGGGAGGGGAGTGTGGGGGAAGGGCACCCAGGAAGTGGGCTGGGTGGGTCAGTGGGAGGGAGGAGAGGTTTGGGGATCCAGAGCTGTGGGGGTGTTGCGTCGCATGGCGGACGTGGACAAAGCTCAGCAGTCAATGTGATTGGAAGCAGAGTCATTTTATTTCTCTCCAGCATACATCTTTATACTCTTGAAGCAGGCAAGCAAGCAGTTGCTAATTGGTTAACAAAATACACACAAGCACTGCTATAACTTCATAGGGTAACATCATCCTAGACAACTTCTAATTTATTATCCTATTATGCCTGCTAGAGAGAAGTTAGCCAAGGCCAACTTCTCATAACAAAACTCACAACTTAATTAACTCAACCTAAAAACCTAAACATCTTAGGCTTCCCACACTATCTCCTAAAAACCTAAACATCTTAGCTTCCCACACTACCAGCTGCCAAGCTAGCAAAATATTCAACACCTCCCCCTTCACTCAAAATCAAAACCAAAAAAGCAAAACAAATCCAGCTCATAATATCAAAACTACAATCATACAAGCCAAAGCAAAGGCAAATTAAAAACACCAGCTGTCTAACTAAACCGTAACAACATCTTCCGCAGTGCCCTGCTCTTACCTATCACATTCTCCCTCCAGGTAATGCAAGTGGCCCAAGGGGCCAGGAGGGCCTGCCAAGGTGCGTGCCACACAACAACAGCGGCGGGCACACCCATAGCAAAATATAAAAGGCAGGCAGCAAAAATACACAGCATTCCTAACATTAACCCCTGTAATAAATGTGCAGCCCAGCCACGTAGCGACGACAGCCATGACCACAACCAGAAATCACCCTGGTGCTGGCGAATGCCCTCCGCTAGATGGCGCAAACGATCCAAATCAGCTTCGATAGCCGCACTCGCATCTGTAATATTGAAGCAGCACATACCCACAAAATCAGAACAGGGATGACCATGTCGCAGCAACAAATAATCAATGGCTAAGCGATTTTGCAAAACTCCTTGGCGAACTTCTCCCATCTCTTGAGTTAACAAGGCAAGAACAGTGGAAGTCAAATTCAAGGCCTTTGCCACAGTACAGGCAAGGTGTGCGACGGCATGGTAATTATGCACTACCAAACCAGGGAGGCCCACCAGGGTAAAGGCAAGGGCTGCTGCCTCTCGTTCTGAAAACAATGTAACATCTGCCTTACAGGTAGGGCTCAAGGGAATACTCTCCCGCCGTTGGCGAGGCCCTCTCACAATGGGATGGGGAAACAACAAAGGGGCCACATGGCCAATAGCACAGGGGCCACCTGAACTATTAGCTGGAACATAAGTAAAGGCTGTGCGGCCGCATAGCAAAAACCACCCCAGGGGTAACTTCATGTGTCCGTAGGCAAAGGATACATCCCTCTTATGGCGACAAACAAGCTCCACATTATCAAAATTAACAGCTACATGCTTAGCATTAACAAAATTCATACACGTAATAGCAGCTGTCACATTAGCCAAACGAAACGAATACATACTGGCATCTAACTTATCAAAAGTAGCTCCAGGGCCAAGGCATACAACTCTGCATAAGGTATATCCCTGGGGATACGAAACAACCAAGTATGCTGCTGCAGCGCCTCCAATTCAGTACACACACCCACAAAGCAGGTTTCCATAAGTGCTCCCACTGCAGGAACATGGGGCAGGCAGAAGGCCGTTGTATTTATGGCACTCTGCGCCAAAGTCAGCCAGGCATTCACTGGGGGTATAAGATCATACGTGGCGCCTCCCCTCACAAGGAGCGCCAAAACAAGCAACAGAGCAAAACCAGGCGAGGCTGACTCTCCGCATCCAGCAGAATAGGAGCCCAGGCCAGGATCACGAAGGCTTGTGGGACGCATTGACAGACGGGCCATGCTGCACTGCCCGGAGCGCACATCTCCAAACCTATGGGCAACAAAAGGGTACACAACAATTAATATGCAATCACACAGAATCAAAAAGGGCGGGCAAAAGTCCTGGCATGGCCAGCGAGCAATTATTCTCCAGGGGCTCTGGCTCCTCAGCGTCTGGGCGCGTCTCGTGTGGCTCTTCCGAATCTGTCTGTTGTTGCGCCCGAGGATGCAGCCAAGGTCGGACCCATTTCGCCGGTATCCACCTAGGACCTGCGTCAGTGGCAACACAAGCATAACCCCTCCCCCACGTTAGCAAGTCAACTGGTCCTTTCCAAACTTGCTGCTGATAATCGAACCATTTGACCGAGGGTCGTGGGCTTGTACCCTGCTCGTCCCCGGTTATCCCACCAACATGTTTAATCGCGGGGGGTACTTGGCTGTCTTTCCCAAGCTGTAGCCAATTGAGCACATAAAGAGCTTTCAGCAAACGAGCGGCAGGCGTCTTGTCCAAAGCGTCTGCCCTTTCACTCCGAATGTCCCCCTTCTGTCTCAAAAGAAGTGCCTTTAAGGACGCATGGGCACGCTCAATAATAGCTTGTCCAGTAGAATTGCCAGAAACACCGGTAGAATGCTGCACACCCCATTGTAAAAGAAACTGGGCAGTGCGATGCGAAACATAACCTCCGCCATTATCAGTCTTAATGAGCGCAGGAACCCCCATAACAGCAAAACAGGCTTGCCAATGCTTAATCACATCGCGGGAGCTGGTAGAGGTTAATGCTGTTGCCCAAATAAAGCCAGAAAAGGTATCAATGGTAACATGAAGATTGCGCAAGGTGCCAAACTCAGCAAACGTGGTAACATCAGACTGCCAAATTTGAAGGGACAAAAGGCCACGGGGATTAACACCGGATACAAGGGGCAACACATGTTGTTGACAATCAGGGCAGGAGGCCACAATAGCGCGAGCATCGGTAATAGAAATCGCAAACTGGCGTGCCAAAGCACGAGCAGACTGGTGAAAAAATTCATGAGAGACCCGTGCCTGAGCAAAGGAATTTGGAACTTGGGCAGCACCAACCAAATGATCAATCAGGGCATTGCCTTCGGCAAGACCATCCTGCAGTCCAGAATGGCTCCTAATGTGCATAACAAAATAAGGGCACCGGCGAGCATTCAGCAAATGCCACAGCTGAAAAAGAGCAGTCCACAAAACGGAATTCGTGACTCGGCCCAACAGGGATCGTTCCAAACGACGAAGCACACCCACAGCATACAAGGAGTCACTAACAATGTTCAATGGAGTATCGGGCCACTTTTCAAAGGTTCGAACAATAGCACGAAGCTCCAGAACCTGTAAGGAGCCATCAGCAAGGACAAATTCGTGGTGCCAGCGATTATCAGCAAACCAAAGAAGTCCTGCACGCTGAGCACTACCGCTGGCGTCTGTAAAAACGGTGAGGCCAGCAACAGGACTGGAGCGGAACATCAGAGCTTTCTCCAAGGGCAGCATAGTAGCAAAAAACCGATGTGGGGGAAAATGGCTGCTAAACTGACCGGCATAATCCAAGGTGGCAAGTACAAAGGAAAGGTGAGTAACAAGCAACTGAGTCACGGTAGCATCATCAAAGGGCAAATAAATCATGTGCGGATCCATGCCCGCAATGGCTAACAAACGCTGTCGGGCCACTCGAATAAGATGAGCGACTGCATCAAGTCGCGTGGTCACGGTGGTGGCATAATGCGAGGGCGGAAAAATCCACTCAATGCCCACAAGTGGATCTAAAAGGGCTTCATGCCACTGAAAAAGCAGGGCCGTCAGGGAAATATCCGTGGACAAAATGGCCAAAAAAACAGGTAAATCCGGATAAATGCGTCCGGAGTACCACGTGGCTAACTTATTTGCAATGGTTTGCAGGGCAACATGATGTTCAGCTTGAAGAGAGCGAGGCTCATCCGGGGCACGACCACCCTTAAGCAAGGAAAGAAAGGGTGCAAGATCCTCATTTGTAATACCACAGAGACCGCGAATCCACTGCAGGTCACCCACAAAACATTGCACATCATGTAAATTATGAATATCCAGTTGAAGGGTTAAGTTCTGTGGCCGCACAATCGAATCGGTTATCTCCATACCAAGATACCGATACGGGGCTTGCTGTTGAATCTTTTCTGGGGCAATGACCAAACCAGCCTTTAGTAACACAGAGTCAATCTCAACAATGGCTGCTTCCATTGAAAGGTGGGCGCTGGTAAACAAAAGATCATCCATGTAATGATAAATAATCCAGTCAGGATGTGCCGCTCGCAGGGGCGCTATGGCCCAAGCAACATACAACTGACAAATGGTAGGAGAATTTTTCATACCTTGTGGCAGAACAGTCCATTGATACCGCTTGACAGGTTCAGCCTTATTAACAGAAGGCACGGAAAAGGCAAACTTCTCTCGGTCCACAGGATGCAAAGCAATGGTAAAAAAGCAATCCTTGAGATCAATAACAAGCAAGGGCCATCCATGCGGAAGCATAGTAGGTGTGGGCAGCCCAGGTTGGAGGGCGCCCATGTCCTTCATCACAGCATTAACAGCTCGCAGATCTTGTAACAAACGCCAGCGCCCAGGTTTTTTGGGTATGGTAAAAATAGGAGTATTCCAGGGGCTAAGGGAAGGTTCAAGATGACCCTTAGCCAGTTGTTCCTGCACAAGTTCATGTACTCGGGCGAGCTTGTCTTTGTGCAGCGGCCACTGAGCGACCCAGACCAGTGTGGTGGTTGTCCATTCCAGCTGTAGGATCGGCCGCCCCTCAATGGCCGCTAGGCAAAAGGTGAATTCTGCAACACAACGCCCCAATGACTTAAGCAATCTCGACCTAATAACCAGATCGGAGCCTGCATCACGTCGGGGTCACCATTTGTTGCATCACAGACGGACCTGGACAAACTCAACAGTCAATTTGATTGGAAGCAGAGTCATTTATTTCTCTCCAGCATACATCTTTATACTCTTGAAGCAGGCAAGCAAGCAATTGCTAATTGGTTAACAAAATACACACAAGCACTGCTATAACTTCATAGGGTAACATCATCCTAGACAGCTTCTAATTTATTATCCTATTATGCCTGCTAGAGAGAAGTTAGCCAAGGCCAACTTCTCATAACAAAACTCACAACCTAATTAACCCAACCTGAAAACCTAAACATCTCAGGCTTCCCACACTATCTCCTAAAAACCTAAACATCTTAGCTTCCCACACTACCAGCTGCCAAGCTAGCAAAATATTCCCAACATAGGTGCTTCACTACACAATGATTCTGTTCTCACTGAATTGTCACTTCCAATTGCTCAGACCAGCTCCCCCAGCACACTCCTGGCTGTGCATTAGTGTAAGTGTGTCCATGGCTGAACAACAAGAGTTCCTGCCCATTTCCCTTCCGGCTGGAGCATGATTAGAGTGTGTTTGTGGTTAACGACATTGCTATAGATTGTTGTTCAGTCCCCACACTGACAATTCAGACCGTCCCGTTCCTATTCGAATCTGCACCAGATCATGCCAATAGCCGAGTCAGGATTTCTCTGGGGCACTGAAATGTTTCAGGGGGTTGGTGCATGAACTCAGCCTTGCATCCATCCCTGATGTTTCATGGACTAACAACAGCAGCGTAACGAAAGAGCTGATCCAATATCTCACTGTCAGAGGTGAAGGTGGCCTCGTCCCGTCTGCATGACCATTGCCATTGCAGGAGAGAAGGTTTCAGTGGAATCGAATGCCCTGGCTCAAACAAGAGACACAGGGAGGTTTTGCTATTCATGGATCTGTGAACAGGAAATTGTGTCTGTGTGTGAAATTGAGGAGGGAAATGAAACGTCCCCATGGTGGCCCAATGCCCTAAGGAATGTGGGCGATGGACTCCGGCTGGGAAATGATTTTACAGGATCAATGTATTGCCCTGATTAAAAGCTATGGCTAAAAGGCAGCCACTGTTGTTAGTACCTGAACCTGTGTAGGGACACCCGAGTGGGTATCAAGTCCATTGCCTTAACCAGGGGTAGTCAATTATTTTATCAAAATTCAAATTTCTTGGTCAAGGCATAGTCAATGTATAGACGCCAGAGAAAATAATACACTGATAATAAGAAGAAGAATATAGAAATATTTTGCAGTCACTATGGGCATAACTATGATAATTGTTTTGTGTTTCACTCTTTATATATGGCACCTCCTTCCTTCCCTTTAGACTTCTAGTTTACCAAGGGTAAAACTAAACATCTCTTCAGATACCAGATACCATTCCTGCTAGCTACATGGGGATTTGATGTAGCTGCTTTCAATCCTCTGGCTCTGCCAGGATAAGTAACATTTCAGGCGGTCACTGAACTGAAGGAGGGAGATCATTTTTTGACATGTTACGCCTCCTCTTAAAGGTGTTTGTCGGGCTGCCTCGGTTCCCAGGTCTCTTCTGAGGGAAGAAAGTTTATTTGCATAATACCAAATCTTTTAACAGAGCGGAGGGAAAGGCAACGGCCACATGATGAGGCCAATATGTACCACAACATGATTTTTATATGGGATGACTCTGAACACTGACTGATCTGCACTCTCTTGTGTTTGAAGAGATGTTGAGTTTTGCATTTGGGAACCTATAAGGCTGAAGCAATGTTATGGATAGTGACACTGCGATTGAAGGGTTATTTAAGGTTGTAAAATTGTTAAAAACACTGAGCTTAAACTTGAACGGCCTGTTATTAAAGGCTGGTTTCCCACGTTGGTTCCATAAGCTCTGCTAGAAAGGCCCTGGGTTCTCTCCTGCCTCGCTGGGAACTAGAGGGAATCGTCCCCTGCTGCCCTTGGCTCCAGGCTGATTTTTCTGGGGAGGGGGCGTGGAATTGATTTGTTTGCTGTTGAGAAGGGAGCCAGGCCAGTTCTCAGGGAACAAGAACTCCCAGCATCTGCCCAGCCCAGCCCAGGCTGCTGCCCTGTCCCAGCCTCTGTTCCCCTGGGGGCCCTGCGTGTTTGACTCTAGAGCAGGCCGGGAGCAGCAGCTGAGGCAGAGGACACCTGGGCTGGGCAGATAGGAGGGAGTTTAGCAAGTGGAAATGGTAAAACCGCAGTGAAGTATTACCTTGGACTCGACGGGATTTCTCCATTGGTCTGTCTGCTTTGGGGCAGGGACAATGACACGTCCTGCTGCATTCATCATTTCAAAGGGGGGTTTAGGATTTTCATTCTCAGACACGGTGCACAAAGCAGGACTCAACCCAGGGTGCAAACGAAATGAGCCACTCACAGGTTCTGGCAGCCACAATGAGCCTTTGGTGCAAGAGCTCAGACCTGCCCCTGTCCCAGAGGGAGGGGGGTGTCTACAAGGGGCTTGGACCACTGATCTATCAGCACCTAACTCCCAAACTTTCAGTAACTCTATCATCAGTGCCCGTAAGTGTAATTTAAACCATGAGAAAAACCACCCAAGGCTAGACCAAAGGCCCATCTAGCTCTGAATCTTGTCCTCTGATAGTAGCCAATACCAGGTGCCCCCAAAGCCACCACTGGGAGTTGAACCCAGGATCACCTGTTTACAAGGGGGGTGCTTTAGCCAACTAAGCCATGGTGCCTGCCTGAGTGTAAGACCTAGTGTCTGCCCACACCTGACTCCCTGCCATCTCCACCAGGCCCTGACAAGCTTTCCTTGTGTTTGGATTCTGCAAAGCAGAGGAGCAGGTGACGTTTTCCTTGCAAGCTGTGTGTGTGAGTGAATCTTTGGCCAGGTCTGCTCTACAAAGTTGTTTCAGCAGAAATATATTGCTCAGGTGTGTGAAGAACACACAACGCTCCCTCGGTCGGCAGCTTGGTGTGGCTGGTGTACACACTGCAATGCCATGTCTGGCAACAAAACTGCCCTGTTTTGGTGACAAAATAAAACCACTTTGATGAGAGGCCTAGAGCTTTTTGCAGCAAACTTACAGTGACAGAGTGCCAGTGTAAATGCTGCTGGTCATTAAATCACCATAACTGGCCTCCGCCAGTATCCCACAATGCCCGCCGTGAACTCACCTGCCCTGCATTCCTGCTAAAGAGGCTGGGCCCCTCCCCTTTCCTAGCTCCAGGAAGTTCTGGTAGCTGAGCCTGCTGCTCTGCTCCGGCAGCCAGGAGCAAATCACGGCCGTGGAATGCTGCTCTCCGGCCCTGCGAACACAGAGCAGGGGGCGGGAACTTCCATACATGGGGGGGCCACCAGCATCTGAACTGTGACACCCCATGACACCCCTTCCCTTGAGGAGGCTCTTACCTTCTAAACAGGGACGGCTGTTTTCTAGTAAAATCACTAAAAGGGAAGGAGAAAACTGGAAAGAGGTTCCTCCTGGCGCTCACGTCCGTGAACCGAATACTCTCTCAGTCCTCAAAGAGAGACCTGGAGAAGGAGACTTGCTGGAGCAAAGCCACAGGGGTCTCTGAGGTTTCCCTGGCCCCTCGCCCCTGTCCTGCCTGGCTGATGTCAGCATCTCTCTGTGAGGTCACCACCTCCCCACCACCTTGGACCAATAGTCTGAGGTCCTGCAAAAGGCCTTTGTGATGTCACTGCCGCACCCCTCCCTTGCTGTGCCAATGTCCTGCCCCTGGCCAGGTACTTTGGAGGTTTGAGCTACTCCCTGTGGATCACCCCACTCAAGGAGCGTTCGTTCTAGGCAGCAAGCCGGCTAGACAGGGAAACATCAGATGCTGCTCCCAGTGCTACACTCAGTTTTTCAGAAATTAGTCGACTTTATGGCCAGAAGAGACCATTAGAGCATCTAATCTGACCCCCTGCATATCACAGGCCTCCTGTAGGACACAAGAGGTACTTTGGGGGCAAAGACATTCCAGAAAGGCATCTAGTCTTCATGAAATGACATCAAGAGATGGAGAATCCACCACTTTCCTTGGTAGCTTGTTCCTGTGGTGAATCATCCTCGCTGTTGACTATGTTGTAATATGAATTTGTCTCTTTTCACCTTCCAGCCATTGGGTCTTGTTATGCCTTTCTCTGCTAGATTAAAGAGCCCTTTAATACCCAATCTTTTCTCTCCATTAAAGCACTTCAACACTTCAATGAAGTCACCTTTCTATCTTTTGATAAGCTAAACAGATTGAGCTCTTTCAATAGCTCACTAGAAGGCATTTTTCTCCAGCCCTCAGAACATTTGGTGGCTTTTTGCTGCCTCAGCTCCAATTTCACAACATCTTTTTCAAACGAGGACACCAAAACTGGAGGCAGTATTCCAATATCTGTTCTGTCCCTATTTCAAACTTGTGCTCTGCTTCCAGGGAACACCCCAGCCAGACAAGTTGGTGTCAGATCTGCCTCGCCTGCTTGATGGCCCACTAAGGACCATCAGCTATACAATCGACCCATTGAGAGAAGGCAGAAACGCCTTGTGACTCAGCAAGGTCTGCAGGGACCTGCCTATGGACAGTACTATAAGGTTTTTCTTTGCCACTTGCTGGACAGAGTGTCCTTGGGACAAAGAAAGCAAAGACCACATGGCAAGAGACTATAAAGGCTGATTCCTCATCTCCATCTTGTCTCCATTACTGCTTCATACCTCTGGAGAGACTTTGCTACAAACTGAAGCTCTGTACAAAGGACTGAATGACCCATCCCAGCTGTGGATGGACTCCAGAGACTTGATTTGAACCTGCAGTTTATTCCATCACTGCTACAAGCCTGAACCAAGAACTTTGCCATTACTGGATGTAACTGATGCCTTTAACAATTTTAACTCTCATCCATATTTCTTACTTTTTATGAATAAACCTTTAGATTTTAGATGCTAAAGGATTTGCAAGAGCGTGATTTGTGGGTAAAATCTGACTCGTCTATTGACCTGCATCTGCGGCTTGGTCCTTTGGGGTCCGTTGAGAGAACGTTTTTTCTTTTACTGGGGTATAGGTTTTCATAACCATTCATCCCCATAAGGAGTGGTGCTAGTGGTCATACAAGGGAACTGGAATAGCTGACGGAATTGGTTCTATGATGTCCGATTGGCCAGTGGGGTAAAACCAAAGTCCTCTCTGCATGGCTGGTGTGACGTGCTTTAATAGTAAAGGGCACCCAGCCTCGGGCTGTGACTGCCCTGCTCCAAGCAATTTGTCCTGAATTGATACTCTCAGCAGTGTCCGCCAGTGGTCGCACTGTTACAGGGGTCATCCGGGATTACAGCTGGGAACTCTCGAAGCTCAGGATGCGCTTCCTCAGCTAGGGAAGTACGTAACCCACACACCCCAGGGTGTGGTGGGGTGTCCCAGCTAGTGGCACCGAGATCACTTAGAGGGAGCAATAAAACATGTCTTCTATACAGCCCTCGCTAACAGCCAGGTGGCTTTTAGTTCATGCTGTAGAGGCCCCCACACTAAGCTCCAGAGGTCCCGGTTCAATCCCGCCCACCACCGCGACACCACCCTGGATCTGTCAGAATAACAGAGGCAGCTGCCACCCCAAGGAGAGAGCTGCCATGCCACATCCGGCTGAGAAGAGGTACCAAGCAGCGAGTTGACACCCTTCAGAGCTTCCTGTGATAAACTGTGAGCTTAGGACAATAGTGGGATGGTGAGAACTGTTGCCCTCAGAGTGGCCTGGGTCAGAGCCCATGGGAGGTCTTGGGCTCCCCCCCACGCCATCTGCTGCATCCTTCCCCCCAAAAGGGCCAAAACCCTGACCAAGAGGCAACATTCCCATGAGCAAAGGCCATCACGAGGCATCTGTCTTTGAAAGTTTGCAGAGGATGCGGGAGCAGAAAGGGGAGAGAGGATGAGGTTGGCTCTTGGGAAGAGGGAGCCTTATGGGAATATCATGTTTACCATCAACCCAATGATCAGATCATTGATGCCTAGAATCTTCCCTGACATGTTGTAATTGATTGGATCTAGGTTTTAAAATGGGTACCACATTTGCAGATGGAGAAATGTCAGCGAGTTGAGTGGAAGGCCATTGCAAGCTCAGCTAATTAGGCAATGTGGCTTATGCCCCATCTAACAAGGTCCTTAAACAATAGCTCCCAGTTTTCATTCACATTGTTCTGTTTAGTGTTTTTCTCCAAAACACTTTTACTAAACCTTTGGGTCAGCTTTGGAAAGTTGGCCCTTTCAGCGCACCAAATATAAGTATTGCTGGTGGGGACTGCCCTCTATTGGTCACAAGAACGGCCATACTGGATCAGACCAATGGTCCAGCCAGCTCAGAATCCTGTCCTCCCACAGTGGCCAATGCAAGGTGCCCGCGAGGGAATCGACAGAACAAGGAATCATCAAGCGATCCATCCCCATTCCCAGATTCTGGCAAACAGAGGCTGAGGACACTTCAAGGGCATGTTTCTTTATCCCTGCCCATCCTGGGTAATAGCCAATGATGGACCCATCCTCCATCAACTTATCTAGTTCTTTGGTGGACCCTGTTATAGTCTTGGCCCTCACAACATCCTCTGGCAAAGTTTCCCCAAGTTGACTGTGTGTTGGGTGAAGAAATACTTCCTTTGGTTTGTTTTAAACCTGATGCCTATTCATTTCATCGGGTGGCCCTAGTTCTTGTGTTATGAGGAGTAAATAGCACTTCCTTACAGATCCAGACTAACACAGCTACCCCTCTGATACTTCCTTATTTACTTTCTCCAAACCCATCATCATTTTATAGACCTCTATCCTAGCCCCCCCCTTCGTCATCTCTTTTCCAAGCTGAAAACTCCCCTCAGTCTTATTAATCTCACCTCACATGGAAGCTGTTCCATACCCCAATCATTTTGGTTGCCCTTTTCTGTGCCTTTCCCAATTCAGATATATCTTTTTGAGACGAGGACCAGCTCCAGTATTCAAGATGTGGGCATAACACAGATTTATAGACAGGCAATATTATATTTCTGTCTCACTAGCCATCCCTTTCCTAAGGACTTCCCAACATTTTGTTCACTTTTTTGACTGCCAATGCACATTGAGTAGATGCTTTCAGAGAAGTATCCACAGTGACTCCAAGACCGCTTTCTTAAGTTGTAAGAGCTAATTTATACCCCATCAGTTTAGCTGTAGAATTGGGATCATGTTTTCCCATGTGCATTACTTTGCATTGATCCACATTGAATTTCATCTGCCTTTTTGCTGCCCAGTCACTCAGTTTGGTGAGATCCCTTTGTCACATTTTGCACTCTCTTTTGGACGTAACTAAATTGAGTTGGTTTGTATCATCTGCAAATGTTGCCACCTCACTGTTTACCCCTTTTTCCAGATCACTGAGGAGTATGTTGAGCAGTGCTGGTCCCAGTACAGACCCCAGGGGGACACCACTATTTACCTCCCTCCATTCTGAAAATCAGACCCTTTCTTTCTTGCCTTTGAACCAGTTACCTATCCCAGAGAGGACCTTCCATCTTATCCCATTTTGCTTCAGAGCCTTTGGGGAGAGACCTTCTCAAAGGTTTTCTGAAAATCTAAGTATACTATATCCACGGGATCACCTTTATCCACATGCTTGTTGACTCCCTCAAAGAATTATAGTTGATTTGTGAGGCATGATTTTCCTTTACAAAAACCATGTTCATTCTTCCCCAATGTAAGCGGGGGCAGACTCACCCAACGGCGCCTCCTGCTGGTCATCTTGGGAATTAGCTCTCCAGGCATCAGAGCACCCTCTGCAGGCCGGTGATCTGCCTTACCTCAGCTGGCCCCCGTCCCTCCCAGGACCCCAGTGCCCCTTTTACCCTGGCAGTACCCCCTGGCAGTAGCCCCACAGTTCTGGGTCTCCCCCTCCCAGGGGAACCCCCACCCACTATCCCCACTTCACCTCAGTCTTGGCTACTGCCCAGTCTCCATCCAGCCCCCGTTCACTGGGGCAGACTGCAGTGTGAGCCACTCACCACAGGCAAAGGGGTTTGGACCTGCCGCCTCTGCTTCCCCCTGGGCTGCCCCATTGCAGCCCTGCACCTATTCAGCCTATAGTGAGGCCTGCAGCCTGGGGCTTTCCAGGCCAGAGCTCCCAGCTCCTCTGGCCCTTCCCCAGCCCTGCTCCCACTCTAGGTGTCTTGCTTGGGTCCCTGCAGCCAGGCCCTTCTCTCACTACAAGCAGAGGGAGACTGACTGGGCTCCTGGCTCACAGCCTCTTCTAGGGGCCAGCTGGGCCTGACTGGGGCATGGCCACAGCTGAGCCTGCTTCCCCCAGTCAGCCCAGGCTCCTTGCCCCAGCCCTCTCCTGGGCGCTTCAAGCCCCGCAGGGCAGGAGCAGGGGACCACCCGCTACACCCAGCAAATTCTGTTCACCGATGGGTCTAATCATTGGGCTCTACAATTCCACCCAATTTGCCCTAGTACTGACGTTAGACTTAGTGGCCTGTAATTGCCAACTGCGTCTCTGGAGCCTTTTTCATACACTGCTCCAGCCAGGGACTAAAGGCCGCCCCAGACTTTCCCTTTCTCCCTTCTGGGAAATCAAGTTCAAGTTCTACAAGGAGCTAAAGAAGCCTCAAACCTGCATCTGAATTAATGTCGCTTTTCTCACTGCCTGACACAAACAAATGTCATTTCAATCCCAGGTGAGTCCACTTCAGTCATTCCTCAGCCCCATTCCCTCACCCTCCTGCCTTAGCTTAGGGCATTGCGCCACCCTGTGAGCATTTCATGTCCCTCCTCAGTTTCACATACAGACACAATTTCCTTTGCCGTTCAACGAACAGCAAAACCTTTCTGTGTCTCTAGTCTGAGCCAGGGCATTCAATTCCATTGAAACCTTTGCTCCTGCAATGGCAACGGTCAGACAGAGGACGTGACCCCCTTCGGCCCTGAGAGTGAAATACTCACTCTCCTTTTTCTTCAAGCTGCTGTTGTTAGTCCATAAAACATGTATCATGGAATAAAAAGCTGCATTTACTCCAGGGTGAGGAAAGAAAGGAGCCACCAACTCCCCGAAAAATCTCTGTGCCCCAGAGAGAACCTGCCCCTGCTATTGGAATCACTGATGTGCTTCAGCTACAATGGGGAGAGCATCTGCTCTCAAGGGGTTATAGCTCAGTGGTAGAGTGTTTGACTGCAGATCAAGTGGTCCCTGCTTCAAATCCAAGTGCCCTCTAATAAGCCTCTTATTTTTTTTTTATTTTTGAAAAAAGGGAAAATATTTTGATTTCCATTCTCCATTATGTTCAGAAGCTCCACTATATGGGGATGCTTGAAATGAATGTAACACTCAACATTTCACTGTCCAAATGCATAAAAATCTAGCAAACCTGTCCATCAGCTGAAATCAGTTCCAATCCTCTAAGTGTCTAGTTTATGTTTTCATCAATTAAACAAAGGGATCAAATGAATGTACATTTGCAGATCCCTCTTCTCCAGGCTGTGCTGTGCAGAAGAACAAGAACCACATCCAGTTGGGGTTCAGGAGTCTGACGAGCAAAGGCAACTTGGTGCGGGCTAAAGTCACCAGCACTTTGGCTCCTTCCCATTCAACCAGCAGTTGGGCCCCCAGGACAAGGCATGAGAAGAAGACAGTGGCTGTGAGCAGGAAAATAGCCACCAAGAAGCTGGCTAAAGCTGTCAAGATCCCCAGGTAGGTCACCATGCCCATGTCTAGAATGTACTGACTGCAGCAGGGACCAAAAAGGCAGAGAAAAGCCCTCAAAAGTTCTAAGTTGTCAAGCCCCAGAAGGTGATCAAAATCCTACCTAAAATCAAGACAGGATAAGGCTAATGTCACCTCCAAAGCCAGGGCTAAGAAGGTAACACTGAGAAAGAAGTGGCGAGATTTCCATTGGGATGACTCCTGCTCCCCAATGGCTCTGTTATGAATCACCATGGACCACCCCGAGAGATCAAAGTCCTGCAGGACAAACAGCCCCATGGCCAGTATAATGAAGTGGTGGCAGTGGGGGGAAGTGCTGTGTTTTGTGTAACACCTGCCAGGTGGGTGATGCACTGACAGGGCAGCTGCCCATGAGCTCATTCTCTTCCATCTGCTTCTGCTGTTATTTCAGAGCCGGCACTAGCGGGAGTGTGTCCCTGTCACTTCACCAGCTGTAGAACAGGCTCTGTCTGCAGCCCAGCTCTGATTAATCCCACTTTTTAATGTATTCCTACCGCGATACTTTCCCATTTCTCTGCCTCATTCTAACATTCCGGTCAGAGACTGAATATGGGGAGGGATGGACTAATTTGTGTGACATTCGGTAAGTTGCCATCGTATGTGACTGAAACCTCTGCTGGAGGTGGGCAGGAGCCTGTTACACACACAAAATAGCTAAGCTTGACTAAACTACCTGCTACACATTCAAACCCTCCTGTACACACAAAACAGAAGTTGGGGCTCTGAGAAATGGCAACTTTCCTTTAACACAGATCATTGTTTTCTGTACTTCCAGAGGCACTGAAATAGCAGCTGTTTAAAGGTAATGTGCTTCTACTTCATGATCAGCAGCAGAGCCTCTGTAAATTTACCACCCGTAGAGTTGATTGTTTCTAACTGCAGGGTTAGCCAGACCATTCAGTAACATTATCGCTCTGTCTACAAAGCCTTTGGTTAGTGATGAATCATGAGACTTATCCCTCCCTGCTCTAATTCCACTGTGTCATAGGTTTGTTCCCCACTTTGAACTTTAGCGTCCACAAGATGGGGACCTGCATGGACTCCTCTAAACTAAAATCCTAGTTTAGATCTGGTAAAGCTGCCACCAGCCAAGTTTTTAGCGTCTGGCACACTTCCTGTTCCCCAAACTTTCCTGGGGAACACAGATCCAAACTCCTTGAATCTTAACACAAAGAGGATTCCCTATCCCCCTTCCCTTCCCCTCCCCTAGTCCTTGGGAGAGATACCTTGATTCAAGCTTATTGAATCAAAGAAAGAGGGATTCACTTTTTTCCCCCTCCTCTTCCCCTGAAAATCCAAACAAGGGGAAAAAATCAATCAAGTTCTAAAAAGAAAAGATTTTATTAAAAGAGAGAAAGTAAGTACACTATCTCTGTAACACCAGGATGAAAAATATACAGGGTCTAGCTTATCAACCTGGAGAGGCTTTCCCCCTCCCCTTCTTTCTCAGAATAATCAAAGTAACAGCAAACAGAAATAAAGATATTTCTTCAGCAAACATACAATTGCAAATGTAGAAATTAATTATAAGACTAAACCGCCTTTCTAATACTTCAGGAAAACTTGGAGAACTTGGAGATATGTCTGGCCTCTCTTAGATCCAAAAAGAGAACGGCAACCCCAACAAAGAACACAAAGACTTCCCTCCCCAGAGATTTGAAATTCTCTTATCCCTTGATTGGTCCTCTGGTCAGGTGTTCATCAGGTTACTGAGCTTGTTAACCCTTTACAGGTAAAAGAGACCTTAACCCTTAACTATCTGTTTATGACACACTGACTCCAGTGCTCTTTTCCCAGTTCTGGTTCCAAGAAAATAAACAAATTAAAACAACCTTCAGAACATGCTGTGGGAAAGTGGAAATAATTCAGTTTCTTCTGTGTCTTGTGTGTGTCTATTTGCTTTGTGTGTGTGACCGGTGGGGCTTTTTGTTTGCTCCTGGCAGGTTCAACCCTGTCAGATTTCTCTGTGGGGAGGGGCCAGAGAAAACAGACACCCTGGCCTTCCAGGTTGGGATTAGGCAAAGGAATAACAACCCTGTCCCAGAAAAAACAAAAAATGTTACAGAAAAAGTGGTAGGAACAGTGCTAGAGAAACTGGTAAATAATCACAATGCCCAGGCTTGAAGTAATCGGAAACACAGAATTCAAAAAGCAAAGCTCAGGGGTTATTGGGGGTTTATTCTCTGAGCTTAGCCATGTGCTATAGCACAGGGAGCACTTTGGGACGTCTCCCATCCCACAACAGGGGAAAGGAAAAAGATTCTTAGGCTCTAGCACGGATTGAAGGAGGATGGTGATGGGGAATAAGGGAATCCCTCTGTCTTACCCTAACTACGTCTGTTGTTACAATGGGTGAAATGACATTTTTCCCTATCCCTGCCCTGTTCCCAGGGGCGGCTCTAGAAATCAGGCTGCCCCAAGCAGCGCGGTGCGCTGCGCCGCCCTTCCCCGGTCCCGCGGCAGGTCCCCTCTTCCCGCGGCTCCGGTTGAGCTCCCGCAGGGATGCCTGCGGCAGATCAACCGGAGCCCGGGAGGAGCGGACCTGCCGCAGGCATGAGTGCGGCGGGTGCCGTGGTCCCGCGGCTCCGGTTGAGCTGCCGCAGGCAGCCCAGCGGGAGCTCAACCGAGCCGCTGAAGAGGGGACCCGCCGCAGTCATGCCTGCGGCAGGTCCACCGAGCCAAATGCCGCCCCGAAAGGAGCCCACGCGCCTGCTTGGCGCGCTGGTATCTAGAGCCGCCCCTGCCTGTTCCTGCTCTTTGTTATAGTTCAATATATTTTAAGTGTGGAAAACGATAATAAAAATATCTGCTCCCCAGCACAACCTGGAGCAACATCAGAGCAACTGGGAATGAAACAATTTGTTCCCCAAGGGAGAACTCGATGACTAACAGTTGCTGTGAAATGGGGGAACAGTATAACCGTGATGCTCAGGGTTTGTTTAGACTAGGGAAAGTGATGGAGTTTAGGTCAGGTCAAGGGGAAAGCTAATGCCAACCCCTGCACCTGGGCTGCATCTGCACTACAAATGTTTACATTAAGATCACTAACTTGAGCAGCCAACGCCATGTACAGCCCTAGTGGATGTCAGGCTCAGGTAGTTTTTGCCTCAGTGTAGCTTGTTGGGATCAAACCTCTCCCCCACCTGGAGCTGATGAACATTCCTGGCCGGAGGGACACACACTCCTTCGACTCAAAGGAAAGGAGTTGATAGAAAAGATCACAGGACTGACCCCAAAGAAGGGTGAGCTGCAAAAGGCAGAAGAAGGCAACTGATCTGGTGGAGCTGAGAGACCTTGGTGAAGATGGTGCAAAAATCACTATGTGGGAATTAGCAAATGTAATTAAAAAAACAAAACTTTGGCCAGCCCTAGTCAAGGGATTTATTACAGTTCTCTCTCATGTGGATTTTGTGATGTCTAATAAGGTGTGAGCTCTGAATGAAGCTTTTCCCACACTCAGAGCACGTGTAGGGCATCTCCCCAGTGTGGATTCTCTGATGTGTAATAAGGTTTGAGCGCCGATTGAAGCTTTTCCCGCACTCAGAGCACGTGTAGAGCGTCTCCCCTGTGTGGATTCTCTGATGTGTGATAAGGTGAGAGCTCAGCCTGAAGCTTTTCCCGCACTCAGAGCACGTGTAGGGCGTCTCCCCTGTGTGGATTATCTGATGTCTGATAAGGTGAGAGCTCAGCCTGAAGCTTTTCCTGCACTCAGAGCATGTGTAGGGCTTCTCCCCAGTGTGGATTCTCTGATGTGTAATAAGGTTTGAGCGCTGATTGAAGCTTTTCCCGCACTCCGAGCATGTGTAGGGCATCTCCCTTGTGTGGATTCTCTGATGTGTGATAAGGTTTGAGCTCTGCTTGAAGCTTTTCCCGCACTCAGAGCACGTGTAGGGCATCTCCCCTGTGTGGATTCTCTCATGGCTGATAAGGTCAGAGCTCAGCCTGAAGCTTTTCCTGCACTCAGAGCATGTGTAGGGCTTCTCCCCAGTGTGGATTCTCTGATGTGTAATAAGGTTTGAGCGCCGATTGAAGCTTTTCCCACAGTCAGAGCATGTATAGGTGTCTCCCAGTGTGGATTCTCTGATGTGTGATAAGGGCAGAGCGCCGATTGAAGCTTTTCCCACACTCAGAGCATGTGTAGGTGTCTCCCCAGTGTGGATTCTCTCATGTCTGATAAGGTGTGAGCTCCGCCCGAAGCTTTTCCCGCACTCAGAGCAGGTGTAGGACGTCTCCCCAGTGTGGATTCTCTGATGTGCAATAAGGTTTGAGCGCCGATTGAAGCTTCTCCCGCACTCGTGGCACATGTAGCGTCTCTCTTCCATGTTGATTCTGTTGCGTGGAATAAGGGCTGAGTGGCTACTGTAGTTTTCCTCTGGCCTCTGCTGAGTCTCACAGGCTTTTGTGTTTTCTGGGAGTGCACAACTCCTGGAAACATTCCCTTTGGATCTTCCTGATAACAGCCAATGTGGATCTACTTGCACAGTGTCTTCCTGCTGGGGTTTCTCCTCCTCGTTTTCACTCACCAGCCCATCGCCGGATGGGAGACAGAGAGAATCCAGACATAGGTCACTCCCTGTGCCTGAGAAAAAGGAAATGTCAGAGAGAGGAATGAAAAAAGGGATGAACAAACCAAAATATATGTGGGAGAGATCAAACCTATCAGGTGCTGATTTTCCCCAAAGCCTTCCACAGAGAAGAGAGGAAGGCATCAGTTCTGGGTCCTCATTGCACCATAATTCTCAGGGGAAAGTGAGATCGGGGAGGGACCCGCTGCCAGTTGTCAGTCAGAATAGGAGGGAAGCCATGAGTGACATCTGCCATAATGATTCCACATCTGCAGGGAACAATCCTGAACTTGAAGAGCTCACAGGGTCTTTGTAGGGCATCCCAAATGTTTCCTGCATTCCTAAGCAGTTGTTGAGTTGTTTAACCAAGTCCTCACCTGTGACGGCAGCTCTCGGGACCACTTCTTTTCAGAGCCCTGGAGGTCCGGGACCCACGGTTCTTCCTCGTTCCAGCTGCGAGATCACAGCAGGTTTGGAAATTGGAAACCCTACTGCAGGCAAAGAAAACAAGGGAGGTCAGTGGAATTTGTGGGATACTTGTCACAAAGAATATTCCATAGTTTTAACCCCATCTCATTTTTAGGCAGTAACATCTGTAGCCCTCAGGATTCATCTGCTTGCCTGCATCAATATCTCTTTTCTTATAAGTACAGTATTGTGATAGGTTTATTAATTCATATTAAAAATATATTTGGCTGTAATGCAAGAAACCTACAGGCCAAAACCTGCATTTTAAGTTAAAGCAAAGTTAGCATAGCTATATCCTGTGCCCTTTCATCCAGAAAAGGAACTGTTTTTCCTATACCCAAATAAAGTGCCTACGCTTAGGTCTAAGACTCTTTACCTAGACCAACAGACAATGAAGAATAGCAAAGGGGATTTTTCAAAGTTGTACTCACAGGCTTAACAAGTACCCCACAAGTGCGCAGATACCTGCCATCCATACACACATACATACTAGCCTATGGAATAAGCGTACCCTATCATTTCTATGGGGGAAGACTGAAATTTGGGCATAAAAGGAAGGATTTCCGGCATTTATTTCCAAAAAAAGAGGTAACCTACCTCGCTATAAAAAGAGGTAACATATCTCTTTTTACCCGCACCTTGACCTCCTCCTCCTTCTCTAAGCTTCACCATCTTCAACTACGTATTCATGCTATCCATCTACGACAGCTATTAACCAGTAATAGGCCACACTTATTTTCTTTTCAAACTTTAAGTTCAAAACTTTATTTTAATTTGTGTATTAGATTATTTAGTTGAGCTAAAAAGTAAATTCCAAAGTAGCTTTGAGAGCTCTTTACATTAGTTTCCCTTGCAAGAGCTGTGAAACCACAACCGCCAGAGGTGAGGCCAACACCAGTTTATCAAAACAGGGTGTGAATATTAACCAAAAGTTTGCAGCACATAATATTGTATCATCATATGCATCTCCTGAATAACAGTAATACAATTGTAACTCTGTAATTCTACCTGTTTTACAATTTACTTACTATTTCATTGAGTATAATAAAAAGTCGTTACGACTATATCTGTCTCACTGTGAGCTTCCTGTCATACCCCCGAAGGTCCCTTTATCAATTCTGTGGAACCTGATTCGAAACACGAACTTTTATCTTCTGATCAAACAAATTGGTGAGCCTAAACCCATATTAATTAATATAAATGATTAATTATTATTATTAATTAATTAAAATAATTACAATACACATTAAATTAAGTTGATAAATCAAATCAACATTACTCACACCCCAAATAAGGCTACGCATCCCAAGGCCATCTTCCTTGGCTCAAAGTGGCAGGAGAGTTACTATTATAACAAATCATATTCACTACCTTAGTGCCTAAGGACCAACTAACAGTGGGCCCCCATTGTGCTAGGCAAAGTGCAAACAGAGAACAGTAGATGGCCCGTGCCCTGAAGAATTTATAATCTAAATCAGGGATAGGAAACCTGCGGCAGCGAGCTGATTTTCAGTGGCACTCACACTGCCTGGGTCCGAGGGGGGACTCTGCATTTTAATTTAATTGTAATTTAAAATTAAGCTTCTTAAACATTTTAAAAACCTTATTTACTTTACATACAACAATAGTTTAGTTCTATATTATAGACTTATAGAAAGAGACCTTCTAAAAACGTTAAAATGTGTTACTGGCACACGGAACCTTAAATTAGAGTGAATAAATGAAGACTCGGCACAGCACTGCTGAAAGGTTGCTGACCCCTGATCTAAATAGACAAGACAGACACAGAACGGGGGAAGGGCTAGAACCCACTGTTAGAATAGAGATATTCAGGCCTGCCTGTAAAGCCTATAGTTTAAGAACTTAGGGGTATTTTTATCACTTTGTCTTTATACCCCTGTCACTAGCTAAGAATCAAAATCTCAGTCTACCTGTGTATGGGCCTTCTCTCACTAGGATAGGCTGAGGCCTTGTTCTTAGGCTAAGGCCTTTGGCTAAACAGCAGGGGCTGCCATAAGCTGGGAAACATAGCGTCACATCCTCACATTTCAGTGTGACTGGTTTGGGATAAGGTGCTATTAGGCTGTTAGGAAGTCAATCCTGTCCTGACAGTGCCCATCACCAGCAGATAAAGAAACAGATCTTAAGATGGTTAAAGAAAACTTACTTTGACAGCAGCTGGTCTGGCAATAAATCCCTTATCAATGGTTGTGGTTATGAAACCCTCATTTCTGTATTGTTTTATCTTTATCGCCACCACTTTTACCTTGTTAATCAGTCTGGTTCTCTAATTGTTTCTGTCTGCTGCATCATTAATTTTTCTAGGTGTAAGTTCATTAGGGTAGTGGAACATGCTTGCTTGGAAATAACCCCAATAAACATCGCATTATCTGTGCTTCAGATTTCTGGTCTTTTGCTGCTTGCTGTCTGCGTGACAAGAACCAGGGAAGTGGGAGGGTGAAGGGAAAACCCTCTAACAAACGGACATGACCTGATACCCAAGAGGTAAGCCTTTAAGGAAGGTTTTAATACACTTTGGAACGGATCAGGGATTCCCATGAGGACTGAGAGGGAGCGATGGTAAACACGCATTTAGATCCTTTTCTTGTTTTATATCTTTTCCCCATAAGGCTGAACCTTTGGCACTGTCATGGATCCATAGGATCTGTGCAATGCCCTGGCTTTTAAACCGTCCTTGGGAGGTGCCTCTTGAGTGCACTACACCCCCAAGGGGTCCCACTCTTCCTCAAGGACAGGCCATTTAGCTTCAGCACCTGAGAATGAGCCACTTCCTCGGTGTCCTTCCTCCACACTCCTCCACTTCTTCCCATTACTCTCAGCCAGCACCACCTCCCGGCACCTTGGGAGCTTCTTGTGTTCCCTCCTCATCTCTCACAACCTCATCCCTCCCTGCTGCTTCTTAGCTCTAACCCTGCACACACCCTCCCCATATCTGGGCACCCCAGAATTACCTCGTCCCCCTACTCCGCCCCCCCCACAGCTCTGTTCTCCCGTCATTCGGGGGGTCCTGAAGGACACCATGATACGCTCTCCTATCAAAGAGGAGCTCATTTGACTGTCACACAAGCCAGGCAAGAGTCACACACCTATTTACTCAATTTAGAATTCTACAGGAGGTATATTTTCCTCTTAAAATGAGGAATACGCATGAAAGCTACAGTTATGAATGTAGCCAATAAGGATACATTAAGTGCAATTTTTAAATGACTGACGGCACAAAAAAGGCACATGTCCAAAAATGATACTAGTGGGTGGGAGATAAGGCAAAAAACAGGGGGGCAAGGAAACTTGTCAAAACTTGTATGACAAATAAAGGTATAAAGTTATTACTACTCAGGTTCTTTAGAGACCTCACAGCTTCTAATAACCCAGGGGACAGGACTCCTTACCCAGCGAGGTCACCGTCTCATAGTTCTCCTGCATGACATCCCTGTAGAGGGCTCTCTGAGCGGGGTCCAGCAGAGCCCCCTCTTCCCTGGTGAAATACACAGCCACTTCCTCGAAGGTCACCGGCCCCTGAAAGAGCAAGAGTCCAACACTCAGTACCTGCTGCCCCACTCACAACCCCACTATTCACAGAACAGCAGCACCAGGGAAATGGAAGCTCCAGGAGGCACATGTTAACAGAGTCCCACCCCACCTTGCCTAGAACAGCCAGGAGGCATCAGAGGGCAGAAAGAGAGAACCTTTGTGTCTCCCAGCTGACAGACGGAGGCAGGGTCATCACATTTATCACATACCCACTAGCCAGAGCTTAATATAGGAGATGGGGCTGTCTCTGGACCCTGCTGGTGGCTCCCTGGTAGGAATCCCAACACTCTCCAAATAAAATATATGGAAGAAAGGGGAAGTCAATAGTAAAGAATAGAAGTTAGAAAGTCAGAATTGTAGAAAGTTGGCAAGGGAAGCTATCAGAAATCAATGACCAATTAATGAAAATAAGAAGGTAGTTTTTAAAAAGTATATTAAGTACAAACTTAATCCCTAACAATGGTAGTGGTAAATTACTAGATGGAAATGGCAGAATTATGAAAATAATGCAGAAGAGGTAAAAGTGTTCAATAAATATTTCTCTCCTGGATTTGGAGATGTAAGTCATATAAGACATTGACGCTGACAGTCTTTCCAGCCCAACAATAACTCACGAGGATGTTGAACAGCAGCTATTACAATTAGACATGTTTAAATAAGCAGGTCCAGATAACTTGTATCCAAGAGTTTTGAAAGACCTGGTGGAGGAGTGTGGAGGACTGTTAATGGTGATTTCAATTAGGACTTGGAACACTGGGGAAATTCCAGAAGACTGGACTAAAGCTAATGCTGTGCCAATATTTTAAAAGGATAAAAGAAATGACCCAGCTAATTACAAGAGTGTTAGTCTGATACTGGGCAAGATAATGGAGCAGCGAATATGGATTTAATTAATAAAGAATTAAAGGAGGGTAATATAATTAATACCAATTAACAAAGGTTCAGAGACAACAGATCCAATCAAACTAACGGGATATCCTTATTGCATGAGATAAAAAAGTTTGGTTGCAACTAACAGTATTGATGTAATACACCTAGACTTCTGTAAGGCATATGACTTGGTTCAGCACAACATTTTGACTAGAAAACTAGAAAGATACAAAATAAACACAACATACATTAAATAGATTAAAAACTATGATTGTAAATGGGGAACCATGGTGGAGTAGATTTCTTTCTAGGGGAGTCCCACAAGGATTGGTTCTTGACCCTGTGTTATTTAACATTCTTATCAATGACCTGGAAGAGAATATAAAATCATCACCGATAACGTTTGCAGTTGCCACAAAGATCGGGGTTGGTGGTAACTAATGAAGTGTCAGTAGGTTCAGGGTTCAGCACTGGGAGTCTGGGAAGTTTTCCCAGCCATGGCTAGAGGGTTATTTCCTGTTCCACAAAGAGGGGAAGTTCCATTCCCAACACCTTTGCCTTGAAATTAGGCCCTGACACTGCACCCCACATTCAGCATAGTGGTATGATTATCAAATGATTAGGACATAATTATGATGCATTTTGTGCAAGATGCATCATGTTCAGTGTCATTGGAAAAGTTATGATTTGCTGAATATGATTGTCCTATTTGTGTGCATGTATCATGTTTGTATCTGAAGTTATGGATATTGACTCTGTATCTGTATTTCAAATGTACTTACTCTGGGTAACAGCCACAACGAGCCTTTCAGGTACAACAAAGAAGCCAGACAGTGTTCATGGCTCATCAACAAAGACAATGGACCATGGAAGAGCTTAGCCTTCTTGTGAATGTTTCAGCCAGCCTATGAGTCATGGCTACTATGACTCAGCAGGACATGCTAGTGCATGTGACCAGACCATATGACACTAAACTCCATTTTGGTACCTGTATTTTTCCACAAACTGGACTGGGAACTGAGTTTGGAACAAAGGGTTCCTGCCATATGGAAAAGCTACATAAGGTGGGTGTGACATCATCTCTTGGCTTCATTCCCCACACAAGAGAACTCCTGGAAACACCTGAGGAACAAAGACTGAACTGGGGGAAGTGCTGGTCCCAGGGTAAAGGGATTTCTAGCTTGTGTATGGAAACTTGGTGGACTGCTTCCATCATCAGTCAGGGTGAGAAATTGCTAATTCAAATTCTATCCATCTAGTATGTCAGGCTTTTTTGAGCTTTTGGTTATTTGCCAAGTCATCTGCTTTGATCTGTTTGCTAACACTTATCGCTGGGAAATTGGCTGTTGTCTTCTCTCTCTCCTTGAGTGGCTCAGGTAAAGCACTCAGGTGGCTTAGTTGGGTGTATGGCGCCACCTGCTGTCGTGTTGGGTGATAACAGGGCCTGAAGAGGCTGGCTGAATCTCCAGCAAAGCAGTGCAAGAAGGTGTGATGGAGTAGGGGCTGTCTGTGTGGGAGATGGGAGAGCCGGGGATTACTTTAGGTGAGAGACAAGTGCTCAGCCTGTAAGCTGAGCCAGGGAGCAGGGAGGGGTGTCAGCACCTTTGCCCAGGAAGGTGGACAAAGGAAGGGGCCGGCTGGAGGGAGGGGAGTTTAGTTTTGGTTTTGGGCTGGGTGGTTGGAATTTAGGGGATTAAGCTTCCTGGACCCCAGAGGGGCTTGATTGAGGGGTCCTGGCTGTGCCTCCAAGCTCTGCTGTAACCTGCATTCCTGTTTTCCAATAAACCTTCTGTTTTACTGGCTGGCTGAGAGTCACTGTGAGTCCCAGGAAGAGGGGTACAGGACCAGACCTCCCCACACTCCATGACAACTGGTGGTAGCGGTGGGATTTACTGCACCCCGTGGACGGTGCTTCCTGCAATAAGTGACTGGGGAGCAGTAAAAGAAAGGGACAATTTTAGGGGTAATTAACCCTTGGGAGTGTGTGACCAGAGAGAAGGAATTTGCAGTAACAGGGTCCCCCGGGGGATTGCAGCGAGCGGTCCCAGGGGCGGAGGAGTCTGCGGATCGACCCTGGCAGAAAGGTGGTGACCTTAAGAAGGGCTGGTGCACTAGGGGTCTCCCTGGAAACCGTGGGGAGCGGTGAGCACCCCGGCCTGCGAGTGGCCAGCAGGAAGATGTATGCCAAGCGGCTTAAGTGTGACCTGGTGGAGCTGTGGAAGCAGAGGGGGCTGCGCAGAGGGAGGCTCACCAAGGACCAGCTGATTGCCCAGCTGGAGGAGGGAGACCGCTTGAATGAACTGATCCCTGTGTCTGAGGGAAGCAGCCTGGCAGATGCAGCGCAGGCCCCAGTGTCTGTCCCAGCTGGGTGTGGTCAGCCGGCAGCTGAGGGCTTCCCGAGACCCCCCCCTTCCTATGCCTAGGGGAAGGGCGGGGAGGAGCCTAGTGAATACCGAGGGCACTGTGACCCCTCCGGCCAGCAGGGGATCCTCCCGGCGAAGCTCACCCCCCAGCAGGGGATCGTCCCAGAGACGCTCGGCATCCGTGGAGCGGAAGCGGCTGGAATGGGAGAAGGAGCTAAAACTGAGAGAGCTGGAGGATCGTGAGAAACAGAGAGAACATGACCGGGAGGAGAAAGCGAGACAGAGAGACCATGAGGAGAGACAGAGAGACCATGACCGGGAGGAGAAAGAGAGACAGAGAGACCATGAGGAGAGACAGAGAGAACATGACCGGGAGGAGAAAGCGAGACAGCATCATCATGAGCTGGAACTGGTGAGGCTGAGGGGCAGTGAGCCCCCGGCTGTGGTGAGTGAGGGGGGGCCCAGGACTGCGCAGAGCTTTGATAAATGCATCCTGCCCCAGCGTAAGGAGGGGGAGGACATGGATGACTTCCTGGATGCCTTTGAGATGGCCTGCGAGCTGCACCAGGTAGATCCTGCGGACAGGCTCCGAGTTCTCACCCCCTTACTGGACCCCAAGGCCGTGGCATTGTACGGCCAGCTGGGAGAGGAGGAGAAAGGGAACTACGAACTATTCAAGCAGGCCCTGCTGTGCGAGTTTGGGCTGACTCCTGAGATGTACTGGGAGAGGTTCCGGAGTCAGTATAAAACCCCTAAGGTCTCCTATCTGCAACTAGCCGTCCGCATGGAGGGGTACACCAGCAAGTGGGCAGATGGGGCCCAGACGAAGGGGGACGTGATTAAACTGCTGGTACTGGAGCAACTGTATGAGCGGTGCCCATCCGACCTGGGGCTGTGGTTGAGGAACCAAAAGCCGGAGAACCCGCAACATGCAGGGCGGCTGGCCGATGACTTTGTGAAGAGCCGGTCGGGGGGTGGCAGGGAGGAGTCCCAAAGGAACAGGCCCGCTGCGATGCAGAGAGAGAGTCATCCTGGGACCTCCCAAAGGGGGAATCGGGAGAACCCCCTCCCAAGGGGAACGCCCAGCGTTAGGGACAACCAACCAGTTCGAGGGGACCAACGGGACATGAGCTGCTATCAATGTGGCCAGAGGGGCCACATACGATCCCAGTGCCCCAGGCTCAAGGACAGACTGAGCAGACAGACCTCACACCGGATTAACTTGGTAGAGACCCAGCTGGACGAGGGGCAGCGTTCCCAGGAATGGGGGGCTGGCCGCGTACCACTGGCGAAGGAGGGAGGAGGGTCCCAGGTCAGCTCCTCTGGGGGGCTGGATGCTCCAGGCTCTGAGTTTTTGGTTTACAGGGTGGGGGCAGGGCTGTCCCTGCGGAGCGAGTGCCTTGTTTCCCTGGAGGCAGATGGGAGAAAGGTCACTGGGTACTGGGACACGGGCGCAGAGGTGACGCTGGCCCGGCCCGAGGTGGTGGCCTCAGATCGGATGGTGCCCGACACCTACCTGACCCTGATGGGCGTGGGCGGGACCCCATTCAAGGTGCCCGTGGCGAGGGTACACCTGAAGTGGGGGGCCAAGTGGGTACACCCATATTTGCCCACGGAGGGGTTAATGGTGGGGGACCTGGAGGTCTGGCCCAGCAACGCCCTGGGTGCCCTGGTCATGACCCAGCCAGCGAGAGAGAGCAGGTCCCCATCCCTGTCCCAGCGGCTGAGTTCCAGGCCGAGTTGCAGAAGGATCCCTCCTTGCGGAAGCCCAGGGAACGGGCTAACCTCAGTGCGGTACAAACCATGAGGAGAGGTTGCAAGGAGAGGTTCCTGTGGGAGAAGGGGTTCCTGTACCGAGAATGGGCTCCCCCAGGGGAAGTAGAGTCATGGGGGATCAGGAGGCAGCTGGTGGTTCCCCAGAAGTTTCGCCACAAGCTGCTGTACCTGGACCATGACATCCCCCTCGCAGGGCACCAGGGAATTCAACGCACCAGGCAGAAGCTGCGACAGAACTTTTACTGGCCTGGGGTCTTTACCCATGTCCGACAGTACTGCCGATCCTGTGACCCCTGCCAGCAGGTGGGGAAGGCCCGAGACAAGGGGAAAGCAGCTTTGAGGCCTTTACCCTTCATAGAAGAACCTTTCCAGAAGGTGGCCATGCACATAGTGGGACCTCTCAGCAAGGCGACCCGGTCGGGGAAGAAATACATTCTGGTGGTAGTAGACTTCGCCACTCGCTATCCTGAGGCGGTGGCCTTGTCCTGTATCAAAGCCGACACCGTGGCAGATGCGCTGCTGACCATTTTCAGCCGGGTGGGGTTCCCCAAGGAAATCTTAACGGACCGGGGTCCAACTTCATGTCGGCCCTGCTCCGGTGCTTGTGGGAGAAATGTGGGGTCCGGCACAACTGGGCCTCAGCGTATCACCCCCAGACCAACGGGCTGGTGGAAAGGTTCAATGGGACGCTAAAGATGATGCTAAAAACCTTTATGCACCAGCACCCACAGGACTGAGACAAGTACTTACCTCACCTGCTGTTCGCGTACAGGGAGGTACCCCAGGAATCTACTGGGTTCTCGCCTTTCAAACTGTTATATGGAAGGCGGGTGAGGGGGCCCCTGGACCTGATGAGAGACGAATGGGAGGGGAAGGCCGCTCCCGATGGAGAGTCAGTGGTGGAGTATGTCCCGACCTTCCGGGAAAGACTGGCCGAGCTCATGGGCCTGGCCAGGGAGAATCTGGCCAGAGCCCAGAGGAAGCAGAAGGTCTGGTATGATCGCACGGCGCGGGACCGTGCCTTCGCCACCAGGGATCAAGTGATGGTTCTCATCCCCATGAGGAAAAACAAACTCCAGGCTGCCTGGGAAGGGCCCTTCAAGGTTGTCAAGCAACTAAATGAGGTAAACTATGTGGTGGAGCTGTCGAACCGGGCGCACCACCGCTGGGTGTACCATGTAAATATGATGAAGCCATACTATGACAGGGAGAATGTGGTGTTGGCCATGTGTGGACATTGGGAGGAGCAGGGAGATGACCCTTTAGTGGATCTATTCCCTGGGACAAAAGCTGGTTCCCCACCGGGAGGCAATTCCCCTCTCTGATCAGCTGACCCTGGCCCAGCATGCTGAGATCAGAGGGGTGCTGCATCTATACCGACAGCTGTTTTCCAACCAGCCTGGACGCACTAATTTAACTGTCCAACGGGTGGAGACTGGGTCACATCCCCCTATAAGATGTTCCCCTTTTCAGGTCACTGGGAAAACTGCCCAGGACCTACAAAGAGAGGTCAGGGACATGCTGGCTTTGGGGGTGATCCAGCTGTCTTCCAGCCCTTGGGCCTCGCCGGTGGTGCTGGTCCCCAAAAAGGAATGGGTCGATCCGGTTCTGTGCGGACTATCGAAAACTCAATGCCATCACCGTATCTGATGCCTACCCCATGCCCAGGCCTGATGAGCTCCTAGTCAAGCTGGGAGGCGCTCGGTACCTCACCGCCATGGATCTTACAAAGGGCTACTGGCAAGTGCCGCTGGACGCAGATGCCAGGCTGAAATCGGCCTTTATCACCCCTCTGGGGCTCTACGAGTTTCTGACCCTGCCCTTCGGCCTCAAGGGAGCGCCAGCTACCTTCCAGCACCTGGTGGATCAGCTACTGAGGGGGATGGAGAGTTTTGCCGTGGCATATATTGACGACATCTGCGTCTTCAGCCAGACCTGGGAGAACCACATGTCACAGGTTAGACGAGTGCTGGACCGACTCCGAGAGGTGGAGTTAACCGTAAAGGAGGAGAAGAGCAAGGTGGGGATAGCTGAAGTATCTTACCTGGGCCATCAGGTGGGGAGCGGCTGCCTAAAGCCAGAACCAGCCAAGGTGGAGGTAATCAGAGACTGGCCCGTTCCCCAAACCAAAAAGCAGGTCCAGGCCTTTATCGGGATGGCGGGGTACTATCGAAGGTTCGTGCCCCACTTTAGCCGCCCCCATCACTGAGCTGTGCAAGAAGGGGAAGCCAGACAAGGTGGTCTGGACCGAGCAGTGCCAGCAGGCTCTCCGGGCACTGAAGGAGGCTCTGCTCAGTGGCCCAGTTCTGGCAAACCCAGATTTTGACAAACCCTTTATGGTGTCCACCGACGCCTCAGACACGGGACTGGGGGCGGTGTTAATGCAGGAGAATGAAAAGGGGGAGAGACACCCTATCGTGTACCTGAGCAGGAAGTTGCTACCCCGGGAGCAGAACTACGCGGCCATCGAGAAGGAATGCCTGGCCATGGTGTGGGCCCTTAAGAAACTGGAGCCATATCTCTCTGGGCGACACTTCACCGTGTACACCGACCACTCTCCCCCGACCTGGCTGCACCAGATGAAAGGAGCCATCGCCAAGCTCCTGAGGTGGAGCCTGCTCCTGCAGGACTATGACATGGACGTGGTCCATGTGAAGGGAAGTGCCAACCTCATAGCGGAAGCGTTGTCCCGGAGAGGGGGCCCTGAACTTCCTCAGGTCACTGGGCAGAGTGACCCCGCTCAGTTCAGTCTCTAAGGGGGGAGAGCTGTGATGGAGTAGGGGCTATCTGTGTGGGAGATGGGAGAGCCGGGGATTACTTTAGGGGAGAGACAAGTGCTCAGCCTGTAACCTGAGCCAGGGAGCAGGGAGCGGTGTCAACACCTTTGCCCGGGAAGGTGGACAAAGGAAGGGTCCAGCTGGAGGGAGGGGGGTTAAGTTTTGGGCTGGGTGGTTGGAATTTAAGGGGATTAAGCTTCCTGGACCCCAGAGGGGCTTGATTGAGGGGTCCTGGCTGTGCCTCCGAGCTCTGCTGTAACCTGCATTCCTGTTGTCCAATAAACCTTCTGTTTTACTGGCTGGCTGAGAGTCACTGAGTCCCAGGCAGAGGGGTGCAGGACCGGACTCCCCCACACTCCGTGACAGAAGGGCCGGGCCAGCTTGAGGGTTAGAGGGCACAGCGGTTCCCAGAAGCCCCCCAGACTGCACCCCGGGGTGACAACCCATCACACCCTAGAGTATACAAGTCTCAGCAGGTTTGTCTCATCCTGTCCCCTCCCTTTCTCCACCCAAGATACTTCCTGCCTCCCACCCTCCTATACATTTACTGCTCCTCTCCCTCCAACCAGAACCCACCACCAGCTCCCTGAGAATCCCTTACCTGAGCCAGCTCCATTGCAGCCATTTCCTTCCCGCTGGGAGAGGGGATGATTTGGGGCGAAATGTGGACGTTATTCTGTAGCCTGCCAGGGTGAGGGGGGCAATGTGAGAGAATTCAGACAGGGTTTCTGTCCTTTCCACATGTCGATTCCCCCCAGCATTGTTCCCTGCTAATGGACATTCCAGGTTCTGCCACACTGTGAAGCACAGAGTGACCTTATCCCAGTACAGGCCTAGCCCCCTCCCACCAGGCTGTAACCCTCTGAGACATGGTGAAACCCTCCCAGTAACAGAGTCTCTGTATTACACTTATCAAGTTTGTGGACGATACCAAGCTGGGAGGGGTTGCAAGTGCTTTGGAGGACAGAATTAAAATTCAAAATGATCTGGACAAACTGGAGAAATGGTCTGAAGTAAACAGGATGAAATTCAATAAGGACAAATGCAAAGTACTCCACTTAGGAAGGAACAATCACTTGCACACATGCAAGACAGGAAATGACTGCCCAGGAAGGAGCACTGCAGAAACAGATCTGGGAGTCACAGTGGATCACAAGCTAAACATGAGTCAACAATGTTACACTGTTGCAAAAAAAGCAAGTATAATTCTGAGATGTATTAGCAGGAGTATTGTAAGCAAGACACAGGAAGTAATTCTTCCGCTCTACTCCACACTGATTAGGCCTCAACTGGAATGGTGTGTCCAATTCTGGGTGCCACATTTCAGGAAAGATGTGGACAAATTGGAGAAAGTCCAGAGAAGAGCAACAAAAATGACTAAAGGTCTAGAGAACATGACCTATGAGGGAAGAATGAAAAAATTGCATTTGTTTAGTCTGGAGAAGAGAAGACTGAGAGGGGACATGATCAGCTTTCAAGTACATAAAAGGTCATTTCAAGGAGGAGGGAGAAAAATTGTTCTTAACCTCTGCAGACAGGATAAAAAACAATGGGCTTAAATTGCAGCAAGGAAGGTTTAGGTTGGACATTAGGAAAAACTCCCTCACTGTCAGGGTGGTTAAGCACTGGAATAAATTGCCTAGAGAGGTTGTGGAATCTCCATCACTGGGGATTCAGAAAGAAAAAGGTTGAGAACCCCTGGAGTAAGGGACCATCTGTCACGAAGGTGAGCTCACCTGCATGGTGAGATATATGGGATCACCCAAGGGGACTGTCTGTGATTCCATGTTAATGCTGTTACAGTGCCTGAAGCGTTTACACTGGATACTTGGTTGGTGAAATCTCCATACAGACCTCGCACCCAGTTTGGGGTTTGTGCCCTGATTCTTGCCAGTCTGCCTGAGGCTGGTGCTCGCGCTCTCGAGACACTGAAGACAGCGTTACAGAGAGAGGGGCTGTGACTTCCCCACGGTCACTGAACGGGTCTGTGACAGAGCCAGGAACAGACCCTGTTAGCTCCAGAGCCCCGTCACCCGCAGCTTGGGAAGGTCCCCCAAGCACACTGTATTAGGCTGCAGGAAGAGGTGTGCAGGGACTGCAGCTGAGCTGCCCTGCCAAGTCAGCCTGTGCATCCATGGACAAACCACCTCGCTGGGGGGTGTCCCCTGGGTCAGGAGAAGTCAGTGCCCAGCCCTGTGGGGCTGTGCTCCTGGCTCATACCTCCAGCACTCACTGCTGCCCCTCCCTTCCCAGCTGCACTGTTCAGCCAGCCCCAGGCCTCTATGAGGTCACTTCCCCCCACCCCCACCTCAAATCTTCAAACCGGGACATGGTGCACCAGCACCAATCAGAGCGCACTAGTGTAAACTCTGTCTACTCTAAGGGTTTGCACCAGTGCCTAAAACACCAGTGCGGCAGAGACCTTCAGAAACAGCAGTACGGTGGCACTAGAACCTATTTCTAGCTCTGTCACAGACAGCCTGGGTGACCTTGGACACGTCAATGTTTCTCCTCCCAACTTCAGTCTCTTTACCCAGCTGCCACTCACTGGGGTCTCCTCTCTCTCCAGAGCTGCTCACCACTACAGTCTGTGTGGGTGTCCCCAGAGCTAAGGCAGGTCAGCTCTGGAATAGTCTTACAAGGGGGGCTGGGGAGTCTCTGTCCCTGGAAGTTTTTAAGAACAGGCAGGACAAAGCTCTTTCAGAGATAATCTACAGATACTTGGTCCTGCCTCAGCAGAGAGAGCTGGACTTGATGACATCTTGAGGTCCTATCTAGCCCTACATTTCTAGGATGTGATGCAATATATACATATAAAAACCCAACATACAGAATAAAACCCACCACAACATAACGTCAGGCAATTCAGGGGGGGAAAAAACAACCTACATTCCACAGCATAGAATGACAATACAAAGGAAAAGAAAGCAACACGATGCAAACGACGACATCCTAGGAGAAAAGCACAAAACGGAAAATAGCTCAACTCAAAGCAACACAGCACAGGCACCAACAAGCTGAGGCAAAACGATGCACCATAAAACTGTAATACAACAAGGTGCGATCAGAGTTCCAAATGGCACCATGCAAAACAGCTCAGCGTAGAACAGGACACAGCACAAAAGAGAATTATTTCAATGTAGGCCTGGAAGGGACCTTGAGAGGGCATCTACTCCAGCCCTCTGTGTTGAGGCAGGACTAAGTATCCCTAGACATTCCCAGACTGGTGTATCTCTAACCTGGTCTTAAAAACCTCCAGTGAAGGAAATTCCACAGCCTCCCTTGGAAGCCAATGCAAGGCAAACACTGACCAAAACAACGCTGCACACACACACGCTGCACTTGGGGTTAAGGGGAGAGGCAAGAATTCAAACAATCTGGGTTCAGTTCCCAGTTTTGCCCCAAATTCTCCATGCAAACTTGTTAGACACCGGCGGCTGGCCCGTGCCCGCTGACTTGGGCTCACATGGCTCAGGCTGTGGGGCAGTTTAATTGTGGTGTCCATGTTCCGGCTGGGGCTGCAGCCCAAGGTCTGGCACCCTCCCACCTCGCAGGGTCCCACAGCCTGGCCCCAGCCCGAGCCCAGACACCTACACTGCAATTAAACAGCCCCTTCACCTGAGCCCGTGAGCCTGAGTCACCTGGCATGGGCCAGCTGGGGGGTTTTAACAGCAGGGTAGAGATACCCTTCATGTCTGTGCAGCACCTGTCACAATGGGGACCCTGATCTTGGTCAGTGTCTGTGCAGAGCCCTGCACAACAGGGGCCTTATCTCAGTCGGGGACTCTGCAACTCCCAGCATTACAGGATCCCGGATTTTGTTTAGGGCCCCTGCAGCATCTGGCAAAATGTGGGGGCAGGATCTCTGTCAGGGTCTGTGCAGTGCCCAGTACAGTGGTGGGGTGTGATCTTTGTTAGGGTCAGTGCAATGTCAGACCCAACGGGGACACAGATCTCAGTCGAGGTCTCTGAAGTGCCTAGCACAATGGAGGCAGTGGTTTGGATCACAGTCGTGCGCTGCCTGGCACAAGGGGAGGGTAGGGGCCCATGATATCAGTCCAGGTCCCAGTTTTACCTGGCACAACAGTGGGGTCTGATCTCACCTGGGGTCTCTTCAGTGCCTGGCAGAACGGGGCCCACAGCTCAGTTGGGGTCTCTGCAGCACCTGGCAATACGATAGGAGCCCTGATCTCAGTCACACACCTGGGGAGAAAAGGGGGAAGATTTTTGAGCATTTGATATCAGTATTTCAGAACTGAGGAGAAAATGGGGCACAAACTAAATATTTGCCAATGTAAAAGAGAAGCACCAACCTCTGGGAGATTTTGTGTCACCATTTAACAGTTGAAGAGAAAAGATGGGAAATTGGAGGGGATTACACAGCGATATTGAATCAACAACAGACTGGGACGGATTCTTCTTGCCTTACACTCACATGGTCGGCAGGGAGCCCTGGGTGATGTCTTTTCACAGGGGACAGGAGGGGGCTGGAGTGAGAAAGTCCCTGGCAGTGGGGAGGGGCTGGCAGTGGGGTCTGGGAATGTGACTAGCAAGTGGTGCGGGGGGGCTGCTGGGTTGGGCAGGTGGGGGAGGGGAAGTAGCTGGGGCTGGGCCGTCTCCATGGGGGACACTGGCTCCTCCCTCCCCTTCCTGGCCCTTCCCAGGCCCCGTTGCCAGCAGAGAGTGGCCCCCCCAGCCCAGCCCAGAGGTGTCCCTGTCTCAGGGCCCCCCCAGCCTCTGCCCATTCACCCTCTGCCCAGCTCAGGAATCCCTCGGGGGAACCATTTCCCACCCGCACAAGGACAAATCCCTGCAGGTGGAAATGGGGGAAACGCCCAAACCTGAGATCTGAACTGGCCATTGGCGAAGTGGGGTGCCCCAAGGGTTGGTGCTGGGGCCGGTTTTATTCAATATCTTCATTAACGATCTGGAGGATGGTGTGGACTGCACCCTTAGCAAGTTTGCAGATGACACTAAACTGGGAGGCGTGGTTGATACGCTGGAGGGTAGGGATAGGATACAGAGGAACCTAGACAAATTAGAGGATTGGGCCAAAAGAAACATGATGAGGTTCAACAAGGACAAGTGCAGAGTCCTGCACTTAGGACGGAAGAATCCCATGCACTGCTACAGACTAGGGACCGAATGGCTGGGCAGCAGTTCTGCAGAAAAGGACCTAGGGGTAACGGTGGACGACAAGCTGAATATGAGTTAACAGTGTGCCCTTGTTGCCAAGAAGGCTAATGGCATTTTGGGTTGTATAAGTAGGGGCATTTCCAGCAGATCAAGGGATGTGATCATTCCCCTCTATTCAGCACTGGTGAGGCCTCATCTAGAGCACTGTGTCCAGTTTTGGGCCCCGCACTACAAGAAGGATGTGGATAAATTGGAGAGAGTCCAGCAGAGGGCAACAAAAATGATTAGGGGGCTGGAGCACATGACTTATGAGGAGAGGCTGAGGGAACTGGGATTGTTTAGCCTGCAGAAGAGAAGAATGAGGGGGGGATTTGATAGCTGCTTTCAACTACCTGAAAGGGGGTTCCAAAGAGGATGGATCTAGACTGTTCTCAGTGGTAGGAGATGACAGAACAAGGAGTAACGGTCTCAAGTTGCAGAGGGGGAGGTTTAGGTTGGATATTAGGAAAAACTTTTTCGCTGGTAGGGTGGTGAAGAGCTGGAGTGGGTTGCCTGGGGAGGTGGTGGAATCTCCTTCCTTAGAGGTTTTTAAGGTCAGGCTTGACAAAACCCTGGCTGGGATGATTTAGTTGGGTTTGGTCCTGCTTTGAGCAGGGGGTTGGACTAGATGACCTCCTGAGGTCCCTTCCAACCCTGAGATTCTATGATCATTAGGACCCATGTTGCTCTCAGGACTTCAGTGTCCTCTTATGGACACAGCCCTCTGGCTGTGCCCCACTCAGTTCTCTCCCCCCTGCTGGGTGGGGATGTCCTCTACCCAGACACTTGCCTCAGTGGCCGGCTACAGTCCAGGGTGTAGCCACCCGTGTCAGTGGCTACTGAGGCAAAAGGTCTAAACCTCCAACCCTGCCATCTGTTTCCCTGGACCATTTCCCAACAGACCTAGAACCTTCCTCCACCTTTGTATCAGGGTCTTAGTCTGGCAGTAGTCAGCCAGGAGGTCACTCATGCACCCCTTACCCCAGCACTACTCTGATCACGGTGCCCTCCCTGCTCCTTCCTTCCTTCACAGCAGCCAATCCTCCCTCCTCAAACTCCAAGGAGTGACTAACTCTTGCTGTGCTGAGCAGCTCTTTATATATGGGCTGCTCCAGCAAGCCTTCTCCTGATTGGCTCTCCCAATAAGCCCTTTCTTGATAGGCTGGATTCTGGACAGCCTCTTCAAGGCTGCCTTAATCTTTCTCCTGCTTGTTTGGGGCAGACAGCCCATCACACATGGAAAGTGGCAAATGAGAAGTCTGGAGCTGAAGGAAAGGTTACCATGACTCAGAACTGAGCCGAGGTTGCTGCGACTGAAACACAGATCACTAACCATTATCTGATCACAGTGACTGGTGGGAGAGGCACATCTTAGAAGCCCTCTGTCTACTCAGCTGTGGCTTTCTGTGCACAGAGAGCCAGACACCTCAAGGTCTGCAAGTCTTGAGGGAAATGGGGAACGTCTGTACATTAGAATTTGCAGGTGCTGACTTCAACCATCAAATGAAACAGTTGCAAATACCTTCTTCAGGCAGGCACCATGGCTTAGCTGGCTCAAGCACCTGCCTAGTAAATAGGAGATCCTGGGTTCAACTCCCAGTGGTGTTTTGGTGTATGGCTTTTGTCTCCTCTGCTCACATTTTCCTGTGTCTGCCTAGGAAACAGAAGAGGCCTCCCTTGGTATCCAAGTCATTGCTTGCTAAGGAAAAAGCTTCTTTGGAGAGAAGCATTGGAAACAATCAAATCACAAACCTGGAGTTGATGAAAATGCTGCTATGACTGGCATTGGCATGGCGGTTGCTTCGACTGCAATTGCTGCAACACGAGAGCCTGCGCCACACATCCTTGTGATTCCCTGGAGATGTTCACACACAGATGTCATGTCACCTTCCTTTTGATTGTCATTGATGAAAAATGGAGCGGTTGGGAGAAAAGTCCCAGAGAGTCGCACCGTGGCTAAGCTGGGTGACTCACCTGCCAGGTAAAGTGGAGTTAGGGATGCAGCTCCCAGTGGTGCCTTAACAAATGTGTCTGCTCTTCCCACCTTTTGGTGAATCTTTTGCGGAAATAGAGAAGACTGCCTCTGCCTTGCAATGCAAATGCTTGCAAAAGAAACCAGTTGTTTTTTCTGACAAGTGTCAGAAGGAGGCACATAAGAAATGTGGAGACAAGGAAAAGGTCATCGTAACTCAACATGCATCCATGGCTCTTGAGGCCAGAATGCAGAGCACTAAGCACTGTACGACCACAGCAAAATCTAAACTTTACACCTTATTACACTAGGCAGTAGTTAGGTCAAGCAATTTTCTCATCCTACTGGATGTTACCCTCCTTAATACATAGAATTCCCCCTAAAACCTGGATTACTGTCCTCAGATGACTTTCATTTTCTCAGGATTCCTGCTGCTTCCAGCATAGGTGGGGGAGGAGAAAGGCAAAAACATGATGCCACAGTCTCCTATTTTATATCCTTAGTTGAAGTGACTAGAAGACACTTGCCCAGACGTGTCCGGGTGGGCTCTGCTGAGTCACTAGGTTGGGGAATCCTCCTGGTGTGGTCTTGTGCAACTGAGTCATAGACTTGAGCGGTCCCCACAGTGTTGTGTTTGGGCATCTGTCACTGAATTGGAAATCCCTTAATTACAATTCCTCTGCTGATTCATGGCTGTTGAACACCCTCCTCGGCAGGGGTCACTAGCAAAATTATAGCCTATTTCAGTAACAACCATACAGCAAAATGCATAACTTCACACACCCTCATGCTATACATATTTGGACAGAATAACCGATTTCAGCAGATCATGACTTTTCATACGATAACTTACATGGAATGGTTGGTAGGACATATCACAGCCATATAGGAATGATGACTATGTGAGCTACAGGGAGCTATTTTGAAGTACATCATGTCACAAAAGCCTCTAGAGACTGGCCTTTGGGAAGAGCTGGCTGAAGAGCCTTCTGAGTAACTGAGAGATCCAGGCTTGGCCCTGCCAGTTTGTGCTTGCGAACTAAACTTGTCCATTGGGCTCCCTTTTTTGTGTCTCTTTCACAGAAACAGAGCAGAAGTTCTTGGCCAATCCTTGAAAGTGCTTGTTCAAGACACAGAGAGCCTCTGTGCTGGGGCAGGGGTAGGGGTGCAGGAGGTGGTCGGGGGTGGAGGTGCTTACCTCGGGCAGCACAGCTCCCAAAGTGACTGGCACACACTCCCCTCTGGCAGTGGCTCCTAGGCAGCAGGATACGGGGGCGGGTCAGCTGTGGCATTTGCACTCAGGGCTGCAGGGATATGCCGGCCACTTCCAGGAGCAGTGTGGCAGGGAGGGAGGGAGCAGAGTGGGCAGGGAGCCGCCTTAGTGCTGCTGGCACATCTCCGTGTGTGACTTGGGGAGGCATCAGGTCTCTGTGGGCTGGCAGGGGCAGTGGCCAAGGGGGCTCGGGCCACCCCTTTGCCTCCTCTCTCCAGGCTCCC
Organism: Mauremys reevesii; assembly: GCF_016161935.1. Taxonomy (NCBI): domain Eukaryota; kingdom Metazoa; phylum Chordata; order Testudines; family Geoemydidae; genus Mauremys; species Mauremys reevesii. Next base: position 18,856,232 of record NC_052636.1, on the reverse strand, counting down.
AGCCCATCTTGCCGGCCGACAGGGATTTTAGGGTGCAGCAGCGCAGGGAGCAGGAAGGGCGAACCACAGCGGCTGCCTCCCCCACATGCAGGAAAATGGCTTGACCTGCTGGCCCCACAGACTAAGGCACCAGGCCTCCAGCTTGCCCCATTCGACCCAATGGGTTGATGGGCAGGCTGGGGCTTCCTGGATCCCATTTGCTCACAGGCAGTGCCCTGCCCCCACTCCCGTGTCATCAATGGCGCCCCCAGGTCAGCCAGAATGGAGCAGCGGTTTTCACTGCACCAAGTCCATTTATGGCTTACAGGCAACTCCCAAACCCCCCACAGCCCAGCATTTCGGCCAGAAAGGAGCCCACTCAGCCTCGCCATTGCTGCTTTTCCGTCCCCCTAGAACCCCGCTTCTCCGGGCTGCAAGGCGCCATTCCTGGGATGCCAACAGGCAGACACAGGGTCTATCTCCCAGCAGCCAACCGCACCTCCATGGGTTTGGCCCTCAGAAGGGCAGGCGGGGGTTTCCTGGATCCCAGTTGCTCACAGCCAGCCCAGCCTCCACCTCTAAAACCATCAGTCATGCCCCCAGGTTGGCCATAAACGAGCAGCCATTCTCCACTTGGACTCAACTTTGCTTGTTTTCCTTTCACCCAGAACCCCCCTTCTTCTCCTGGGCTGCAAGTAGCCACCCCTGGGAAGCCAAGAGGCAGGCACAGGATTCTGCCTCCCAGCAGCCAACCGCACCTTCCCAGGCTTTGCAGAACGAATGGTGATGCTCTACTAACCCCACTTAGCCGCACTGAGGCGCTTAGCTTCTGCCCTGCCTTCCTCAGCTCGACTTTCCTCTTTTCCCCCATTCCTGCCTCACTTCCTCCTTTGGCAAGTCACGCAGAGGAGGCCAGGAGGAAGAGCCGGCCTCCACCGGCCAACCTCCAACAGCAGAGGAGGCCAAGCCACAAGCCTCCAAAAGGTGACACGCCGCACTCCTCTAGGTTCTCCAGCCTGACGCCAAGGTGCTTTCTCCACTGCTGTCAGCACCCTCTGTCATGCAGGGGTTGGAGTTATCCCAGGGACAGGCCAATAGGAGAAGGAGGAGGCCTTCCTGAACAGCAAGGGGATCTGGCAAAAGGAAGCCAGCATATTTCTGCCTGGTTTTGAACCACGGACCTTTTGCGATAATCACTACGCTACAGAAACTCCATCTGCTTGGTTGTTGCTCACCCTGGCACAGACCGATGGACAAACCTAGAGAAAGTGGTGGCAGCCCTTCAATGGGTCAGCTGGCAGAGCAGAGGACTGGAGCGGGCACTCAGGAAGTCGTCCTTACGTCGCCCTTGTGACTCCAGCTTGAGGGAGAGCTTCTTTTTCTTCCCCTTGCTGACAAAAAGCAAGAGAAGAATGAAAGGTCAGGTGGGCCAACTCGGTGCAGAAGCCCATGCTGCCTTTTCCTGCTGCATAGCCTGAAATGAGGGACTCGTGGCAGTTAAAGGAACTGCTGCACTTTCAGAAAACATCCCACCCGTGCACAAAGGGGGATAGAAGAGCCTGTTAGTCTAGCACGCTCCCAACTGAACTACTTTAGCAGCTGCTCGGTTTCTTTTTGGCCTCCTGCTTTTCTGTCTGGGATGTTGTTGTCAGCTGTGGCACAGAAAAAGGACGTCATTGCGAGCGGCCCATGAAGACAAGATTCACTTTTGCCTTCCTTGCGCGGCTTTACTTGCGTCCTCGCCCTATTCCTGCCTTAGTTCCTGGGTTACCTGAAGGCGACGGGGGCCAGCAGTACCAGGAGGAAGTTGGGCAGCTAGACCCTGGTGGCAAAAGTCCTGCCGCCACTTGCCACCCCACTCTCTTCTCCCAGCGTCACATATTGGCCACCAGGGACTTGGGGCCCAGCAGCGCAATGGAAGGCAGTGGACAGAGCCACCCTCGCCTTGAAGCTCCGGCTCATTAAACCACATCTTCAGTCGCTGATGGCCAATGAGAGACTGACATCGCTTGCTATTTTAGCACTTGGAAATGCCATTGGTCAGTCACTGGATCTCTGTAATGCTGTTACAGAACAAATGAACATGGAATCTCAGTGTGACATACTATACCTTTGGGGGAGCAGCTGTAACCCCCATAATCCTCATTTTCATATCATTGTGATCTTACATATAGAGCATGACTTGTAAGGTATCAGGGAAAGGATATGATCGGCTGAAAGTCATTTCTCTACCCATAGATGTAGACCATTCATGCATAGGAAGTTATGAGAATTGTGCAGTGTGGTTGTCACTGTGCTGTAAGGTGGGGGAGTCAGCCAAATATTAGCTCCCTAGTGGCAACAGCAAGGAAAGTAACCAACACCCGGACAGGGTGTCAAACAACCCATTGACAGCCATTGTCCAGCAAGAGAGCTACAATGCAATGACTCACCTGCATGAGGACACCCCAGGGGAATTGCTCAGACTTGCTTGGAGAGACGCAGTGATGCTCACCTGACTCTGAAGGGGGGAGGGGGGGCAAAGCCATGAGGGAAGAAAGGACATGATAAAAGGAGAGACATTTGCCAGGCTTTATCTCTCTCTGTCACCTACATCTACAGACACCCCCACACCAAGCAACTGAAGCGCTGATGAAAGGGGAGAGCCTGGCTGAAAAGCCACCAGCCAGCCTGTGGTGAGAAGCATCTACGTTTGTAAGGGTATTGAAAGGGTTAAGATCAGCTTAGAATTAAAAGCAATGAGGAGTCCGGTGGCACCTTAAGGAATAACAGATTTATTTGGGCATAAGCGTTCGTGGGTAAAAAGCCCACTTCTTCAGATGCATGGAGTGAAAATTGCAGATAGAGGCATAAATATAGATTGGAACATGAAGTGACGGGAGTTACCGTACAAGGGGAGAACCAGTGTTGAAGGCTAATTCAGTCAGGGTGGATGTGGTCCTCTCCCCATAATTGATGGGGAGGTGTCAATACCAAGAGAGGGAAAAATGGCTTTTATTGTGAGCCAGCTACTCCCAGTCCTTATTCAAGCTCAAATTAATGGTGTTAAGTTTGCAAATCAATTGTAACTCTGCAATTTCTCTTTGAAGTCTGTTTTTGAAGGTTTTTTGAATGGCTACTTTGAATTATTGGGTGTGAATGTGTAAATGTGCTATTGACTATACAAGTCACGTATGGTCTCGTGATTTAGATTCCTGGTTTTCACCCAGGCGGCCTGGGTTCAATTCCTACTGTGGGAACAGTGCAGAGCTTTTGCTCAGAGGGGAGGCAGGAAATGAAAGGAATGGGAAGGGATCCTGCCAGCAGGGGAGTTGGACAGTGTTGGAAGGGGACCCCAGAAGTGGGGGTGGGGGAGATGAGGGAATGATCCCAGCTCTGTGGGAAGTTGACATTCTGGAGAGCACAGGCCTGGCATGGGGCGTGGGAAGAGTGAGTGTGTCCCTCTAAACTCACCACCAGCAGACTAGGCAGGCTTGGAAGAATTACATATTTGTTGGTAAATGTCAATTTCTGTGTAAACACACGACCCAATGGCAAAATCTTTCCATCGATAATCATCAAAACTAACAGATGGGCAAAGTAAGAAATGTGTTGCTTGAGAACTTATCCTGTTCTAAACCTCTAGGGTTCCCTTTTGCCTTAGACACCACCACGTGGGCATTTCATATCCCTCCTCATTTTCACACAGACACACAATTTCCTTTGCACAGATCCATGAACAGCAAAACCTCCCTCTGTCTATTGTCTGAGACAGGACATTCGATTCCACTGAAACCTTCTCTCCTGCAATGGCAATGGTCAGACAGAGGGAATGCATCCACCTTCCCCCTGGCAGTGAGATATTCACTCTCCTCTTCATGCTGCTGTTGTTATTCCATGAGTCATCAAGGACGGAATAAAAAGCTGAGTTTACTCCAGGGTGAGGAAAGGAGCCACCAACGCCCTCAAAAATCTCAATGCCCAGAGAAAACCTGCCTCTGGTATTGGCCTCTCAGAGGTGCTGGCGATACAACGGGAAAAGGGACTGTCTGAATTGCCATGGCAGGGAATGAACAATCTACAGCAACATCATTAACCACAAACACACTCTAGCCATGCTCCAGCCAGTGGGGAAATGGGCAGGAATTCTTGCGGTTCAGCCATGGCTACACTTACAGAGCTGCACAGCAGTGAGTGTGCTGGGGAAGCTGGTCTGAGCAAACAATTTGTAATGACCCTTCAGTGAGAACAGAACCAGAGTGTAGAAAGGCCCCTGTGTTAAGTGGTTGTGGCTGAGGCCTTAGTTAGCCGGGCTAAAAAAACATGGGTGTCTTTCTGTGAAGGTTTGATCCTTGCCAGCTAGGCAAGGCTGGTGTGTGGTGTCTCCATGGCTGCACTTTCAGGGTCTGATCACAACAGTGCCATAGGGAGCCAAGCCTAGACATATTCAGAGGCTAAGGCTAGGTCAATATTTCAAACAGTGAGTCTATGCTGCTGCAGCTCAGTAATGGAGATGCTCTATGCCAGGGTTTCTCAAACATCCTTTCACTGCAACCTCCTTCTGCCAAAATAACTTAATATGTAGCCCTGGAAAGAGAGACCAAGCCCCTTCACTGAGTGCCAAAGACTGAGCCCCAGTGGGGGGAGGGCAAAACCAAAGCCTGAGGGATTCAGCCCGGGGGGGCGGGCTCAGACTTTTGGCTTCAGCCCTAGGACCCAACAAGTCTAATGCCAGCCCCGGTGACCCCATTAAAACAGGGTCACGACCCACTTTGCAGTCCTGACCCACAGCTTGAGAACCACTGCTCCATGCTGAGGGGGGAGAGTTCTCCTGTTGGTGTAGTCAATCCACTTCCCCAGGAGGTGGCAGCTCTGTCATGGGGAGAAGCTATATCAGTGGGGGTGCAAGCTGTGGTGTTTACCACATTTAAGAAGTTTAATCAAACCCCATTTTTAAAACCACCTGTGGTCTGGGAATGGCAAAGGAGCTCGATGAAGCAGGGGCTGTCCTTCAAAGTCCTGGAGATCACAATTCCATATTCCTGTTGTAATGGGGGTATAGCTCAGTGGTAGAGTGTTTGATTGCAGATCAAGTAGTCCTTTGTTCAAACCCAGGTGCCCTCTTAAAGTAAAGAAAAACATTTTCATTTCCATTCTCCATTATGTTCAGGAGCTCCACCATACGAGGATGCTTGAAATGAGTGTGAACACTCAACGTTTTGCTGTCCAAATGCATAAAAACCTAGCAAAGCTGTCCATCCGCTGAAATCAGTTCCAATCCTCTAAGTGTCTAGTTTATGTTTTCATCAATTAAACAAAGGGATCATTCCCTGAAGCAGAGCACAAGTTTGAAATACAGGCAGCATAGAGCTAATATTCATAATGTCAACTACAAAAAAACGATACATATCTAGAGATAGCATCATTATAATGAGCCAATCAGAACCTCTCCATAGACCCCTTCCATGACCACTTCTCTGTAATATTGGCTGCAAATATAGAACAGTGGTCGCAACGGTGAGCTATACAGTTACAGATTATGTCAATAACGTCACAGGAGGCGACACGGCATCAGTGAGACTGATACTGGAATACTGCCTCCAGTTTTGGTGTCCTCGTTTGAAAAAGATGTTGTGAAATTGGAGCTGGGGCAGCAAAGAGCCACCTAATGTTCTGAGGACTGGAAAAAATACCTTCTAGGGAGCTATTGAAAGAGCTCAACCTGTTTAGCTGATCAAAAGAAGATTGAAAGGTGACTTCACTGAAGTGTTGAAGTGCCTTAATGGAGAGAAAGGATTGGGTATTAAAGGGGTCTTGAATCGAGCAGAGAAAGGCCTAACAAGAGCCAATGGCTGGAAGGTGAAAAGAGACAAATTCATATTACAACTAAGGCACAAATATTCAACAGTGAGGATGATTCACCACAGGAACAAGCTACCAAGGAAAGTGGTGGATTCGCCATCTCTTGATGTCGTTTAATGAAGACTAGATGCCTTTCTGGAATGTGTTTGCCTCAAAAGTAGCTCTTGTGTCATACAGGAGGCCTGTGATATGCAGGGGGTCAGATTAGATGCTCTAATGGTCTCTTCTGGCCATAAAGTCAACTAATTTCTGAAAAACTGAGTGTAGCATTGGGAGCAGCGTCTGATGTTTCCCTGTCTAGCCGGCTTGCTGCCTAGAATGAACGCTCCTTGAGTGGGGTGATCCACAGGGAGCAGCTCAAACCTGCAAAGTGCCTGGCCAGGGGCAGGACATTAGCCCAGCAAGGGAGGGGTGCGGCAGTGACATCACAAAGGCCTTTTGCAGGACCTCAGACTATTGGTCCAAGGTGGTGGGGAGGTGGTGACCTCACAGAGAGATGCTGACATCAGCCAGGCAGGACAGGGGCGAGGGGCCAGGGAAACCTCAGAGACCCCTGTGGCTTTGCTTCAGCAAGTCTCCTTCTCCAGGTCTCTCTCTGAGGACTGAGAGAGTATTCGGGTTCACGGACGTGAGCGCCAGGAGGAACCTCTTTCGAGTTTTCTCCTTCCCATTTAGTGATTTTTGCTAGAAAACAGCCGTCCCTGTTTAGAAGGTAAGTGCCTCCTGGAGGTTTGAAACCTGTTCAGTCTGATTCTAAGCTCATGTGAGCGTATTTTATTCAGGTCATTCAATGTCTGAAATTCAAGATCCGATGGTTAGTATGAAAATCAGAGCTCTTGGGTCCTATTCCCAACTCTGCCACTGACTGGCTGTGTGACCTAAGAGAAGTCAATTCTCCTTTCTCAGCCTTAGCTTCTCCCTCTTTCAAGTAGGGATAATAATGATCTGCTCCTACCTACCTCAACACACTCAGTCTTCCTCAACACACACACACTGTCTCTCCCCACACACACAGTCTCCACACTGCAGTTGAAAAGCAGCTGGCAATCTAGTAGGATGCCCCTGAAACAATGGGAGAGAGAAACCTGCATCACTGAAAGTGCAGCCATGGAGACACCACACACCAGCCTTGCCTAGCAGGGGCAGGGGGGCGAGAAGGGACATCATCCGAGCTCCCTGCGTCCAGGTCACTTTCCTCAGCCGGGCTGCGTCAGGGGAGGGCAGAGAGCAGCAGCTTCTGATGCTCCCCTCACAGCCCGGCCCAGGTGGGGAAAGTGACCAGGACGCAGGGAGCACATAGTGTTGCTCCTCGCTCCCCCCAGCCTCTGTGGGGCCACGGAGGAGCACTGGGTCAGGGGAGAGCAGTGAGCACGTTTGCACGGCCACACGGTGCCCTTTGACCCCCTGGAGCCCTGGGCGGCTGCCGGGGGCCCCACCCCTAAGGCCGGCCAGGCTCCCCAGCACGAACAGCAGAGACACAGAGAGACTGGCCACCCACTGAGCAGAGGTAGCCTGGGCGGCTCGTAATGGAGGCTCGGGGGGCTCAGCCTCCCCAAACCTTGTGTTGCCAAGGGGGCAGTGGGGCCCATGACTAGGGGCCCTGGCCAAATTAGGCCCCCCTGGGAAAGTCTCCCCCATGTCAGCCCCAGGGCTGGAGGAGCTCCCACTCCCTGCTACGGCCCGGGGGCTGCAGCAGGGGCACAGAGCGTCTCTGGTCTCGGGGCCGCAGCGGGGCCGGGGTAAAGGAGTGACCGGGTGGGGCCAGTGGGGGAAGGGGTGGAACAGAGGTGACAGTGGGTGGGGCCGTGGGTGGAAGGGGTGGAAGGGGGCGGAGCCACACACAGAAGTGGGGGGGGTCATGGTTCCGGTACTGGGGCCCCCGCACATGTTCTCCCTTTCCCTGGGCTTTGGCATCACCAGCCCCTGCTTAGCGATTAGGGGTCAGTGGTCCCCAAAATGTGGGGCATGACTCCTAGGGGGACACAGAGGAAGATTGATGGGGGCACCTCAGGGCCTGAGCCAGCCCCCATGGAGGGCAGGGAGGGAGCCCCACTCAGCCCCACTCTGTCCCAGCTCTTCCCCAACCCCACCCTCAGCCTGGGCCCCTGGCTCCCAGCCCGGCCTCGACCCCCTTACCCCTGTCCGCACCCCCCTCCCCAGCAAGCACCGGCCCCACTCCCAGCCCCGGTTCTCGACGGCGGCTTCCGAGGGGCCACAGCCATGGATACGAGGGCGCAGTGTGAAATGTTTGGGGACCACTGGGTTAGGGTGACGTCCTCAATCACTTCTCTGCCGTCCAATGAAAGTGATTCCTCCCCCACCCACCCCTCCGTCAGGACGGCCTAGGTACGTTCCGCTGCCCTTCACTCGTACAGGAAGGAGAATAACATTTCATTCCACTCAATGCTAAAGTGATTTGCAACCCACCACCATCCCAAACTGGTCATTTTGGGGAAGCAGCCCCACCCTGCTGCAGACCTGGGCAGAGCAGGGGTGTCTGTGCAAACACGGCCTGTTCCTGAAGTCTTCCCCCAGCTCCTCACTAGATGTGAGGGGGGAGCTCATTCAGCCCCTGCTTACGCTTAGTATTTAAAAACTCCTTAGTGGCCCTATCTCTGCCGGCCTTAGATTTCTCCTCCTGTCCACTTCTTGATAGCTCAGATGAGGTGGCCGAGTGGTTAAGGTGATAGACTGCTAATCCATTGTGCTCTGCGCACATGGGTTCAAATCCCATCCTCAGCAGCTGCAGTTAGTCTTCACCCTCCTTTATAGACAACCGTCTCCCCCTTTGGTACAATGACAGATCAAACAATGTTGCTTCTTGCAAACAAAAACCTTCTCAGAATCTCCCCCCCCCCCCCTTTGCTTCAAATAAAATGTCTAAATACCAGATTTCTAAAACAATTCTCTAGTCCGGCATTTCTTAGTTTTTATCTCAAAAGGGAACAGCCTCATAATCTCCCCCAAACACCCTGGGACCTCCCCAAATAATTAAACTACCCCCAACCTGAGCAAGGCCACAACAGTGAACCAGAGCTAGTGCCTAGGCTAAGCTGTTCTGAAGGAGGCAACTCAACCATTTTCTCTCTGCTTCCCTTGGCAAAGTCTGACTGAGAAAACAGAATTCCCCAAACTGAAAATTTTCTGCTGAAAAACCACTACTAGTCTGTTTGGGGACTTTTGTTTGAATGTACTATTATTATTCTCTTCTGATTTCTGAATCAGTTTTGTCATCCAGGTGTGTTTCCAGCTGTTGAGTTGTGGGGGAGAGAGGCTAACTCATAATGTCTCTACCCCCCCTTTCATAGTTTCTTCCAACTGGCTAGGAAGTACCTTTGCTAGGATGTGAGCAAGCAGTGTCCATTGTCGCTGTGCTATCTCGGAGAAGTCTGCATTGTACACGGTTCCTGGGATAGTCCTTGGGAGTGTGGATCCCTTTAATGGGCCAGCAGCGAGTCTGGCTCCTCCCTTGTCACACCTGAAAGGCTGGTGGGGGGCATTTCCCAACCTCATCTCAGTAACACACACAGAGCAAAACTTCCCAGCCAATGCTACACACACAATCCAACACAATATTAATGTTCAACAGACCAAGACTTTTGAAATGACACCTCACCAGGCAGACTTTGTACAAACCGTATCATCATCATAGGAGACTGGTAAATATGGGGCTTCCAGGGTGCTGCTCTGAGCACAGCGAGCCACCCCTGGGCTGACATTGCAATGGAGACGGACCCTTAGAGTCCATCTCTCCTGGGATAAAGATGGCAGCATGGCTGGCCTGGACCATCTGACGTGGGCTCATGAAGCTAAAACTGAGAGGCTAAAAACTGTGGTGCAGATATTTGTGTTCACACTGAAGCCTGGGTTCGGAAACCCTCACCCCTCGTGGGGTCTCAGAGACTGGGCTCAAGCCCATCTGTCTGCCCTGTAATTTTATAGTCTTGCAGCCCAAGCCCCATAACCCTGAGTCAGCTGACCCGGGCTTTGCAACAGGTGCCCTGGGTGTGTTAATCGCAGTGCAGACATAACGTTAGGCTACGTCTCCAGTGCAATGAAACACCCACGACTGGCCCGTGTCACGTTAATCAGGGTCATGCGGCTTGGGCTGTAAAGTTGCAGTGTCCGTGTCTCGGCTCAGGCTCAGTCCCCTGCTCCAGGAGCCCAGAAGGTTGGGAGGGAGTTTAGCAGGTGGAAATGGTAAAACCGTAGGGGAGTATTACCCTGGACTCATGGCATTTCTCCATCGGTCTGTCTGCTCTGGGGCAGGGACAGAAACACGTCCTGCTGCTTTTGTTATTTCAAAGGGCAGGTTAGGATTTTCATTCTCAGACACAGTGCACAAAACAGGACTCAACCCTCGGCATAAACGAAACGAGCTGCCCACAGATTCTGGCAGCCACAATGAGCATTTGGTGGGAGAGCTCAGACCTGCCCCTGTCCCAGAGGGACGGGGTCGTCTGTGAGGGGACTGGACCACTGACCTATCAGCTCCTAACTCCCAAACTTTCAGTAACTATCATCAGTGCCTGTGAGTGTAATTTAAACCATAAGAAAAACCACACTAAGCTAGACCGAAGGTCCATCTAGCTCTGAATCTTGTCTTCTGACAGTAGCCAATACCAGGTGCCCCAAAAGCAGCTCAGTAAGGTACCACTGGAACTTGAACCCAGGATCTCCTGTATACAAAACAGTGGTTTTAGCCAGCTAAGCCATGGTGCCTACAGCTGCTGAAGGGATTATGTCTGCACACACCTGACTCTCTGCCAACCTCCATCTGGGCCTGACAAGCTTTGCTGGTGTTTGGATTCAGTAAAGCAGAGGAGCAGGTGAAGTTTTACTCCCAAGGTTCTTTGGACAGGTCTACACTACAAAATTAGATCGGTGTAACTACATTACTCAGGGGCGTGAAAAATTTACCTCCCTAAGCAATGCAGTTATATCAGCCTAACCCCGGTGCAGATAGCGCTGTGCCAACAGGAGGGCTTCTCCCAACAGCATAGCTTGGGGAGGGGCTTGGTTAGTGAAGATGAAGAGAATAGGTGGCCCATGGCTCTTGCATTTGGGGAGGCTGGGTGTGAGCGCTGGAAGCTCCCTAGATGTGGGGAGCCCATTGGTGCCCAGATCATGGCACTGCCCTCCCCCTTCTCCTGTCTCTGAGGACCCCTGTGCTCCCCCTTGCTCCTGTTCGGCCACTTCCCACACCCGCTCCTCCTCTTTGGCTGAGGATGGCTGAGCCACCTTTCGCTCGCTCCTCTCCTCCCCCAAGGCCTTCCTGGCTGCTGCTCGTGCCTCTCCACCCCCTACCACACGGTCTGCCCACCAGCCGCCACCGCCACCTCGCTGACCCATCCCTGCAACCCACCCTGCCCACCACCCACACCTCTCTGCCCCTCCCTTGAGACCTGCCTTGCCCAACACTTGCACCTCTGTGCCCCTCCCCTGAAACCTCCCTGCCCACTGCCCCCACCTCCGAGACCTGCTCTGCCCACCGCTCGAACCTCTCTGCCCCTCCCCTGAGACCCACCCTGTCCACGTCTTTTTTCGGTCGTCTGTTGCTATTCCATGAAACATCAAGAATGGAATAAAAAGCTGAGTTTACTCCACGGTGAGGAAAGAAAGGAGCCACCAACCCCCTGGCATTGCTGCTTTAGTTAAAGTGTTTTAACTAAACAGCTATTGAATGTCCTCCCTATGCCCCTTGTGTCACCAGAGCACATCCATGCTAGCAGTTCGTGCATGGCAACAGAGAGCAGTGCACTGTGGGTAACTATCCCACTGTGCAACTGGCTGCAGGGTGTTTTGGGAAGGGTTTGCAATGCCTCACGGGCTGGTACAGCATCACATGATGCAGGTTTCTCTATCCCACCATTCCACGGGCATCTTACTAGATTACCAACTGCAGTGTGTGTAGCGGGGTAGAGACTGTTTGTGTGGGGGGAGAGACATTGAGTGTGCTGGGAAAGAGTGAGTGTGTTGAGCTAGGTAGGAGCAGATCATTATTATCCCTACTTGAAAGAGGGAGAAACTAAGGCTGAGAAAGAAGAATTGACTTGTCTTAGGTCACACAGCCAGTCAGTGGCAGAGTTGGGAATAGGACCCAAGAGCCCTGATTTTCAAACTAACCATCGGATCTTGAATTTCAGACATTGAATGACCTGAATAAAATGCTCTCAGATGACCTCCAGACCAACAGTGCACAGTAATTATTCTGCAAGTATCTGAGGAGAACTGCAATATTAGAGAGAATCATGAACTGCTCAGAGACCATTAATGTAGAGAAGCAGCAAAATTAATCAAACATAGAACTGGTTCTGACTTATTTCCTTGGTCTTAAAAGAGAAAAACAAGGACCTGAGTCTCCTCCCTGTCAATAACCCCCTGCTGAGCCAATCAGGGTAGAGACTGAGGACGGGAGGCTGAGGGTTCTCACCAGAGAACCCAAAGGATGGCCCAGGTCACTGGTGGGATCACTGCCCGAGCACTATTTCAGCCCCACATTTTTGGGTGGACCTCCCACAGTGGGAGCTGCCGAGCACTCCCCTGCAACACACACACACACACACACCCCTCCTGGTGTTGGGAGGGGAACAGGAGAAAGAAAAAAAGAAGCAAGAGACAGAGAAAGGAGGGAGGGAGGGATGGAGGAAAAGGTGAAACAAAAAGGACAAACCCTAATGTCCCCAGTGATTCTAAGGGACAAAATCCCAGATGTGCAATAAAATTCTGCCTCCTTCAGCTTGTGTTTTCCATGCCTAGAATTCAACTTTCACCAGATGGCTCAGACTGAACAGGTTTCAAATCTCGAGGAGGCTCTTACCTTCTAAACAGAGACGGCCGTTTTCTAGTAAAATCACTAAAAGGGAAGGAGAAAACTTGAAAGAGGTTCCTCCTGGCGCTCACGTCCGTGAACCCGAATACTCTCAGTCCTCAAAGGGAGACCTGGAGAAGGAGACTTGTTGAAGCAAAGCCACAGGGGTCTCTGAGGTTTCCCTGGCCCCTCGCCCCTGGCCTGCCTGGCTGATGTCAGCATCTTTCTGTGAGGTCACCACCTCCCCACCACCTTGGACCAATAGTCTGAGGTCCTGCCAAAGGCCTTTGTGATGTCACTGCCACACCCCTCCCTTGCTGTGCTAATGTCCTGCCCCTGGCCAGGCACTTTGCAGGTTTGAGCTACTCCCTGTGGATCACCCCACTCAAGGAGCGTTCGTTCTAGGCAGCAAGCCGGCTAGACAGGGAAACATCAGATGCTGCTCCCAATGCTACACTCAGTTTGTCAGAAATTAGTGGACTTCATGGCCAGAAGAGACCATTAGAGCATCTAATCTGACCCCCTGCATATCACAGGCCTCCTGTATGACACAAGAGCTACTTTTGGGGCAAACACATTCCAGAAAGGCATCTAGTCTTCATTGACTGACATCAGGAAATGGAGAATCCACCACTTTCCTTGCTGGTTGTTCCTGTGGTGAATCATTCTCGCTGTTGAATATTTGTGCCTTAGTTGTAATATGAATTTGTCTCTTTTCACCTTCCAGCCATTGGGTCTTGTTAGCCCTTTCTCTGCTCGATTTAAGAGCCCTTTAATACCCAATCTTTTCTCTCCATTAAGGCACTTCAAGACTTCAGTGAAGTCACCTTTCAATCTTCTTTTGATTAGCTAAACAGGTTGAGCTCTTTCAATAGCGCACTAGAAGGCATTTTTCTCCAGCCCTCAGAACATTTGGTGGCTCTTTGCTGCCCCAGCTCCAATTTCACATCTTTTTCAAATAAGGACCCCAAAACTGGAGGCAGTATTCCAGTATCAGTCTCGCTGATGCAGTGTCTCCTCCTGTGATGTTACTGACATAATCTGTAACTGTATAGATCACCGTTGCGACCACTGTTCTATATTTGCAGCCAATATTGTAGAAAGGTTGTCGTGTAAGGGGTCTATGGAGAGGTTCTGATTGGCTGATTATAATTATGCTATCATTTTTGTAGTTGACGTTATATTGGCTCTCTGTATTTCAAACTTGTGCTCTGCTTCCGGGGAACACTCAAGACAAGTTGGTGTCAGTTCTGCCTAGCCTGCTTGATGGCCCATTAACGACCATCAGCTACACAATTGACCCGCTGAGAAAAGGCAGATACACCTTGTGACTCAGGGCTTGGCTACACTTACAAATTTGCAGCGCTGCAGCAGGGTGTGAAAACACACCCTCTCCAGCGCTGCAAATTGCAGCGCTGCAAAGCGCCAGTGTGGTCAAAGCCCCAGCGCTGGGAGCGCGGCTCCCAGTGCTGTCCGTTATTCCCCACAGGGAGGTGGAGTACGGACAGCGCTGGGAGAGCTCTCTCCCAGCGCTGGCGCTTTGACTACACTTAGCGCTTCAAAGCGCTGCTGCGGCAGCGCTACCGCGGCAGCGCTTTGAAGTGCTAAGTGTAGCCACAGCCTCAGCAAGCTATGCAAGGACCTGCCTATGGACAGAGCTCTAAGGTTTTTCTATGCCATGTGCTTAGGGAGATGTATTTTCCATGCCCTGGTTCCTCGCTGACCCAGAGAGAACAAAGGAACACGAAAACAAAAACCGTCCCCTACAGATTTGAAAGTATTTTCTTCCCTTATTGGTCCTTTTGGTCATGTGCCAACCAGGTTATCTGAGATTTTTAACCCTTTACAGGGTATTTTATGCTACCTGTAGCTACATGTTTATGACACCCTGTAAATAGCTATCTGCAGAATCTGATTCTGAGTAAGGGCAGAGTGAAGGGAAGTGGCTTCAGCAGATTTACTGAGCATGCTCAGTTCATGTGAGCATGTTCAGTGCACCATAAGTAGCAAATTCCTACACACAGCAGTTTCTCACACTGCACCTGAGGCAGCATGAGGCAGGGGCTCCATCGCTGTCCCGACTCCACCCAAGAGCTGCGAGACCCTCAGCTTAGCACTCGCAGGGGCCAATCCAGCTACGGGAGAGTGAGCGCCCCTGGGAGCAGGGAAGTGACCAAGTCTCCCTGCCAGAGGGTGGGGGAGGAGGAAGAAAGGGAAAGAGGAGAGACTGAACGGGGATAAGGAGAAATAAGTGAGGAAAGCAGCACCAAGCTCTTTTCTGCTGCATCACCCCTGAGCAGATTGCTCCTGAGCTCTGGGTAGATAGCCCCCAGTGTCTCCCAGATCCCCCTACGCCCAAGGCAATGGACATAGGGGTCTCCTTCCTGCCAGGCGTGATTACACATAGGTGTAGGTGTCACCCTTATGCCATGATTGGAGAAAGACAGCAAAGCTTGGGAACACGCGTCTGTATTTCCAGTCCAGTGTGACAATCCCGGCTCCAGGAGGGGTTTGTTCTCTGCTCCGGCTGGATGGGCACCGAATGGGGCGGCAACAGGTTTGTGTCAGTTTTTGTTGCTCCACGTTCCTTAACTTAGAACAGTGTGAAATGAAGAAAATGGAGATTGAATTAAAGGGAAATAGACAAAGAAAAGTTCCAGCCCCGGTTGCTTATTGAAAGAAATGACTCAATTTCCCAGTTACAGGTTTTATTAACATGAACAAATAATCCCAAGAGCGCACGTCACTAAGGCTAAATGACTATAGACACCACTCAGCTAAGGGTTAAACAACACAGTGATAAAGTTCAGGTCACATCAGGAAATCAATGAGTTAACAAGGATATTGCGCTGGAATCAAGTCGTCAATTTAGTCCAACCATCAGATTAATACAGCAGAAAAACCAACCCTTATAAATCCTGAAAGAGCAACCCAAGAAGGCAGGTGCGCATTCAGTGATGCTGAAACCCCAGAGATTTCTCACCCAGGCAGTGAAACCCAGATTTAGCCAGCTGAATATTTCAATGCCGAAACCTAATCATTGCTTACATTTAGCCCACAACCTCAAAGCTAATTACAGTCTTCTCCTTAGATTTCACTATTATGTAGCTAATACTTCTCCTCGCCCTAAAACACATACAGACCTTAAGAGACACATTAGTAAAAGAATTCAAACAGCTCTCGCTGAACAATACGTATCTGACCACTCAATTCCTTGTGATGCTTGCACAGGTGAGGAGCATGCGTTCAGTCATTCCATAGGGCAGGGTTTTAAGGCTATTACGATTTGGGGAACTCTTCTTCCTAGCATCTTCCCCTTGTAGATTTCAGAGGTGTTCACACCCTCATCGAGCCACACTGTTATATCCCAATCTAATAGAAAGGCTGGGAGGTTGCCAACTTCATAAAAAGAAAGACAAAAAATAGAAAAGGGAACAAAACATTTCTAAGATAATAAGGGGTTGGATCTCTGCACCTCTCAGGCTTTGGATTCGCCCGGAGTAGGAACTGTAGCTGCAGTTTAGGAACCAGGTAATGGCATAGATTTCCTCTCTCTCAAGTGCAGGGTGTGACCTATGTCTCATTCTCTCTGTCTCCCATCGGGTGATGGGACCATGAGTGAGAATGAGGAGGGGAAACCCCAGCAGGAAGATGCTGAGGAAGTAGAACCACCTGTGCTCTATTTTCACACTTTCTAACCTTTCAAAGAAGCAGGAGGCAGAGACGTGATACAAATGTATTAGACTCAAGAGAAAACTAAGGACAGGTCTACACTAGGAGAGGATCGATCTAAGATACACAACTTCAGCTACGGGAATAGCAGAGCTGAAGTCGACGTACGTAGGTCGACTTACCTCGGCATCTTCACAGCGCTGAGTCGACTGCTGCTGCTCCCCTGTCGACTCCGCTTGCGCCTCTCATGGTGCTGGAGTACCAGAGTCGACGGAGAGCGCTCAGGGATTGATTTATCACATCTAGACTAGACACGATAAATCAACCCCCGATAGATCAATCACTACCCGCTGATCCGACGGATAGTGTAGACCTGACTTAAGAGACGAAACCAGAGACTCTGGACTCAGCATTCAAGTATCCTGCAGTCTGAACTTCGCATCTGATACATTCCCCCATTGGATACCATTGTTTGGCCAGCAGGGAAGTGCTTCTTGTCCAACAAGGCAGCCAGATTGGGACCCATAGGCATGGAATGGCTCTGAAGGAATCAGCTGTTTCTCTTTGTGCTTCATGAAACTTTGGATCCAAATGGTAAAAGACAGTTGTGCCCAATTTAATCATGGCAGCCTCCAGGAGTGTGATCAATGTCACTTAACTAGGGAGCCGGGTTCTAAAAATAGTTTACCTGGGCCACAGGTCACCATAGCTTCCATCTCAGGGGTGAAGATCAACCACTAGTACCTGCAATTTCTACCTGAGTTCTTGTCAAATCTTTGACCTTACTTGGAGTAATTTGACACTTCTCTGGCATAGAATTCTTCACCAACCACACAACAGATCAGTAGCGACAGTGAGGTACACCTCCCTCAACTATGCCCTTTTATTTCTTTAATCTGGGGGCACAGATTTAAATTAGGGACTAAATTCAGGTGCGGCTTAGAATCCCTGTAAGACAACAAATCTAAGGTCTCTATTAAAAATAGGTATCTTTCTGCAGCTATAGCACATTCAACACGGATCCCATTTTCTACACATTTGCAGCATCTCCCAGGGGTGAGCTGAAGAGAAAAGTCACTTCCATTTTTCCCCATCTCTACCTAGAAAGGGATTGCATTTCCCAAACAATAGGCAACATGCACCTGATTAGGAAGGAGATATCTTCAGGCGCGACCTCCTGCAGCGCCTGGGCCACAATGGCTTTGGGAGCCCAATGCATGGGTATTTTTCTTATTTACAATTCATTTACTAGGGTATAAATCTTCCCAGCCCCTAAAAAAAAATATTGACCTAACCAATTGAACAACTGGGGGGATTGGGATGGTGATGGGGAATAAGGGAATCCCTCTGACTTACACTATCTTCTTCTGTTGTTACAGAGGGTGAAATGATGTTTTGCCCTATCCCTGCCCTGTTCCTGCTCTTTGTTATAGTTCAATATATTTTAAATGAGGAAAATGGTAGTAAAAATATCTGCTCTTCAGCACAATGTGAAGCAACATCAGAGCAACTGAGAATGAAACAATTTGTTCCCCAAGGGAGAACTCGATGACTAACAATGGCTTTGAAATGGGGGAACAGTATAACCGTGATACTCAGGGTTTGTTTAGACTAGGGAAAGTGATGGAGTTTAGGTCAGGTCAAGGGGAAAGCTAATGCCAACCACTGCACCTGGGCTGCATCTGCACTACAACTATAATTGTCTTTTTACCCCAAGATCACTAACCTGAGCAGCCAACGCCATGTACCGCCCTTGTGGATGGAAGACACAGGTAGTTTTTGCCTCAGTGTAGCTTGTTGGGAATCAAACCTCTCTCCCACCTGGAGCTGATGGAGCTTGGCTGTTCTCAGTGGTAGCAGATGACAGAACAAGGAGCAATGGTCTCAAGTTGCAGTGGGAGCCATCTAGGTTGGATATTAGGAAACTAATTTTGCTAAGGTGGTGGTGAAGCACTGGAATGGGTTGCCTAGGGACGTGGTGGAATCTCCATCCTGAGAGATTTTTAAGGCCTGGCTTGACAAAGCCTGGCTGGGTTGATTTAGTTGGGGTTGGACCTGCTTTCAATAGGGACTAGATACCTCCTGAGGTCCCTTCCAACCCTGATATTCTATGGTTCTATGACATACACTCCTACAGCTCAATAGAAAAGATCATAGGACTGACCCCAAAGAAGGGTGAGCTGGAAAAGGCAGAAGCAGGCAACTCATCTGGGGAGCTGAGAGACCACAGTGAAGATGGTGCAAAGATCACTATGTGGGAATTAGCAAATGTGATTAAAAAAAAAATCCTTGCTCAGCCCTAGTCAAGGCATTTATTACAGTTCTCTCTTACGTGTATTTTCTGATGCCTGATAAGGTGTGAGCTCCAACTGAAGCTTTTCCCGCACTCAGAGCATGTGTAGGGTCTCTCTCCTGTGTGAATTCGCTGATGTGAGATGAGGTTGAACTATCAATGAATTGTTTCACACTCAGAGCATCCATAAGGTTTCTCACCTGTGTGGATTCTCCGATGTGTGATAAGGGCAGAGCTTTGATTGAAACATTTCCCATACTCAGAGCACATGTAGGGTTTCTCTCCAGTGTGTGATAAGGGTAGAGCTCTGACTGAAGCTTTTCCTGCATTCGGAGCACATGTAGGAATGTGCATTCTGTGATGAGTGAGAAAGTCTGAGCTCCCATTGAAGCTTTTCCCACACTCATGGCATGTGTAGCGTGTCTCTTCAAAGTTGATTCTCTCGTGTGGAATAAGGTCTGAGAGGCTACTTAAGTTTTCTTCTGACCTCTGCTGAGTCTCACAGGATGTTTCTTTTTCTGGGAGTGCACAACTCCCGGAAACATTCCCTTTGGATCTTCCTGACAACGTTCCATGTGGTTCTACTTGCTCAGCATCTTCCTTATGGGGTTTCTGCTCCTCATTCTCACTCACCATCCCAACACCCGATGGGAGACTGAGCGAATCCAGACACAGGTCACTCCCTGCACCGGAGAGAAAGGAAATGTCAGAGAGAGGAATGGAAAAAGCGATGAAGAAACCAAAATATACGTGGGAGAGATCAAACCTATCAGGAGCTGGTTTTCCCCAAACCCTTCCCCAGAGGAGAGAGGAAAGGATCAGCTTTAGTCCGCATCTCACCAGAACACTCTGGGGAAAGCTACATTGGGCAGGGACCTGCTGCCATTTGTTAGAATGTAGGTGGGAAGCCATGAGTCACATCTGCCTAATGATTCCACATCTGCAGGGAACAATCCTGAACTTGGAGAGCTCACAGGGTCTTTGTAGGGCATCCCAAATGTTTCCTGAATTCACACACAGTGTTTGAGTTGGTTTAACCAAGTCCCTACCTGTGAAGGCAGCTCTCGGGAGCACTTCTTTCTCAGAGCCCTGAAGATCTGGGACCCATGGCTCTTCCTCTCGTTCCAGCTGCAAGGTCACATCAGGTTTGGAATCTGGAAGCCCTACTCCAGGCAAAGAAAACAAGGGAGGTGAGTGGAATTTGTGGGATACTTGTCACAAGGAATAGTCCATGGTTTTACCCCCGGCTCATTTTTAAGCAGTACCATCCCAAGGCCAGCTTCCTTGGCTCAAAGTGGCAGGAGAGTTGTTAATCATATGCATTACCTTCGTGCCTAAGAACGAACTAACAGTGGGTCCCCAGTGTGCTAGGCAAAGTACAATAGAGAATAGTAGCTGGGCCATGCCCTGAAGAATTTACAATCTGAATAGACAAGACAGACACAGAATGGGGGAAGGGATAGACCCCACTGTTAGAACAGAGATATTCAGGGCTGCCTGTAAAGCCTATAGTTTAAGAACTTAGGTGTATTTTTATCACTTAGCTACTTACAGGAGTATGAAAAGAGAGAATCAAAATCACTGTTTGTATTTGTAAGGGCCTTCTCTTACTGTGACAGCCTGAGGCCTTGTTCTTAGACTAAGAATTATATCCCAGTACAACGATTGGTTAACGTATAGCTGAGAATATTACTCTATAAACAGGAGGGGGAAGGGAAATTGGAATCATGCTTGTTAACAGGGGGGAACGTGGAACAGGAACACAGGCCAGGCTCTGCGGCATCAGAGCTGGGAAGGAAACACTGGGGAACAGACTCTATGGGAGTATAGAGATAAGCCCGACTGGTGTGAAGGGCTTTGGAATATGCTTGCTTAGAAACTAACCCCAATAAACATGGCATTGTCTGTGCTTCAGACTTCTGGTCTTTTGCTGCTTGCTGTCTGCGTGACAAGAACTAGGGAAGCGGAAGGCCTCTAACATAACTGACATGACCTGATAACTAAGAGGTGAGCTTTTAAGGAAGGTTTTAATACACGTTGGAAATTATCAGGGATTCCCATGAGCACTGATGAGGGGACCATGCAAAATTTGCATTTAGATCCTTGTCTTGTTTTATATCCTTTCCCCATTAGGCACACTGGCACTGTCATGGATCCATGGGATCTGTGCAATGCCTGGGCTTTTAAACAGTGCTTGGAAAGCCTCTGGCTTCAACACTCCTACTTCAACCTGTGAGCTCTGCCAGCAGGCCCAGCTGAACGACACTCCTGTTCAGATACTGTTCCTCAGTCAATGCACAGAGCAAGTTTTTGCTGTGGCACTGGGCAGACTGTTAAAACATAGCAGGGTTCATTAGTGAACCGAAACTCAGCACCGGAGAGTCCTTAGATTAGCACAGGGAAGCGAAGAAGACAATATAGTCCATATTGGCCAATGCCCTTGAGCCAGGTTGCTGTAGAAAACGCTTTGGTTTCCTTTATCTGCACCTGTCCATTTGTCTTTGCTCCAGTAGAGCTCCCTGCGTCTATGAGCCCAGCTATTCCTGCTCCCAAAAATGTAACGAGTCCATGTGTGCTTCACTCAACCAAGCGGAGATCCTCCCATGGACAGGTGACAATCATTCCCTTGTCTCTGTCGGGTATTCCATTGATGTAGGTTGGTCCCAGCCTGTCCTTAATGACCCATTCATATCACCCCATGACAGCTACGT
Organism: Mauremys reevesii; assembly: GCF_016161935.1. Lineage (NCBI taxonomy): Eukaryota > Metazoa > Chordata > Testudines > Geoemydidae > Mauremys > Mauremys reevesii. Next base: position 18,834,925 of record NC_052636.1, on the reverse strand, counting down.
GATAAAACACCTCATGTCTCCTGCTCGTTCTAATCACAGCAATACCAACCACAGACGGAAACTGAGGTGTGTATTGGCATCATACAAGTATCACCAAAATTCCCACCTCTCTCACACACCCACACACTGCTCACAGCCCCTGGAGAGAAAGCAAAGCCCAGGAACTGGACGTTAGTCCAGCAAACACAGTGGAGGACAAGCTGCAATCCTCACATACTGGTGAAAAAGGAGAGGCATGTGAGTGCCTATCCAAGCGCGTGCCCGGGATGGCAAGCCACAGGGGCTGCCCTGGAGGTCTCTGTGAGGGCGGCAGTGAGGCAGCCTTCAGCGGCTTGCCTGCGGGAGGTCCGCCGGTCCCGTGGATTCGGCAGCAATTCGGCAATGGGTACATTATGTAGATTGATCCTTGCCTATGATTTCAGTTATAACTGTCTCCATTCAATCAAGTTTCTGTGTGTTTCACCAAATTTCATCTTCTCAATTAACTTTGCGTAGCCATGTACAAGGGTGAGCTGTGCCCCAATACGTAATCTTATAGGTGTAAAAACTGTACAGGCTACACCACCACCCTGTGACATCATCAACAAAGTGCCCATCTGTGCCTGGGTAGTGGCCCTGCTATAGGAGGGAGGATGCAGCAAGTACTCAGGGTCGGTGGCCGGGGTCTCTGTGCACAGAGATGGGGAGGTTATATGGGGAGGGCGTAATGAGTGGGAGAGGGAGGTCAAGAGTTAAAATAATATTTGGGAAAACATGTATATAAGGGAAACTGATCAGAAAGAAAACTGGAGTGTAGGCTCTAGAACAAGGCTTGGGTAGGGATTCGGGGTTAAAGGTCTGGGATCCCCCACAGCTCTGGATCCCCAAACCTCTCCTCCCTCCCACTGACCCATCCAGACCACTTCCTGAGTGCCCTTCCTCCACACTCCCCTCCCCTTCTTCCCTTTACTCTCAGCTGGCATCACCTCCCGGCACCTTGGAAGCATCTTCTGTTCCCTCCTCGTCTCTCACTACCTCATCCCTCCTTTCTGCATCTTACCTCTAACCCTGCTCACACCTTCCCCATGTCCAGGCACAACAGAATTATCTACTCTCCCCCTTCTCTTCCTCTCACATTGCTCTGTTCTCCTTTCACCTTTGGGCTCCTGAATGACAACATTATACTCTCTTCTATCAAAAGAGGAGCTCATCTGACTGTCACACAAGCCCTGCATCGGTCACACACCTATTTACTCAATTTAGAATTCTACAGGAGGCATATTTTCCTCTTAAAATGAGGGAAAGGCATGAAAGCTACAGTTATTAATGTAGCCAATAACGACGCATTAAATGCAATTTTAAAATGACTGATGACAAATGTCTAAAAATTATTCTAGTGGGTGGGAGATGAGGCAAAAAACAGGGGGCAAGGAAACTTGTCAAAACTTTTATGACAAATGAAGGTATAAAGTTATTACTACTCAGGTTCTTTAGAGACCCCACAACTTCTAATAACCCAGGGGACAGGACTCCTTACCCAGCGAGGTCACCGTCTCATAGTTCTCCTGCATGACATCCCTGTAGAGGGCTCTCTGAGTGGGGTCCAGCAGAGCCCACTCTTCCCTGGTGAAATACACAGCCACCTCCTCGAAGGTCACCGGCCTCTGAAAGAGAAAGAGTCCAACACTCAGTACCTGCTGCCCCACTCACAACCCCACACTCATGGGGGAGAGGAGCCAATCAAATGGAAGCTCTGGGTGGCTCACAGGCAGAGTCCCCCCCACACCCCACTCAGAGCATCCAGGAAACGCCAGGGGGAGGGGACGAAGCGAGAGCCCCTTGTCTCTCCCAGCAGATCCATCTCCCCCCCCCCCACATTAGCCACAGACGGACACAGGAGATGGAGGCCCTGGCAGGTGCAGGGAGAGCTCGCTGGCAGGGAGCCCAGCGCTGTTCTCATTGTGAAGAGCTGGACGGGGCCAGACTCAGTGGGGGGCAGACGACATGACGGTCCAGGGGGGCTTTGCTGAGGGGGTTCCTCCAGCAGGGGTGTCCTGTCTCTCCTCCCCCCACTTCTCTTCAGCTGCCTCCCCTGCAACTGTTCCTGCAGCCCTGCCCCCTCCCCCCACACTTGGAGCTGCCCCGGCCAAGCTGCTCCCAGGAGCCTCCTGTGTGCTGACATAAGTAAACGGCCGAGGAATAACCCGATGCCCTAAGATGATGGGAAAAGAGGTACCAAGTGGTAACAGGGTGAAAAATTAGCCAGAAGATTAATTTTAAATAAAAAAATTCTGGAAAGGCTCCTCTGTTTCCAAATGTGCCTTAACCACAAGATACAGGTCGTGTGTCTATGCTAATGAGGTATAATCAGAATCACATTATATAAAGGGGGTCCCCAGAGCGGGAAAATTGAGCTCCCTGTGGGAAACTCCAGCAGGAACCATCCCTCTACTGATGGTCAATCCATGAGAGAGACATCAGACCCTAATACTATTGTTCAGGGTGTGAGTAGAACTAGAGTTGTAACTTTTTCACAGGTCTTTATAGAATTTCTTTGCACTTGGGGCGTCATAACCTTAACTGTAACTTTAATAAAACTTGTAAAACCGACTAGACCTTGTGCTTGTGAATGTCTGTGTGGTCACTACCCTTGGTCTTTGCGTGTTCCTAGAGACTGTACGTTTGAAGCAAGTAGCAGAGGCGACTTTCACTCTGTTAAGCTTGAAACTGTCGCCACCAGAGCCGACCCCGCGGTGGTGAAATGCCACATTACAAACTGCACTTCACATAAAATAAAAGGCTGCACAATACACCACACACCAGGCCACCCTCACTTCTGCGCTGCTGCTGGCGGTGGCACGGCCTTCAGAGCTGGGCGCTCGGCCAGCAGCCGCTGCTGTGAGGCCGCCCTGCCAGTGCTGAATTTGAGCCGGGGCTGAGCTCTGGCGCCTCTTTCAATACAAATTAAGCCCTAGAGGGAGGCATCGGGGTCTGGACATGATGGTGGGGAGCCCGTGGGGGCCAGGGGGGATGGGGGGCACCAAATTACAAGTTCACCCAGGGCACCATTTTCTCTAAGGCCAGCCCTGGAGCCGGGTATGGGGGAGGGGCACATCCCCTAAGGCCGTGGTTCTCAGCTAGGGGTCCCTGGATCTCTGGGGGGCTGCGAGCAGGTTTCAGGGGGGCCTCCAAGCAGGGCCAGTGTCAGACTCGCTTGGGCCCAGGGCAGAAAGCCCAAACCTCCCTGCCTGGGGCCATGAGCCCTGCCACCAGGGGCTGAAGCCAAAGCTTGAGCAATTAGCTTTGGGGGGGGGCCTGTCACAGGGGGCCCCAGGCAACTGCCCTGGTTGCCGCCCCCTAACGCCAGCCCTGGCTTTTATACGCAGAGAACGAGGCACGTGCAGGGCCGTGGAGTTTTTATAGCACATTGGGGGCCTTAGAAAGAAAAAGGTTAAGAACCCACCCCCAGCCTCCCTGGTGGGTGCCCCCTCACATCTCACAGCAGCCGCTGGTTAATCAGGTCGGGCTCCAGCCCCGGGAGTCTGGTCCGTTTTCCTAGCCCTACCTAGGGGGGTTGTTTCCTGTTCCACAAATTAGAGCATTTCCACCCTCTAACCTCATGGGTCTGTTCCTAGAATGGAAGCTGCATATTGAACAAGTCCCAACAGGTTTGCTACACCCTGGCCTCCTCCCATTCTCCCCCTGTGAATGTTTTGGCTACTCCAACCTCCAAACCAGACTGCCCAAGCCTCCCTCCTCCGGTGCGTTTGCTGTCCCTCCCCTCCAGCAGGAACCCACCAGCAACCCCCCCCTAACCCCTACCTGAGCCGGCTCCACTGCAGTCATTTCCCTTCCCTGTCCCATGGGAGGATGGGACGAGCTGGAGCGAAACATGGACGACATCCTGCAGCCTGGCAGGGCGAGAAAGGCCGTTGCAGGGGTTTCAGAACAGGCTTTAGTTCATGTCACATCACGATTCCCCCAGGATCTTTCCCTGCAGAGACACAGCCTAGGTTCTGCCATGCTGGGAACATGCTCCAGCTCTTTATTGCCGGGGAGACCTGGCCCCTCCTGCCAGGCTAAGCCCACAGGGAGATTTTTCAGCCTCCCCAGTAATAAAATCTCTGAACAAAATGCTGGAAAGGAGCAGAACCAAAGGGGCTGGGCAGGCTCCATAGGGACACTGGCTCCTCCCTTCCCCTCCTGTGCGGCCATGTCCTGTCGCTGGCAGAGATCAGCCCCCCCATCTTCCCCTCAGAGGCAGCCGTGTCTGCGGGCTCCCCCAGCCAGCACCCACTAACCACCACCCACGCTGGGGGAGTGACACACAAGGGCGGGTCCAGGCACCAGCACGCCAAGCGCGTGCTTGGGGTGGCATGCCGCGGGGGGCGCTCTGCCGGTCGCCGGGAGGGCGGCAGGCAGCTCCGGTGGACCAGTGGACCCTCCGCAGGCACGCCTGCGGGAGGTCCACCAGAGCCACCTGCCGCCCTCCCGGTGACCGGCAGAGCGCCCCCCGCGGCATGCCGCCCTGCTTGGGGCGGCAAAATGTCTAGAGCCGCCCCTGGTGACACAGGACAGCAAATTCCACCTACCCAAGGACAAATTGCTGCAGATAAACGGGCTGGGTTCACATCCCAAAGCTGAGGAGAATTTAAGAATTATGGAGAAAATAGGAAAATAAGAGACGAGAGAGTCAATTTTTAGGGAAAACGAGGAATCTCCTTGGGTTTTCTAACCACATGTGGGGAGGGCGAGAGAAGGGAAGAACTAGAGAGAATTGTTCTCAGGTTTTGAGACGGAAAGAAACGGCACAAACAGGAAAAGGATGCAAGTAGCTCACCCCCGTGACCATAGGCGTGCAGCACTTTGTTTCATGAGTGTGCACCCAGGAGCCCCGCCCTAGCCCCACCCCATCCACTGCCTCCCACTTCCTGCCCCTGGCTGCCCCCTCAGAACCTCCAACCCCTGCTCCTTGTCCCCTGACTGCCCCCTCCTGAGACCCCGTAACTGCCTCCCTAGGACTCTACCCCTACCTGTCCCCTGACCCTTATCCACCCCTGACCCTTATCCACCCCTGATCCCAGACAAACCCCGGGACTCCCACACCACATCCAACCGCTCCCCGCCCGTGACAGGACCCCAGAACTCCCAACCCATCCAACTCCCTCTGCTCCCTGCCTGCCCTGACCCCGCTCCGCCCCCCACCCCCCAACAGGCACCCCCCGAACCCTCAACCCATCCAACCCCCTGCTCCTTGTCCCAATCACCTCCTCCAGAGACCCCCCCCCCCCCCTAATCACCCCTCCAACAATCCAACACCCCTCCCCACCTCCTGGCAGCTCTGTCTAGTGCCTGCTCCCACCCACACACTCAAAGTGGCGGAGGAGGTTCCCTCTCCTTCGGTGGGAAGGTTGCCTAGTGGTTAAGGCACAGTACTCAGGCTCAGGTGTTCTGGGTTTGCGTCTCTACTCTGCCACAGAGTCCCTGCTTAGCCTTGGGAAAGTCACTTCACCTCGTTGTGCCCTAGATCCCACCTGCCCAATGGGGCCAACACTGACCCTGCCTCCTGGGCTAAATCCATTCATGGCTGGGTGATTGGGGGGGGGGGCGGGGGAATGGAGATACCAACATGGGGAGATTTGGGCTGAATTTCTCCACAGCCAGAGAGTGGAAAGGCCGCCCCAGGGAAAAGCTCCGCGGAGGAGGCGCCACAAGCTGCCGGCAGCGGGTCATTCCCGGGGGGGCCGAGCACCCGCCTGCAGCCGCCACAGCCTCCCCCCCCCGGAGCCCCCACGGGAGGGGGGAGCAGCCTCCCCAGCCGGGGCTCAGGGCATTGGGGTGCCGGGGCTCCCCCCCTGCGCACGCCTGGGCCCGGGACACTCACACACACACTCTGCCCCGGGGCTCCCCTGGTGCCCAGAGACCGATCAACCCCCTCCTGCCCCCGCCCTTCCCCGCCTGCAGCTCCGGCCTCTCCCCTCCCGCCCCGCCCCGCCAGCCGCACCCAGGGGAGCCCCGGGCCCCAGGCTCTGTCCCCACCTGGAGCCCAGCGGGGCCGGGGGCAGCTCCTGCTGCAGCTGAGAACAGCGGCTCCGCTCCGGCCCGGGCGGCTCCAGCGCTGCTGGCAGCACGTGGCCACCAGGGAGCAGCTGCTGAGCCCGGGCTCCTGCGTCACAATGTGCCCGAGCCCCGCCCCCCGCAGCTGCCCCGCCCCTGTCTGTGCCAGAGCCCCGCCCCCAGGAGCTGCCCCGCCCCCGGGCTGTGCCAGAGCCCCGCCCCCCGGCGCTGCCACCCCCCCGCGCTGGGCCAGAGCCCCGCCCCCAGGAGCTGCCCCGCCCCCGGGCTGTGCCAGAGCCCCGCCCCCCGGAGCTGCCCCGCCCCCGGGCTGTGCCAGAGCCCCGCCCCCAGGAGCTGCCCCGCCCCCGGGCTGTGCCAGAGCCCCGCCCCCAGGAGCTGCCCCCGGTGGGGTCTCTGAGATTTGTTCTGCCTCCTTCTTCCCAGCACCCCGTGCTCCCAGCTGCTCCCTTCCTGTGTCTGCAAACACCCCCGGGCGGGCTGCAGCGCTCGCTGGGGCTGGCTCCAGTGGCTGAAGTTGCCTCCATCTCTGCTCACCTGGGGGTGGGGGAGGGACGAAGAGAGGAGATGGGCCCAGGGTGTGAAAGCAGAATTAGGGGGCAGGGAAAGAAGGACTGTTTGGAAAGGTGGGTTTTTTGCAAGGGGCAGGGGGTGATCCAGATGGAGTCAGAAGCAGTTGGGCAGCAGAGGCTCAGGGAAATTGAGGGGAACCCCCTGGGTGTCTCAGTGTTGGCCAGGGATTGTACAGCACCTAGCGCAATATGGGGTCCCAGAGCCGTAACTAGCAATTTTTACACCCTAGGCAAGAATATAAAATTGCGCCCCCTGCTGTGCCACCCAGCCCCCTTGAAACACCCCCCCCAGCGCCACCCATCCTTGTGGAAATAACCCCCTCCAGCGCCGCCCGCCCCGCAGAAACAAACCCTCCTTCCCCAGTGCTGCCCCCCCCCGAAACAGCTGTGGGCCGAAAAGGAAGGTTTGGGGGAGGGAGAAGACACGGCCCCCGGAGGGTGGCCCGCTCGCACCGTCCCACCCCGCTGCACCCCCGAGCCCCCACTGGCCTGCTGCATCTCCTGCTAGTCAGTCCCCACCCACCACTCCTCCTTTCACCTCCTCCCTCCCCTGCCAGAAACCCCGTGCCGCCCCTAGAGCCCCTGCTGGCTCACTGCTCACCTCTGTGCCCACCTGCCACTTGTCCACCCGCTCGCCCACCTGCTCCCCACTTGCCCCCTCACCCCCCACAGGTATAAAGCCTCATTCAGAGACCCGGCGGGGGGTCACTATATCACTGCACCCAGCAGTCACTCACTGCAGCACCAAACATTAAACTGCTGAAAATGGCGCCCCCCCTCCAGCCACCAACATTTTGGACTAGAAAGCTTTGCCCCAGACATCCCCTTCAGAAGACACCCCCAGACTGGCTGAGGGATGCTGGTGTGGCCTCACCTGGCAGCCCCCAAAGAAGGAATTGGGGGGACTAAATGGACAGGGCCCCTCTCTAGCTGAAGCCTGGCAAGGGCGGTACCTGGATCCCACTAGAATTTAAAATGAAAAGTGAGGAGGAGGCTCTGCTGGACCTGGGCAGCTCAAGATACAGCACCAGGCACGTAGGAGGATTTCCACTCCTGAGCCATGGAAGCAGAAATTGACTTTTCCTTTCCAGATTTAGTTAATGTTCAGAAAGGGAATCCAGCGCCTGCCTTCCAGATTTGAACAGCTCAACATTCAGGAATGCTCCAGCTCAGTTTGGGCAGCTGTTACTTCATTTCTCCCAAATCAAATATGCTGATCCACTGTCGTTTGCTGTAGAAAAAGTAGGATAAAATTGAGCAAGAAATGCTTCCCAGGGTTATTAGGACTGGAATTGCAATTTTCAACAGCCATTGCCTTTTTGTTTGTAAGGAAGTCAATGATATTGCACTGGTAAATTCCCCAGAGGTAATAATTGAAGATATACCAATCTTGTAGAGCTGGAAAGGACCTTGAAAGGTCAAGTCCAGCCCCCTGCCTTCACTAGCAGGACCAATTTTTGCCCCAGATCCCTAAGTGGCCCCCTCAAGGATTGAACTCACAACCCTGGGCTTAGCAAGTTAATGCTTAAACCACTGAGCTATCCCTCCCCTCTGCCCTGCTGATTGACCCACCCTGGAAGCAAGTTACCAGTGACCCAGGGCTGGCGTGGAAGGAGAGTGCAGGGCGGGGTGTGTGGGGAGAGCCCAGGGCTGGGGTGGCAGCAGAGGTGGCTCTAAGAATTTGGCCCCAAGCAGGGCAGCATGCCGCAGGGGGCGCGCTGACGGGCGCCGGTCCCGCGGCTCCTAGTGTCCTCTTGCAGACGTGCCTGCGGAGGGGCCACTGGTCCCGCGGCTCAAGTGGACCTCCCGCAGGCATGACTGCGGAACGTCCGCCAGAACCGCCTGCCACCCTGCCGGCAAAATGCCGCCCCACGCGCGCGCTTGGCGCACTGGGGTCTAGAGCCGGCCCTGGGTGGCAGGGGTGCGTCGGTGGGGAGCAGTGGGGTGAAAGGGCGGAGCTAAGAGCTGGGGCAGCATGGGGTATGTGGGGAAGAGCCCAGGGCTGGGGTGGCAGGGGTGCAGGTGGAGGCAGAGCCCAGGGCTGGGGTGGCAGGGGTATGTGGGGGAGAGCCCAGGGCTGGGGTGGCAGGGGTGCAGGTGGAGGGCAGAGCCCAGGGCTGGGGTGGCAGGGGTATGTGGGCAGAGCCCTGGGCTGGGGTGGCAGGGGGTGCAGGTGGAGGGGCAGAGCCCAGGGCTGGGGTGGCAGGGGTATGTGGGAGAGCCCAGGGCTCAGGTGGCAGGGGTGCAGGTGGAGGGGCAGAGCCCAGGGCTGTGGTAGCAGGGGGTGTGTCAGTGGGGGAGCAGTGGGGGGGAAAGGGCGGAGCCAAGAGCTGGGGGAGCAGGGGGTCTGTGGGGGGCAGAGCCCAGGGCTGGGTTGGCCGGGGGGTGCAGGTGGGGCGTGGAGGGGCCGGGGCGGGGGGGGCAGGGGGTGTGGGTGGAGGGGGCAGAGCCCAGGTCTGGGGTGGCAGGGAGGTGCAGTGGGGAGCTCAGGGCTGGGGTGGGGGAAGCCAAAAAAATTTTTTTCTTTGGACGGCAAAAAACCTAGAGCCGACCCTGCCTCCACGCACTGTGAGGTAGGTAGGAGCAGATCATTATTATCCCTACTTGAAAGAGGGAGAAGCTAAGGCTGAGAAAGGAGAATTGACTTGTCTGAGGTCACACAGCCAGTCAGTGGCAGAGTTGGGAATAGGACCCAAGAGCCCTGATTTTCAAACTCACCATCGGATCTTGAATTTCAGACATTGAATGACCTGAATAAAGTGCTCTCAGATGAGCTCCAGACCAACAACATTGCACAGGAATTATTCAGCAAGTATTTGAGGAGAACTGCAATGTTAGAGAGAATCATGAACTGCTCAGAGACCATTAATGCAGAGAAGCAGCAAAATTCATCAAACATAGAACTGGTTCTGACTTATTTCCTTGGTCTTAAAAGATACCAACAAGGACCTGAGTCTCCTCCCTGTCAATAACCCCCTGCTCAGCCAATCAGGGTAGAGACTGAGGGCGGGAGGCTGAGGGTTCTCACCAGAGAGCCCAAAGGATGGCCCAGGTCACTGGTGGGGATCACTGCCCGAGCACTATTTCAGCCCCACATTTTTGAGTGGACCTCCCACAGTGAGAGCTGCAGAGCACTCCCCCGCAACACACACACATACACACACACACAGATGGCAGTGGGAGGGGAACAGGAGAAAGAACAAAAGAAACAAGAGACGAACAAAAAGGAGGGAGGGATGGAGGAAAAGGTGAAACAAAAAGGACAAACCCTAATGTCTCCAGTGATTCTAAGGGACAGAATCCCAGGTGCGCAATAAAATTCTGCCTCCTTAAGCTCATGTTTTCCATGCCTAGAATTAAACTCTCACCAGATGGATCAGACTGAACAGGTTTCAGACCTTGAGGCGGCTCTTACCTTGTAAACAGGGATGGCTGTTTTCTAGTAAAATCACTGAAAGGGAAGGAGAAAACTCGAAAGAGGTTCCTCCTGGCACTCACGTCCGTGAACCCGAATACTCTCTCAGTCCTCAGAGAGAGACCTGGAGAAGGAGACTTGCTGAAGCAAAGCCACAGGGGTCTCTGAGGTTTCCCTGGCCCCTCGCCCCTGTCCTGCCTGGCTGATGTCAGCATCTCTCTGTGAGGTCACCACCTCCCCACCACCTTGGACCAATAGTCTGAGGGCCTGCAAAAGGCCTTTGTGATGTCACTGCCACACCCCTCCCTTGCTGTGCCAATGTCCTGCCCCTGGCCAGGCACTTTGGAGGTTTGAGCTACTCCCTGGGGATCACCCCACTCCAGGAGCGTTCATTCTAGGCAGCAAGCCGGCTAGACAGGAAAACCTCAGACGCTGCTCCCAATGTTACACTCAGTTTTTCAGAAATTAGTCGACTTTATGGCCAGAAGAGACCATTAGAGCATCTAATCTGACCTCCTGCATATCACAGGCCTCCTGTAGGACACAAGAGCTACTTTTGGGGCAAACACATTCCAGAAAGGCATCTAGTCTTCATGAAATGACATCAAGAGATGGAGAATCCACCACTTTCCCTGGTAGCTTGTTCCTGTGGTGAATCATCCTCGCTGTTGAATATTTGAGCCTTAATTGTAATATGAATTTGTCTCTTTTCACCTTCCAGCCACTGGGTATTGTTATGCCTTTCTCTGCTCGATTCAAGAGCCCTTTAATACCCAATCTTATCTCTCCATTAAGACACTTCAATACTTCAATGAAGTCACCTTTCAATCTTCTTTTGATCAGCTAAACAGGTTGAGCTCTTTCAATAGCTCACTAGAAGGCATTTTTCTCCAGCCCTCAGAACATTTAGTGGCTCTTTGCTGTCCCAAACTCTAATTTCACAACATCTTTTTCAAACGAGGACACCAAAACTGGAGGCAGTATTCCAGTATCAGTCTCACTGATGCTGTGTCACCTCCTGTGACGTTACTGACATAATCTGTAACTGTATAGATCACCGTTGCGACTACTGTTCTATATTTGCAGCCAATATTGTAGAAAGGTTGTTGTGTAAGGGGTCTATGGAGAGGTTCTGATTGGCTGATTATAATGATGCTATCTCTAAATGTGTATCATTTTTGTAGTTGACATTATGAATATTGGTTCTATGCTGCCCGTATTTCAAAGTTGTGCTCTGCTTAAAGGGAACACCTGAGAGATGATGGTGTCAGTTCTGCCTAGCCTGCTTGATGCAGGTTAGGCAAATGTGAGAACCACTATACTACAGAAAGTCCATTACACTGCCCTGCCCTGCCCTCAAAATCCCTGCACTTTGGTGGTGCTCACCCTGGCACACGCTGATGGGCGAACCTGGAGAAACTGGCAGCAGCTCTTTGATGGGTCAGCTGGAAGAGCAGAGGACTGGAGCCAGGGATCAGGAAGTCGTCCTTACATCACCTTTGTGACTCTAGCTTGAAGGGGAGCTTCTTTTTCTTCCCCTTGCTGAGAAGCAGCAAGAGAAGAAAGAAAGGTCCGGTGGGCCAACTGGGTGCAGAAGCCAATGCTGCCTTTTCCTGCAGTGAAGCCCAAAGTGAGGGACTTGCATTGAGTAAAGACAGTGTTGTGCTTCCAGGAAAGAGCCCACTGCTGCAGGAAGAGAGATGAAACAGCCTACTGAAGCCTGTGATTGAACCAGGGCCCTTTAGATTTTCAGTCTAATGCTCTCCCACCTGAGCTACTTCAGCACCTGCAGAGGGCCTTCTTGGGCTGCTGCTTCTCACCTTGAAGTTTATTCTCCATAAACCATCTCTCTAGTCAACACTGGCCAATGCAAGACGGACATCGCTTGCTATTTTAGCACTTGGAAACGTCATCAACTAGTCTCTGGATCTCTCAAATGCTGCACTTCAGTTCATGGGGGAAAGGCGAGAGAAGCGATCTTTGAACAAAGGGCCTAGGGTTAACATCCTAACGCTGTCTGTTGCCGACTGTGACACTATTTAATACCGGCCCACCCTGTGCTGGTGAGTGCTCCATTGCTAGATGTTAGTACATTTCAGTTACTGTCAAAATTAAAAGTTTCTATATGCTTAGAAGAAATGATTTTTTAATTTGCTTATATACGGCATGAATAAATACCCTTTTACACATCCTAGCATGAACATTTATTGTCTTATATGATAGAGAAAATCCTGCATCCAGATTGTGCATCAAAATCATGAAATGAGCTACAAATGCAATAAAAATAAGGTATTCAATGGTTTAACATATGGAGCGGGGCTGGGGGGTTCCGAAGACACTTCTTGCCTGGGATGCTACTTGGTCTAGGGGAGGCCCTGTCAGGGAAAGCAGGAGTTAGTCTCACACGCCTATTTCCAGGCTGTAATCTGTGGGCGCCCTGCTCTGGGGGAGAGATCGCGGCAGCCCAGACTCAGGGCTGGAACAGGCCCCGGATTGAGGGGGTGGCTGCAGGGTTTGCAGCGCTCTGATGTCTCAGACAATGTGTCTCTCCCAAAGCCTCAGATCTGCGTCCCCAGAAGGCTCCTGCGCTGCTTCCGCTCCTTTCACAGTCTATAGCAAGGAGCAGCAGCAAGGGTCAGGGATGAGCCATAGGCACTCGGTGGGGGGCAGAGGCTTCAGGAGGAAACCCAGAGCAGAGGGGGATAGGAGGCTTTTTCTCTCTCCTTAGCCACAGGCTATAGCTCCGAGAGCTCTGTGAAATGCCTCCCCGCCCACAGCCTGGGGAAGGGGAAGGAGCCCCAGGTTCTAGCTCGATTTGGAGGAGGATCACTGGACCCTAGAACCAGTCACTGCCCTTTCCCAGAGAAACCTGTGATGCCCAGAATGGGGCTGAGATAAATGCTGACAGGAGCCAGGAATTGCTCCCCTGGAATAGCAGCAGGACTGGGCAGCTGGAAATCTCCCTAAAGGAGCTGAAGCCTTGGTGGGTCAGACATAGATGCCCCAGGTACTGCATGGGGGGCTTAGGTTTGTTTCTGGACAAGAGCAGTGAGAGTTTTATTGCCTCAACATTTCAGTAGAAAAATTCAGACCCAAAGTGTGTCTGGTGGGGAGGTCGATAGCGGTTTCTTTGGGTTTGATTTAGTTTGTTTTCTCATTCTCGTTGTAAAAGCCCTGGGTCATTTTGATGGGAACAATGTTTGTGGAAGGCCAAGGACAAGTAAGAAAAGTTAAAAATCTGCGTTGGAGTGAGGGGGTCTGTGTGGGCCAGGGCAGGGGTGGAGATTTTCATGGGGAGGGGGTTAGGGGATAAACGAGAGGCTTTTGCGGGAACACAGGGGGATGTTTTGCAGTTTAACCTCCCCACTTTCCTGTGCTGCTGCCCAGCTCCGACCCCACTGACACCCCTTTGACGAAGTGGGAATTTTCTGGATGTTTTGTTTGCATCTTGTGTGTACCTCAGTTTCCCCTATTTGTTGCACGATTATCTAGGTTAAAGGTCCAAAATGTGGGGTGCCCCCTGCCAGGGGGAATGGAGTAACATTCAGGGGGATGCAGCTGGGCCCGGGCCAGCCCCCATGGGGGTGGGGAGGGGGAGCCACCCAGCTCCACTCTTGGCTCCAGCCCCAGCTCTGGCCCCTGCCTCAGCCCCCTTACCCCTGTCTGTGTCCCTTCCCCCTTAGCTGCGGCCCCACTCCCAGCCACGACTCGGGGGGAATATGGACAGGGGTGGGGGGCATGACCCTGAAGTGTTTTGGGACCACGGATCTCGGTGGTGGGACAAGGGGGTTAAATCTTGGCAGAGACCCCCAAAGGGCAGGTGTGGCTGCTGTCGAGCTGCCTGGGCCCAGACAATGGCCACAAATTCTGTCTCCTAGCAACCGATGGCCGGGGCGCACCTGCTGCAAGAGGCCAGCTGGCTGGGAGCAGTCGGAGAACAAAGAACGAGCTGGAGGCCGGGTGAGCAGGTTACCAGGGAAACAGGACAAAGGACAGACGAGGGGCAAAGGGCCTGGCTGAGTCGGGCTGTTGGGAGCAAGGAGTCTGCTGGTTGGGGACTCGAGGGGAGAGCCCAGGCTCTGAGTTCGGGGTCTCTCCAAGATGGACGTTGCTGAATCTTCCTGCTTCCTGTGCGAACACAGAACTTTCCCAGGCTGGATCCCAGACCCCTAACGAACCTTCTGTTGTACAGCGCTGGCTGAGAGTCACTGGGGACTGTGGAAGTTGGGGTGCAGGACTCCCCTTCGGGGGGGGGTGAGGCTTTCCGAGGTGTCTGATTCAGGTGGACTCACTGCAGGAAGCTCCTGGTGTGGAACAGGGGGGCTGAAAGGTCCAAGGTCAGTCCCAGGAGGTGCTGAAGCCAAGGAGGCTTCCCCCAGTGAGAGCGTCCCCTGGGGGGGTCACACTGACAAGGCTCCTGCCTGGGTTTGACTCAGAGCTGTTCCAGAGCACGGAGCCTGTGTGCCCGTCACAGCCCCCCAGCATGTGACCTACAGGCTCCACTCTGGCAAAGCTCCCTGTAAATCAGAGACAAACTGCCCCCTTCTCCCAGTTACTCTCCCCTGCCGAGAACCCAGAGCAGCTCCTGCCTCGCTGGGTCTCCTGCCAGCCACAGCTGGCCAAGGAGCTGCCCAAGCCGTTCCCCTGGGTCCCTGTGCAGGGGCAGTGTCAGTTCCGACCTCACGAGTACAGTGGTGACGCTCCCTGCCTGTCACGGGGGGGACGAGGGCTTGATTCCCTGAGGAGGAAGCTGGGATTGTGACACCCGTGTATGTCTGCAGTGCAATTAAACCCCACAGCTGGCCCAGGCCGGCTGACTCGGGCTTGCCAGCCTCGGGATCCAGGGGCTGGAGCCTGACCACTGGGACCCTCCCCCCTCGCTAGGTTCAGTGGCCGATATACTGAAGATGAGTTGGTAAGTGGGGAATGTGCACTGGGTGCTGCCACTGGACAGACACTTCCCAGCAGAAGACCCACCCAGTGAATGTGATCCACTCTAAAAACGTGATGAAGGAAAGTCAGACTGGGGCTCTGGATTTATCATCTCGCAATGACTCGATTCAACTTGTTCAGGTTAGAAAGAAAGATTTTTTTTTTATCGCGAGCCTGAAAATTGCCTCCGGTGTGAAAGTAGAGCTGGATTGTTTCACGCTCACGCACCCTTATCACTATTGAAGGAGTAAAGGAACGTGCAATCCAATGAAGCCTTAACATGTCATTTGCATCCTCAAGCCTGTCCCTGAGGCAGGATCTCGAGGACAGACAGAAATGTTACCCGGTGTCAGGAGGAGAGAGGAAAGCACTTCCCCTCGTGTATTTCCCCAGGCTGTTGTGCAAGGCAGCAGAGGCGCTTTACGGCATTTTCTGTCACTGATTTTTTTCATGTTGGTGTGGGAGGAAAGACTTAGCCCTGCCCCCTTTGTGACCTGTGAATGTGAAGTGACCAGATGATGAGTTAACAATGATGCTGTTGCACAGGATTTGATTGGAATTAGAAAACAAAAAGCCCTTAAAGTGGAACTCTTGGGTGAATAGAACGAGCTGATTTATAGTCAGCCTTGAAAGGCAATAGACTGTTACATTGGGCAGAACAGCCTGGTTTGGTTGGTTGGTTGTTGTCCCTGATAAATTGCAGAGCGTTCAGAGAAGAGCCACAGGAATGATTAAAGGCTTGAGCAGGGAGAGAAGTTTAAAAACAAACCGAACCTTCCCTGCTCCTGCCAGCTGTGACTGCTGAGGACATTTTCCTTCTCTACTCCAGGGTCTCTCTTCTGCCAGATTCTCAGCAAGTCAGGCCCCCTGCAGACTATGGCAGAGCAGTTTGGTATTAAGTTGCAGGACTCACAATGTAAGAGTGCAGCTGCTGTAGCACCTTGACTGACCATGGGCTAAATCCTGCAGCCCTGGCAGCCCAGGATAACCTCCCACTGGTGGTGATGGGAATTTAGCCTTTGTAACGATCTGCTGGTACCTGAGCTCTCAGATGTGAATTAAACTGGGGGCAGACCCAGCTCTAACCAAACAAGTGAAGGATGTAAGTGAAAGAGCAAAGCTGGCCCTGGGGAGCTGCTGCAGTCCCGTAACCACAGTTGGGAGGGAACAGAGGGAAAACACCTGGAGCAGTACTGAGAAAAGGAAGTTTGTCAGTGAGATCAGTAGCAATAAATGTGAACTGAAGGAGTGCTTTCTCCTCTGTGCTGACAGGTTTGAATTGTGTTACTGTACTATGAGATAAAGCTTTACAATATCCTGCTCTAATTTCAGGATGGGTCTGTAACCATAATTAGTCTCTGTAGAAGTGGGACTTTCAAAATTCCCAAGGAATTTAAGGGGTGGGGTTCACGGTTGGTGACCTGAGGAGTGCAGTAGAATTCAAACCAAAGACCAGAGAAGCGAGAACAGGGATTGTGGGACACCTCCCGGAGGCCAATCACAGCACTGTAATCGACCAGGGTGTCTACACTGGCACCACGGGACTGTAGTCCCGGTGCAGAAAGCTGTACGCCTCTCGTTGGGAATCCCTCTGATTTACTGTTTTTACAGAGGGTGAAATGACAATTTTTCCTATCCCTGCCCTGTTCTTTGTATTAGTTCAATATATTTTAAGTGAGAAAAATGGTAGAAAAAAATATCTGCTCTCCAGCACAACTTGAAGCAACATCAGAGCAACTGGGAATGAAACAATTTATTTCCAAAAGGGGAACTCGATGACTAACAATGGCTTTGAAATGGGGGGACAGTATAACCGTGATGCTCAGGGTTTGTTTAGACTAGGAAAAGTGATGGAATTTAGGTCAGTTGAAGGGGAAAGCTAATGCCAACCCCTGCACCTGGGCATCTGTTCTACAACTATAATTGTCTTTTTACATCAAGATCACTAACTTGAGCAGACAACGCCATGTACAGCCCTAGTGGATGTAAGGCACAGATACTTTTTGCCTCACTGTACCTTGTTGGGATCAAACCTCCAGGAGCTGATGAACATTCCTGGCTCAAAAGGAAAGGAGTTGATAGAAAAGATCACACTGACCCCAAAGAAGGGTGAGCTGCAAAAGGCAGAAGCAGGTAACTCATCTGGTGGAGCTGAGAGACCACGGTGAAGATGGTGAAAAAAATCACAATGTGGGAATTAGGAAATGTGATTTTTTTTTAAATTTTGCCCAGCCCTAGTCAAGGGATTTATTACAGTTCTCTCTCATGTGGATTTTCTGATGTCTAATAAGGGTAGAGCTCTGATTGAAGCTTTTCCCGCACTCAGAGCACGTGTAGGGCGTCTCCCCTGTGTGGATTCTCTGATGTCTGATAAGGAGAGAGCTCTGATTGAAGCTTTTCCCGCACTCAGAGCACGTGTAGGGCATCTCCCCTGTGTGGATTCTCCGATGTCTGATAAGGGCAGAGCTCCAATTGAAGCTTTTCCCACACTCATGGCACATGTAGTGTCTCTCTTCCAAGTTGATTCTGTTGCTTGTTATAAGGTCTGAGTGGCTACTAAAGTTTTCCTCTGGCCTCTGCTGAGTCTCACAGGCTTTTGTTTTTTCTGCGAGTGCATAACTCCCAGAAACATTCCCTTTGGATCTTCCTGATAAAGTTCCATGTGGTTCTCCTTGCTCAGCATCTTGCTGATGGGGTTTCTCCTCCTCATTCTGACTCACCATCCCATCACCTGATGGGAGACAGATAGAATCCAGACACAGGTCACTCCCTTTGCCGGAAAGAAAGAAAATCTCAGAGAGAGGAATGGTAAAAGGGATGAACAATCCAAAGTAAGTGTGGGAGAGATCAAACCTATCAGGTGCTGATTTTCCCCAAACCCTTCCACGGTTTTAACCCCCAGCTCATTTTTAAGCAGTAACATCCCAAGGCCAGCTTCCTTGGCTCCAAGTGGCAGGAGAGTTATTATTATTATGCATATTATTATAAATCATATGCATTACCTTAATGCCTAAGGACCAACTAACAGTGGCTCTCCATTGTGCTCGGCAAAGTACAAACAGAGAACAGTAGATGGCCCATGCCCTGAAGAATTTACAATCTGAATAGACAAGACAGACACAGAATGGGGGAAGGGGTAGAACCCACTGTTAGAATAGAGATATTCAGGCCTGCCTGTAAAGTCTATAGTTTAAGAACTTAGGTGTATTTTTATCACTTAGCTACTTACAGGAGTATGAAAACAAAGAATCAAAATCACTGTGTGTATTTGTAAGGGCCTTCTCTTACTGTGACAGTCTGAGGCCTTGTTCTTAGGCTAAGGCCTTTGGCTAAGCAGCACCGGCAGCCATAAGCTGGGAAGTGAAGGGTCACATCCTCACATCCCAAACCAGTCACACTGAAAAAGACGCTTACTCACCGTTGTAACTGTTGTTCTTTGAGATGTGTTGCTCATATCCATTCCAGTTAGGTGCGCGTGCGCCGCGTGCACGCT
This sequence comes from Mauremys reevesii, assembly GCF_016161935.1. NCBI lineage: Eukaryota > Metazoa > Chordata > Testudines > Geoemydidae > Mauremys > Mauremys reevesii. The sequence goes on along the minus strand of NC_052636.1, from coordinate 18,816,459 downwards.
CGTCGGAAGATTTTTACCCTAGCAACACTCGGTGGGTCGGCTGGGTGCCCCCTGGAGTGGCGCCACTATAGCACTGGATATATACCCCTGCCGACCCATCCGCTGCTCAGTTCCTTCTTGCCGGCTACTCCGACAGTGGGGAAGGAGGGCGGGTTTGGAATGGATATGAGCAACACATCTCAAAGAACAACAGTTACAACGGTGAGTAACCGTCTTTTCTTCTTCGAGTGATTGCTCATATCCATTCCAGTGAGATGATTCCCAAGCCTTACCTAGGCGGTGGGGTCGGAGTGAGACGTCGCAGAATGCAAAACTGCTGAGCCAAAGGCTGCATCGTCTCTGGATTGTTGGACCAATGCGTAGTGTGAGGCAAAGGTGTGAATCGATGACCAGGTAGCCGCCCTACATATTTCCTGGATGGGAACATGAGCCAGGAATGCGGCAGAAGAGGCCTGCGCCCACGTAGAATGGGCAGTGAGATGGCTAGCGGGAACATGAGCCAGTTTGTAGCACGTTCTGATGCAGGATGTTACCCAAGATGAGATCCATTGGGAAGAGACCAGCATGCCCTTCATGCGGTCTGCCACCGCTACAAAGAGCTGAGGTGAACGCCGGAAGGGTTTTGTTCTCTCTATATAAAAGGCGAGAGCCCTATGGACATCCAAAGTATGTAGTTGTTGTTCCCGGCGCGATGAGTGTGGCTTCAGGAAAAAAACCGGGAGGAAAATGTCTTGATTGACATGAAAAGCAGACACCACCTTAGGGAGGAAAGAGGGGTGTGGCCGCAGGTGTACCTTGTCCTTATGGAAGACGTATAAGGGGGATCAGCCGTCAAGGCACGAAGCTCCGAGACTCGCCTCGCCGAGGTGATAGCGCCGAGGTGATAGCGACCTTTCTTCCAGGAAAGGTACAGCAGGGAACATGTGGCCATAGGCTTGAAGGGGACCCCCATAAGCTTGGTCAACACCAGGTTTAGATCACAGGCGGGGGCTGGGTGATGGACTTGGGGGTACAACCGTTCCAGTCCCTTAAGGAACCTGGAAACCATGGGGTGAGAGAAAATTGAACAGTCACTTTCACCTGGGTGGAAGGCGGAAATAGCTGCCAGATTAACCTTTATAGAAGAGACCGCCAGGCCCTGCTCTTTGAGAGACCAGAGACAATCCAGGATAGTAGGGATGGAAACCTGTCCTGGGACCAAGTTACTCTGATCACACCAGTGCGAGAAACGCTTCGACTTGGCGAGATAAGTCGTCCTGGTGGAAGACTTCCTACTTCCCAAGAGGACCTGTTGTACCGAAGCAGAGCAGCAGAGCTCGGATTGGTTCCACCACGCAGGAGCCATGCAGTGAGATGAAGGGACTGCAGGTCTGGGTGGTGAAGCCTGCCGAAGTCCTGTGTTATGAGGTCCGGCCACAGTGGCAGGGGAATCGGATCCGCCACTGAGAGGTCGAACAACAGGGTGTACCAGTGCTGCCTCGGCCATGCTGGAGCAATGAGGATCAGGTTGGCTCTGTCCCTGCGGAGCTTGAGAAGGACTCTGTGAACAAGGGGAAACGGCGGAAAGGCATAAAATAGGTGCCTTGTCCACGGGAGGAGGAATGCGTCTGAGAGGGAGCCTGGGGAGCGTCCTTGGTAGGAGCAGAACACCTGGCATTTCCTGTTCTCTCGGGAGGCAAAGAGGTCTATGCAGGTAAAGCCCCACCTCCGGAAGACAGAATGGATGATGTCAGGATGGATTGACCATTCGTGAGACAGGAAGGATCTGCTGAGGCGATCTGCCAGAGTGTTCTGGACTCCTGGGAGAAAAGACGCTACCAAATCGATTGAGTGGGCTATGCAAAAGTTCCACAGGTGAGTGGCTTCTTGGCGAAGTAGGGAGTAGCATGCCCCGCCCTGCTTGTTTATGTAATACATGGTCGTCGTGTTGTCTGTGAACACAGATACACAGTGGCCTTGGAGATGGACCCGAAACACCTGGCATGCTAGACGGACTGCCCTCAGCTCCTGCACATTGATATGCAGGGTCAGCTCCTGGGGCAACCAGAGGCCTTGAGTGTGAAGGTTCCCGAGGTGGGCACCCCAACCCAGAGATGATGGGTCTGTGGTTAGTGCCACCGAGGGTTGAGGAGGGTGGAACGGCATCCCTGCGCAAACTACAGTGGGGTCCAGCCACCAAGTGAGGGAGTCGAGAACCGTCCTGGGGATAGTGATCACCGAATCTATATTGTCTCTGTGTGGACGGTATAGAGAAGCAAGCCAGGTTTGGAAGCACTGAAGTCGCAGTCTCACGTACTTGGTCACAAAGGTGCAGGACGCCATGTGACCTAATAGACCGAGGCAGGTGCGCACCGACGTTGTCGGGAAGGATTGAAAACTTCGAATGATCGAAGACATTGACTGAAAACGTGGCAGAGGAAGGCAGGCCCTGGCCAGATTGGAGTCCAGAACTGCTCCAGTAAAGTCTATTCTCTGCGTTGGAGTCAGGGTAGACTTTTCTACATTGATCATGAGGCCGAGCCTCCCAAAGAGGTCTTTGACGACACACAGGTGCTGTGATATTTGCACCTGGGAAGTCCCTCGAATGAGCCAATCGTCGAGGTACGGGTAGACGTGTATTCAACGACGGCGGAGGGAGGCAGCTACAACGGCCATACATTTGGTGAAGACTCTCGGGGCCATAGAAAGACCGAAGGGAAGCACCGTGAACTGGAAGTGCTGTTGGTTGACCACAAAACGGAGAAACCGTCTGTGCGGCGGGTAAATGGCGATATGGAAATACACGTCCTTCATATCGAGGGCGGCATACCAGTCTCCCGGATCCAAGGATGGGATGATGGTCCCCAAGGATACCATGCGGAACTTGAGCTTTATCATGAATTTGTTGAGTTCTCGCAGGTTGAGGATCGGTCGCAGACCACCCTTTGCCTTGGGGATTAAAAAGTAGCGGGAACAGAACCCCTTGCCCCTCATGTCCTCTGGCACCTCCTCTATGGCTCCCAGCGTTAGGAGCGCCTGAACCTCTTGTAAGAGGAATTGCTCGTGAGAGGGGTCCCTGAAGACGGACGGGTGGGGAGGGTGGGATGGGGGTGGAGAAACAAATTGGAGGTGGTATCCTGTTTCCACCGTGCAAAGGACCCAACAGTCGGAGGTGAGCTGGGACCATGCAGGAGGAAATGGGAGGCGGTTGAAGAAGGAGGAGAAGGATCCGGCAGGGAAACTGGTGGGCCGTCCTCAAACATCCCATCAAAAGTTTTGTTTTGGCCCCGTAGGTGGTTTAGGGGGCGCTTGACTTTGGTTTCCCTGAAGGCCAGACTGTCTCCACCGATTGCCCCTGCCGCGCCATCTGGTCGTATTCTGGCGCGGTCTAGGCTGGTTATAAGGGCGGTATGGTTGGGGCCAGAAGGACCTATGTTGGGTCACCGGCGTGTGCATACCCAACGAGCGCATTATGACTCGACTGTCCTTGAGGCTCTGCGCAGATCCGAGAAAAGGCCCTGGCCCTCAAAAGGTAAATCCTGAATTGTCTGCTGCAATTCTGGGGGAAGGCCTGAAGCTTGTAGCCAGGAGATGCGTCTCATCGTTACCCCGGACGCAAGCGTTCTGGCTGCTGAGTCCGCTGCATCCAGAGAGGCCTGGAGGGAAGTTCTCGCCACTTTTTTACCCTCCTCTAGTAGGGCCGTAAACTCTGCGTGGGACTCCTGGGGAAGGAGTTGTGCAAACTTCCCCACAGACACCCACGTATTAAAATTATAACGACTTAGGAGGGCCTGCTGGTTTGCCACCCTAAGTTGGAGGCCTCCAGCCGAGTAGATCTTACGGCCTAGGAGGTCCATGTGCCTAGCCTCCTTCCCTTAGGAGCCGGTGCTTGCTGGCCATGACGCTCCTGTTCGTTCACGGATTGGACAACCAGGAGGCAGGGAGGTGGTGGGTGTAGGACCATATATTTTCCCCTTGACGGGGACCATATATTTAAAGATGGGCCTGAACTAGAACTGAGCTCCATTTCCCATGTGTGGGTCCCCGCCACTCCCTGGGGTGTGCTAGGGTGACCAGATGTCCCAACTTTATTGGGACAGTCTCAATTTTGGGGTCTTTTTTTTATATAGGATCCTATTACCCCTCACCCCCTGTCCTGATTTTTCACACTCGCTGTCTGGTCACCCTCGGTGGGCACATGTGTGGGTCCCAGCTGCTCCCTGCCCCCCTCATTGAAGCAGGTGTGCAGGGTTCCTGCCCTGGGAACTGCAGGGCACCAGTGGCCATGGGGCTGGCTGCAGACAGGGGCGTGGGGCAGGGCTCGCTGGAGGCAGGGAGTGTGACACGGGCTGGCTGCAACCGGGGCTGGCTGTGAGCAGTTGGTGCAGACAGGCTGTGGCGGGGAAAGGGCGGTGGCTGGGGTCGGGGGGGGTGGCAGGGGCTGCGGGCAGGGACGGTGGCAGGAGGCAAGGGGGGTGGCAGGGGCTGTGGCAGGACGGATGGCAGGGGCTGGCTCTGGCCAGGGGTGCAGACAGGGGCTGGCTGGGGACAGGGGTGCAGACAGGGGTGCAGACAGGGGCTGGTTGGCGGCTGGGAGCAGGGGTGCAGACAGGGGCTGGGGGCAGGGGTGCAATGGGGGTGGCAGGGCAGGGGTGCAGACAGGGGCTGGGGGCAGGGCAGGGTGCAATGGGGGCAGGGCAGGGGTGCAGACAGGGGCTGGGGGCAGGGCAGGGGTGCAATGGGGGCAGGGCAAGGTGCAATGGGGGTGGCAGGGCAGGGGTGCAGACAGGGGCTGGTGGCAGGGCAGGGGTGCAGACAGGGGCAGGGCAGAGGGTGCAATGGGGGTGGAAGGGCAGGGGTGCAATGGGGGCAGGGCAGGGGTGCAGACAGGGCTGGGGCAGGGCAGGGGTGCAGACAGGGGCTGGGGGCAGGGCAGGGGTGCAATGGGGTGGCAGGGCAGGGGTGCAGACAGGGGCTGGGGGCAGGGCAGGGGTGCAATGGGGGTGGCAGGGCAGGGGTGCAATGGGGGTGGCAGGGCAGGGGTGCAATGGGGGCAGGGCAGGGGTTGCAGACAGGGGCTGGGGCAGGGGGTGCAATGGGGGCAGGGCAGGGGTGCAGACAGGGGCTGGGGAGGGTGACAGGGGCTGGCTGCGGCGGGGGTGCAGGCAGGGGCTCTGGGCGGGGAGGGCGCAGACACTCACACGGGGGCGGGGCGCGGCAGGAGGCAGCCGGGCACCCACCAGGCAGCAGCAGGAGCCCCAGGGCCAGAGCTCCAAAGAGCAGGAGCAGCAGCAGGGCCAGGAGGCAGCTCACGTGGCTCCCGCAGCGCAGCGCCCCCCGGCGGCCGGGAAGCGGAATTGCACCTTCCCAGCCAGAGCCCATCCAAGTGACCCGGCTCCAGCTCCCCCTGCCCCCTGCCCTGCCCTGGCAGAGACCCGGCATCTCCTAGAATATCAGGGCTGGAAGGGACCTCAGGAGGTGTCTAGTCCAACCCCCTGCTCAAAGCAGGGCCAATCCCCAACTAAATCCCCAAATGGCCCCCGCAAGGAGTCAGCTCCCAGCCCTGGGTTTAGCAGGCCAGTGCTCCAACCACTGAGCCATCCGACCCCCACTCCAGGGGCAGCCATGTGCTGGGGAATGACTCAGGGCAACAATTTCCCACCTACACAAGGACAAATCGCTGCAGATAAAACGGGTGGGAAAATGCCCCTCACTAGAGAAGATTTTAAACTGACGTTTGAGACTCCTGGGGAGAAGGGGGGAAATCGGGGGAGACGGGAGAGCGGATCATTGGAGGGGATGGGGGGGAAATCGCCCCAGATTTTATAGCCCCGTGTGAGACACTGAGAGAGAAAAGGGGCAGAACTAGAGAGAATTTGTATCGGGGGCGAGAGGCAAGTGGCACAAACAGGGGAAGGATCCAATTAACCCCCCTCCCCCCTCGCCCGCCCGCCACTCCCCCCCCCCCGGGAATTCCCTGGCTGCACAGAGACAGTTCAACACCCCCCCCGCGTCCCACTGACCTTCCCCCTCCGACAACTCCAGCTTCTCCCCTCCCTGCCTGACACCCCCCATCTCCCCCCCCACCACAGGGGATCCCCCCCCCAGACCCCACTCTCTGCCCCCAAATCCCACTGGGGCTGAGGCAGCTCTGAGGCTTCTCCCAGGTTCCCCGGGGCAGAGTCACTTTCCTGCCCAGCCCCAGTGTCCCCCCCCCCCCCGGGGTCTCTCACTCCCCGGGGGCTCCGTGGGAGGCTGGACACCAGGGATGCAGGACGGCAGGAATGGGGGTGACAGGCCTCCTGTTCCTCAGTCTCACGGCGGGACCGAGGGGGGTCGTCACTCTCCGGCTCGGGAGCGCTGGGAAGACCCGACCGTGGAGGGGCCGTCGCTGGGGGGGACGGCCCCGCGCAGGCGCTGAGCACGTCCTTATATCACTTCTGTGGCGGGAAAAGTGCTGAGGAGATGGAACGCTGAGGGCTGGTTTTGGTGGGAAAAAACGGTTTGGACTGGTTTGAGCCTGTGTCCTGATGGTAAACAAGTCCCCTCTCAGAGATGGAGTCTAGGGGTCAATAGTTCATATGCTCCAGATTGGATCTTATTTTAAAGCCAGTGATTTACTTCAGCAACATCTTATTAACCAACTCATTGAACCTATTGAACAGTTTATACTTCTCACACCTAACAATGAGATAAAAAAAAGATCACAGACAAGCCTTGTCAGTAACAGCTGATGTCCTAACTGGGAAGCATGTGAGCTTGTTGCAGAGCTGCTGCCCAGGGACGGGAACCTCCTGCCACCCCAGCCTCCAAAATCACTCAGGCTGCACTTTCTGCACGACTAGGTGCTGGCTGAGGGGGGCGTGGGAATTGGTGGCCTCTGCTGCAGGTGATGGGAATCGCAGGTATTTAAAGCCATGGCCTAGAGGAGGGAAGTGCCTAACTCCAGAGTCTGCAGCTGCCTAGGGCCAGGGCTGAGGATTGAGAGTCCCTAGTGCCGCCGTTGCAAGGTTCAAGCACGCTCAGCCCTGCCATTGCCACCCCTCCTGCGGCTAGTAGCGGCAGCTGGCTAAGGCTGGCCTCTGGGAACTGGCCCCATGGCTGTAGCCAGAGAAGCTGCAGGTGGCTCTGTGACTACTGGGGCCATTAAGCTAGAGCAGCTAAAGACACTGGAGTTCACCTCAAGGAACAGAGGTCACCAGTAGGACAGGAATGTCAGGGGGAGCAGGGAAAGAGGGAGCAGGTCAGGCTGGCAGAGGGAGCTTCCAGCTGGGTGGGAGCATGTCCAAAGTGGAAAGGAAACAAGCATGGGGAGAGGTGGTGGTGACCAGGTAGCAGACTAGCATGTAGATGGGAGCAGAGGGAGAGAGGCTGGTGGCTTCAGATTCCCAAGGGCTAAGTCCTGACTTTGGGGAGATGGTGTTTGCAGGTGGCTGGCTCACATGGCAGGATGGGGGCTGAGGGGGGGATCTGTCAGAACTGATCAGGTATCTGCTGGCTTTAGAACTGTGAGCTGAGACTAGGACCACATGCCGTGACTGGTGACATGGGGGGTACTGGAGACATGGCTAGAGAAGGTCTGAATGAGGAAGGAGATAAATCTGTGGGGAGTTTCCTTGATCACTATGAAAGTTCTGCTCACTGTGGACACTGGTAAACCCACATGGGTTCACAGCTCAACAAGAAAACCCGGGGGCTGAGGGAGCTGTGTATGGCAATGCGTACAGTCATGGAGAGGTGTGTGATCAAAATGAAAAATGTCTCTGAGGTTCAGTAGCGGGTATGCTATGGCACCAATGGCACTGCCCCACCAGGCCCACACTCGGAGCCCACAGTGACTATATAGGGGCCCACAAGTATGTTTGGTACCAGGACCACAGAAGGTTAATCCGGCCCTGACAGCCTGAGCACTATTTCAGCCCCCCAGTTTTGGGTGGACCTCCCACAGTGGGAGCTGCAGAGCCCTCCTCCGCCAACCACACACACACACCCCTCCCTCCTGGTGTTGGGAGGGGAACAGGAGAAAGAACAAAATAATCAAGAGAAGAAGAGAAAGGAGGGAGGGATGGAGGAAAAGGTGAAACAAAAAGGACAAACCCTAATGTCCCCAGCGATTCTAAGGGACAAAATCCCAGGTGTGGAATAAAATTCTGCCTCTTTAAGCTCGTGTTTTCCATGCCTAGAATTCAACTCCCACCAGATGGATCAGACTGAACAGGTTTCAAACCTCCAGGAGGCTCTTACCTTCTAAACAGGGACGGCTGTTTTCTAGTAAAATCACTAAAAGGGAAGGAGAAAACTCAAAAGTGGTTCCTCCTGGCGCTCACGTCCGTGAACCCGAATACTCCCTCAGTCCTCAGAGAGAGACCTGGAGAAGGAGACTTGCTGAAGCAAAGCCACAGGGGTCTCTGAGGTTTCCCTGGCCCCTCGCCCCTGTCCTGCCTGGCTGATGTCACCATCTCTCTGTGAGGTCACCACCTCCCCACCACCTTGGACCAATAGTCTGAGGTCCTGCAAAAGGCCTTTGTGATGTCACTGCCACACCCCTCCCTTGCTGTGCCAATGTCCTGCCCCTGGCCAGGCACTTTGCAGGTTTGAGCTGCTCCCTGTGGATCACCCCACTCAAGGAGCGTTCGTTCTAGGCAGCAAGCCGGCTAGACAGGGAAACATCAGACGCTGCTCCCAATGCTACACTCAGATTTTCAGAAATTAGTTGACTTTATGGCCAGAAGAAACCATTAGAGCATCTAATCTGACCCCCTGCGTATCACAGGCCTCCTGTAGGACACCATAGCTATTTTTGGGGCAAACACATTCCAGAAAGGCATCTAGTCTTCATTAAATGACATCAAGAGATGGAGAATCCATCACTTTCCTTGGTAACTTGTTCCTGTGGTGAATCATCCTCGCTGTTGAATATTTGTGCCTTAGTTGTGATATGAATTTGTCTCTTTTCACCTTCCAGCCATTGGGTCTTGTTATGCCTTTACATAAGAACATAAGAAAGGCCGTACCGGGTCAGACCAAAGGTCCATCTAGCCCAGTATCTGTCTACCGACAGTGGCCAATGCCAGGTGCCCCTGAGGGAGTGAACCTAACAGGCAATGATCAAATGATCTCTCTCCTGCCATCCATCTCCATCCTCTGACGAACAGAGGCTAGGGACACCATTCTTACCCATCCTGGCTAATAGCCATTTATGGACTTAGCCACCATGAATTTATCCAGTCCCCTTTTAAACATTGTTATAGTCCTAGCCTTCACAACCTCCTCAGGTAAGGAGTTCCACAAGTTGACTGTGCGCTGCGTGAAGAAGAACTTCCTTTTATTTGTTTTAAACCTGCTGCCTATTAATTTCATTTGGTGACCCCTAGTTCTTGTATTATGTGAATAAGTAAATAACTTTTCCTTATCCACTTTCTCAACATCACTCATGATTTTATATACCTCTATCATGTCCCCCCTTAGTCTTCTCTTTTCCAAACTGAAGAGTCCTAGCCTCTTTAATCTTTCCTCATATGGGACCTTCTCTAAACCCCTAATCATTTTAGTTGCTCTTTTCTGAACCTTTTCTAGTGCTAGAATATCTTTTTTGAGGTGAGGAGACCACATCTGTACACAGTATTCGAGATGTGGGCGTACCATGGATTTATATAAGGGCAATAATATATTCTCAGTCTTATTCTCTATCCCCTTTTTAATGATTCCTAACATCCTGTTTGCTTTTTTGACCGCCTCTGCACACTGCGTGGACATCTTCAGAGAACTATCCACGATAACTCCAAGATCTTTTTCCTGACTCGTTGTAGCTAAATTAGCCCCCATCATGTTGTTAAAGGGCTCTGCTCGATTCAAGAGCCCTTTAATACCCAATCCTTTCTCTCCATTAAGGCACTTCAATGAAGTCACCTTTCAATCTTCTTTTGATAAGCTAAACAGGTTGAGCTCTTTCAATAGCTCACTAGAAGGCATTTTTCTCCAACCCTCAGAACATTTGGTGGCTCTTTGCTGCCCCAGCTCCAATTTCATTAATGCCGTGTCACCTCCTGTGACGTTACTGACATAATCTGTAACTGTATAGATCACCGTTGCAACCACTGTTCTATATTCGCAGCCAATATTGTAGAAAGGCTGTTGTGTAAGGGGTCTATGGAGAGGTTCTGACTGGCTGATTATAATTATGCTATCTCTAACTGTGTATCATTTTTGTAGTTGATGTTATGAATATTGGCTCTATGCTGCCCGTATTTCAAACTTGTGCTCTGCTTTCAGGGAACACCCCAGCCAGATAAGTTGGTGTCAGTTCTGCGTAGCCTGTTTCATGGCCCATTACGGACCATCAACTATACAATCGACTCACTGAGAAAAGGCAGATACACCTTGTGACTCAGCAAGCTATGCAAGGACCTGCCTATGGACAGAACTCTAAGGTTTTTCTATGCCATGTGCTTAGGGAGATGTATTTTCCTTGCCCTGGTTCCTTGCTGACCCGGGGAGAACAAAGGAACACGAGAACAAAAACCTTCCCCCACAGATTTGAAAGTATTTTCTTCCCTTTTGGTCCTGTGCCAACCAGGTTATCTGAGCTTTTTAACCCTTTACAGGGTATTTTATGCTACCTGTCGCTATATGTTTATGACACCCTGTAATTAGCAATCTGCAGAATCTGATTCTGAGAAAGGGCAGGGTGAAGGGAAGTGGCTTCAGCAGTTTTACTGAGCATGCTCAGTTCATGTGAGCATGCTCAGTGCACCATAAGTAGCAAATTCCTACACACAGCAGTTTCTCACACTACACCTGAGGCAGCATGAGGCAGGGGCTCCATCGCTGTCCAGACCCCACCCAAGGGCAGATCCCCAGGGGCTGCAAGACCCTCAGCTTCTGGGACCTGTGTGTGGAGTCTCTCTTCTGCCCACCCAGGGCTGCCCCACCTCAGATGGGCACAGAAAGTGCTTCAGTGAAAGTCTGTCCCTGGCTCAGCCCCTCTGGCACCGCCGCAGCTGCCCGGAGCTCAGCCCCGGCTCCCAGCGCACACTGGAGGCAGCAGCACCAGCAGTGTCTGGTACCTTACAAAGCCCGGCCACCAGGAGCTGCCCCACGGCTCTTTATCTTGTTTTCCCTGCTTCCTTCCTACCAGCCCCCCACTGCTCCAGCCCCTTTCTGGCTCCTTCAAGCCCAACCCAGGCTGCAGCTGCCGCACTCACCGGGCCAGGGACTGTCTGAGGTGGGAACTAGCCCCATCTCTGCTCCTCCTCCTGCCCCCGTGTGTCCCAGAGCCGCTGCAGGGACTGACCCGCACCCAGGCTCTCGCTCCTATTAGCACTCGCAGGGGCCAATCCAGCTACGGGAGAGTGAGCGCCCCTGGGAGCAGGGAAGTGACCAAGTCTCCCTGCCAGAGGGTGGAGGAAGAGGAAGAAAGGGAAAGAGGAGAGATTGAAAGGGGTTAAGGAGAAATAAGTGAGAAAAGCAGCACCCAGCTCTTTTCTACTGCATCACCCCTGAGTAGATTGCTCCTGAGCTCTGGGTAAATAGCCCCCAGTGTCTCCCAGATCCCCCTGCTCCCAAGGCAATGCACATAGGGGTCTCCTTCCTGCCAGGCGTGATTACAAGTAGGTGTAGGTGTCACCCTTATGCCAGGATTGGAGAAAGCAAAGCTTGGGAACACGCGTCTGTATTTCCAGTCCAGTGTGACAATCCTAGCTCCAGGAGGGGTTTGTTCTCTGCTCCTGCTGGAGGGGCACAGAATGGGGCAGCAACAGGATTGTGTCAGTTTTTGTTGCTCCTCATTCCTTAACTTAGAACAGTGTGAAATGAAGAAAATGGAGAGTGAATTAAAGGGAAATACACAAAGAAAAGTTCCAGCCCCTGTTGCTTATTGAAAGAAATGACTCAATTTCCCAGTTACAGGTTTTATTAACATGAACAAATAATCCCAAGAGTGCACGTCACTAAGGCTAAATGACTATAGACACCACTCCGCTAAGAGTTAAACATAGTGATAAAGTTCAGGTCAAATCAGGAAATCAATGAGTTAACAAGGATATTGTGCTGGAATCAAGTCGTCAATTTAGTCCAACCATCAGATTAATACAGCAGAAAAACCAACCCCTGTAAATCCTAAAAGAGCAACCCAAGAAGGCAGGTGCACATTTAGTGATGCCGAAACCCCAGAGATTTTTCACCCAGGCCTTGCAACCCAGATTTAGCCAGCTGAATATTTCAATGCCGAAACCTAATTATTGCTGACATTTAGCCCACAACCTCAACGCTAATTACAGTTTTCTCCTTAGATTTCACTATTCTGTAGCTAATACTTCTCCTCGCCCTCTCGCCCCAAAACACATACAGACCTTAAGAGACACATTAGTAAAAGAATTCAAACAGCTCTCGCTGAACAATACGTATCTGACCGCTCAATTCCTTGCAATGCTTGTACAGGTGAGGAGCATGCATTCTGTCATTTCATAGGGCAGGGTTTTAAGGCTATTAAGATTTGGGGAACTATTCTTCCTAGCATCTTCCCCTTGTAGATTTCAGAGGTGTTCACACCCTCACCGAGCCGCACTGTTACACCCCAATCGAATAGAAAGACTGGGAGTTCTCCAACTTCATAAAAAGAAAGACAAAAAATAGAAAAAGGAACAAAACGTTTCTAAGATAATAAGGGGTTGGATCTCTGCACCTCTCGGGCTTTGGATTCACCTGGAGTAGGAACTGTAGCTGCAGTTTAGCAACCAGGTACTGGCATAGATTTCCTTTCTCTCAAGTTCAGGGCGTGACCTATGTCTCATTCTCTCTGTCTCCCATCGGGTGATGGGACTGTGAGTGAGAATGAGGAGGGGAAACCCCAGCAGGAAGATGCTGAGGAATTAGAACCACCTGTGCTCTATTTTCACAGACTTTGGACTCAGCATTCAAGTATCCTGCAGTCTGAACTTCACATCTGATACATTCCCTCATTGGCTACCATTGTTTGGCCAGCAGGGAAGTGCTCCTTGTCAACAAGGCAGCCAGATTGGGACCCGTAGGCATGGAATGGCTCTGAAGGAATCAGCTGTTTCTCTCTGTGCTTCATCTAACTTTGGAGCCAGATGGTAAAAGACAGTTGTGCCCAGTTTAATCATGGCATCCTTCAGGAGTGTGACCAATGCCACTTAACTAGGGAGCAGGATTCTAAAAACACCACAGCTTCCATCTCTGGGGTGAAAATCAACCACTAGTACCTGCAATTTCTACCTGAGCTCTTGTCAAATCTTTGACCTTACTTGGAGTAATTTGACACTTCTCTGGCGTAGAATTCTTCACCAACCGCACAACAGATCAGTAGTGACAGTGAGGTACAACTCCCCCAACTATGCCCTTTTATTTCTTTAATCTGGTGGCACAGATTTAAATTAGGGACTAAATTCAGGTGCAACTTAGAATCCCTGTAAGACAACAAATGTCAGGTCTCTATTAAAAATAGGTATCTTTCTGCAGCCATATCACATTCAACACGGATTTCATTTTCTACACATTTGCAGCACCTTCCAGGGGTGAGCTGAAGAGAAATGTCACTTCCATGTTTCCCATCTCTACCTAGATAGGGATTGTATTTGCCAAATAATAGGCAACATGCAGCCAATGAGGAAGGAGATCTCTTCAGGAGCCACTTCCTGCAGGGCCTGGGCCACAATGGCTTTGGGAGCCCAATGCCTGGGCACTTTGTTTAATTACAAGTTATTTACGAGGGAATCCTCTTCCCAGCCCTTTAGAAAAAAGATTGACCTAACCAACTGCACAACAGGGGGATTGGGATGGTGATGGGGAATCCCTCTGACTTACCCTATCTCCTTCTATTGTTACAGAGGGTAAAATGACATTTTCCCCTATCCCTGCCCTGTTCCTGCTCTTTGTTATAGTTCAATATAGTTTAAGTGTGGAAAATGGTAGTAAAAATATCTGCTCTCCAGCACAACCTGCAGCAACATCAGAGCAACGGGGAATGAAACAATTTGTTCCCAAAGGGGGAACTCGATGACTAACAATTGCTGTGAAATGGGGGAACAGTATAACCGTGATGCTCAGGGTTTGTTTAGACTAGGGAAAGTGATGGAGTTTAGGTCAGGACAAGGGGGAAGCTAATGCCAACCCCTGCACCTGGGCTGCATCTGCTCTACAACTATACTTGTCTTTTTACACCAAGATCACTAACTTGAGCAGCCAATGCCATGTACAGCCCTAGTGGCTGTCAGGCACAGGTAGTTTTTGCCTCAGTGTAGCTTGTTGGGAATCAAACCTCTCTCCCACCTGGAGCTGATGGAGCTTGGCTGTTCTCAGTGGTAGCAGATGACAGAACAAGGAGCAATGGTCTCACGTTGCAGTGGGAGCCATCTAGGTTGGATATTAGGAAACTAATTTTGCTAAGGTGGTGGTGAAGCACTGGAATGGGTTACCTAGGGATGTGGTGGAATCTCCATCCTGAGAGATTTTTAAGGCCTGGCTTGACAAAGCCTGGCTGGGTTGATTTAGTTGGGGTTGGTCCTGATTTCAGCAGGAGAATGGACTAGATACCTCCTGAGGTCCCTTCCAACCCTGATATTCTATGGTTCTATGACATACACTCCTACGACTCAATAGAAAAGATCATAAGACTGACCCCAAAGAAGGGTGAGCTGGAAAAGGCAGAAGCAGGCAACTCATCTGGGGGAGCTGAGCTGAGCTACTACGGTGAAGGTGGTGCAAAGATCACTATGTGGGAATTAGCAAATGTGATTTAAAAAAAAAAATCTTTGCTTAGCCCTAGTCAAGGCATTTATTACAGTTCTCTCTTACGTGGATTTTCTGATGCCTGATAAGGTGTGAGCTCCAATTGAAGCTTTTCCCACACTCAGAGCACGTGTAGGGCTTCTCTCCTGTGTGGATTCTACAATGTGTGATAAGGTGGGAGCGCTGACTGAAGCTTTTCCCACACTCAGAGCATCCATAAGGTTTCTCACCTGTGTGGATTCTCCTGTGTGTGATAAGGTGTGAGCTCCAATTGAAGCGTTTCCCGCACTCGGAGCATGTGTAGAGCAGCTCCCCTGTGTGGATTCTCTGATGTGATATGAGGGCTGAACTATCAGTGAAGCGTTTCCCGCACTCAAAGCATGTGTAGGGCGTCTCTCCTGTGTGGATTCTAAGATGTGTGATAAGGTGTGAGCGCCGACTAAAGCTTTTCCCACACTCAGAGCACGTGTAGGGTCTCTCTCCTGTGTGAATTCGCTGATGTGAGATGAGGGTTGAACTATCAATGAAGTGTTTCCCACACTCAGAACATCCATAAGGTTTCTCACCTGTGTGGATTCTCCAATGTGTGATAAGGGCAGAGCTTTGATTGAAACATTTCCCGCACTCAGAGCACATGTAGGGTTTCTCTCCAGTGTGGGTTCTCCAGTGTGTGATAACGGTAGAGCTCTGACTGAAGCTTTTCCCACACTCGGAGCACATGTAGGGTCTCTCTCCTCTGTGTATTCTCTGATGAGTGACAAGGTCTCAGCTCCCATTGAAGCTTTTCCCACACTCATGGCATGTGTAGCGTGTCTCTTCCAAGTTGATTCTCTCGTGTGGAATAAGGTCTGAGAGACTACTTAAGTTTTCTTCTGACCTCTGCTGAGTCTCACAGGCTGTTTCTTTTCTGGGAGTGCACAACTCCCGGAAATATTCCCTTTGGATCTTCCTGACAACGTTCCATGTGGTTCTACTTGCTCAGCATCTTCCTGCTGGGGTTTCTCCTCCTCATTCTCACTCACCAGCCCATCACCTGATGGGAGACAGAGAGAATCCAGACATAGGTCACTCCTGCACCGGAGAGAAAGGAAATGTCAGAGAGAGGAATGGAAAAGGGATGAACAAACCAAAATATGTGTGGGAAAGATCAAACCTATCAGGAGCTGGTTTTCCCAAACCCTTCCCCAGAGGAGAGAGGAAAGGATCAGCTTTAGTCCGCATCTCACCAGAACACTCTGGGAAAGCTACATTGGGCAGGGACCTGCTGCCACTTGTCAGAGTATAGGTGGGAAGCCATGAGTCACATCTGCCTAATGATTCCACATCTGCAGGGAACAATCCTGAACTTGGAGAGCTCACAGGGTCTTTGTAGGGCATCCCAAATGTTTCCTGAATTCACAGAGAGTTTTTGAGTTGGTTTAACCAATTCCCTACCTGTGAAGGCAGCTCTCGGGAGCACTTCTTTCTCAGAGCCCTGGAGATCTGGGACCCATGGCTCTTCCCATCGTTCCAGCTGCGAGATCACATCAGGTTTGGAATCTGGAAGCCCTACTCCAGGCAAAGAAAACAAGGGAGGTCAGTGGAATTTGTGGGATACTTGTCACAAAGAATATTCCATGGTTTTACCCCCAGCTCATTTTTAAGCAGTAACATCACAAGGCCAGCTTCCTTGGCTCAAAGTGGCAGGAGAGTTGTTAATCATATGCATTACCTTCGTGCCTAAGAACAAACTAACAGTGGGTCCCCATTGTGCTAGGCAAAGTACAAACAGAGAATAGTAGATGGCCCATGCCCTGAAGAATTTACAATCTAAATAGACCAGACAGACACAGAATGGGGGAAGGGGTAGAACCCACTGTTAGAATAGAGATATTCAGGCCTGCCTGTAAAGCCTATAGTTTAAGAACTTAGGGGTATTTTTTATCACTTAGCTACTTACAGGAGTGGGAAAAGAGAGAATCAAAATCACTGTCTGTATTTGTAAGGGCCTTCTCTTACATGGCATTGTCTGCGCTTCAGACTTCTGGTCTTTTGCTGCTTGCTGTCTGCGGGACAAGAACCAGGGAAGCAGGAGGCCTCTGACATAACTGACATGACCTGGTAACTAAGAGGTGAGCCTTTAAGGAAGATTTTAATATACGTTGGAAATGATCAGGGATTCCCATGAGCACTGATGAGGGGACCATGCAAAATATGCATTTAGATCCTTTTCTTGTTTTATATCCTTTCCCCATTAGGCACACTGGCACTGTCATGGATCCATGGGATCTGTGCAATGCCTGGGCTTTTAAACAGTGCTTGGGAAGCCTCTGCCTTCAACACTCCTACTTCAACCTGTGAGCTCTGCCAGCAGGTCCAGCTGAACGACACTCCTGTTCAGAGACTGTTCCTCAGTCAATGCACAGAGCAAGTTTTTGCTGTGGCACTGGGCAGACTGTTAAAACATAGCAGGGTTCATTAGTGAACCGAAACACAGCACTGGAAAGTCCTTAGATTAGCACAGGGAAGTGAAGAAGACAATATAGTCCATACTGGCCAATGCCCTTGAGCCAGGCTGCTGTAGAAAATGCTTTGGTTTCCTTTAACTGCACCTGTCCGTTTGTCTTTGCTCCAGTAGAGCTCCCTGCGTCTACGAGCCCAGTTATTCCTGCCCCCAAAAATGTAATGAGTCCATGTGTGCTTCACTCAGCCAAGCGGAGATCCTCCCATGGACAGGTGACAATCATTCCCTTGTCTCTGTGGGGTATTCCATTGATGTAGGTTGGTCCCAGCCTGTCCTTAATGCCCCATTCATATCACTCCATGACAGCTACGTGACAAAACACCTCATGTCTCCTGCTCTTTAGAATCATAGCAATACCAACCACAGAGGGAAACTGAGGTGTGTATTGGCATCATACAAGTATCACCAAAATTCCCACCTCTCTCACACACACACGGCTCACAGCCCCTGGAGAGAAAGCAACGCACAGGAACTGGATGTTAGTCCAGTGAACACAGTGGAGGACAAGCTGCAATCCTCAAACCCTGGTGGAAAAGGAGAGGCATGTGGGTCCCTATCCAAGCGTGTGTCCGGGATGACAAGCCGCGGGGGCCGCCCTGGATGTCCCTGTGAGGGCGGCAGTCAGGCAGCCTTTGCCGGCTTGCCTGCAGGAGGTCCGCCGGTCCCATGGATTCGGCGGCAATTCGGTGACGGGTACGTTATGTAGATTGATCCTTGGCTATGATTTCAATTATAACTGTCTCCATTCAATCAAGTTTCTGCGTGTTTCACCAAATTTCATCTTCTCAATTAACGTTGAGTAGCCATGTACAAGGGCGAGTTGTGCCCCAATACGTCATCTTGTAGGTGTAAAAATTGCACAGGCTACACCACCACCCTGTGACATCATCAACAAAGTACCCATATGTGCCTGGGTAGGGGCCCTGCTACGGGAGGGAGGATGCAGCAAGGAGTCAGGATCGGTGGTCGGGTTGCTGTGCACAGAGATGGGGAGGTTATATGGGGAGGGGGTAATGAGTGGGAGAGGGAGGTCAAGAGTTAAAATAATATTTGGGGAAAAATGTATACAAGTGAAACTGAACAGAAAGAAAACTGGAGCGTAGGCGCTAGAACAAGGCTTGGGAAGGGATTCGGGGTTAAAGGTCTGGGATCCCCCACAGCTCTGGATCCCCACACCTCTCCTCCCTCCCACTGACCCACCCAGCCCACTTCCCAGGTGCCCTTCCCCCACACTCCCCTCCCCTTCTTCCCATTACTCTCAGCCGGCACCACCTCCCGGCATCTTGGGAGCTTCTTCTGTTCCCTCCTCGTCTCTCACAACCTCATCTCTCCTTTCTCCATCTTAACTCTAACCCTGCACACACCTTCCCATGTCCAGACACCCCAGAATTAGCTACTCCCCCCACCCCTTCTCCTCGTCTCACATGGCTCTGTTCTCCTTTCACCTTTGGGCTCCTGAATGACAATGTTATACTCTCTTCTATCAAAAGAGGAGCTCATCTGACTGTCACACAAGCCAGGCATCGGTCACACACCTATTTACTCAATTTAGAATTCTACAGGAGGCGTATTTTCCTCTTAAAATGAGGAAAAGGCATGAAAGCTACAGTGATTAATGTAGCCAATAAGGACGCATTAAATGCAATTTTAAAATGACTGATGACAAATGTCTAAAAATTATTCTAGTGGGTGTGAGATAAGGCAAAAAAGGGGGGGCAAGGAAACTTGTCAAAACTTGAATGATGAATAAAGGTATAAAGTTATTACTGCTCAGGTTCTTTAGAGACCCCACAGCTTCTAATAACCCAGGGGACAGGACTCCTTACCCAGCGAGGTCACCGTCTCATAGTTCTCCTGCATGACATCCCAGTAGAGGGCTCTCTGAGCGGGGTCCAGCAGAGCCCACTCTTCCCTGGTGAAATACACAGCTACCTCCTCGAAGGTCACCGGCCCCTGAAAGAGCAAGAGTCCAACACTCAGTACCTGCTGCCCCACTCACAGCCCCACTTTCAATCAAATGGAAGCTCTGGGTGGCTCACAGGCAGAGTCCCACCCCACCCCGCTCAGAGCATCCAGGAAACGCCAGGGGGAGGGACGGAGAGCCCCTTGTCTCTCCCAGCAGATCCATCCCCCCCTACTAGCCACAGACGCACACAGGAGATGGAGGCCCTGGCAGGGTGCAGGGAGAGCTCGCTGACAGGGAGCCCAGCGCTGTTCTCATTGTGAAGAGCTGGACGGGGCCAGACTTAGTGGGGGGCAGATGACATGACGGTCCAGGGGGGCCTTGCTGAGGGGGTTTCTCCAGCAGGGGTGTCCTGTCTCTCCTCCCCCCACTTCTCTTCAGCTGTCTGCCCCTGCACCTGTTCCTGCAGCCCTGCCCCCACTTGGAGCTGCCCGGCCAAGCTGCTCCCAGGAGCCTCCTGTGCTGTGCGGGGTGGGGTGGCCCCACCCTCCTGCCTCTGTGCCCAGTCTCTGCTGAGCTGAGCTGAGCTGGGGGGACAAGATTCTGTGCTGCTGCCTCTGGGTCAGGAGTGGGGGCTGCTGGCCCCTGCTGCCGTGTGAACGAGCCTTCGGACTAGTGAGTGCGGCTGGGCTGGGAGTGACAGCGGGTGTGTCTCACCCTCCCCCCCCACACACACATTCATCCCACCACAGACACGTCAGTTACTGTTGTTACTTCCTTTTACTTCCTGTCAAAATGCACAAAGTACATGTAGTCTCTGTAATTTTATTCTTCACATTCGGTCAGGATGACAGTGCTGGTAGTTTAGCTTTTAACTGGTCTGTGCATTTCATCATTTTATTTCTGGCTTATGCTGAAATTCAGTTCTGAGTAACGAGTTCTAAAACGCCTCACCTGGCCTGGCTGGAGTAATTATCATTATTACTGTTATTGCCGTATTGTGCTTTGTCATTCGTTATTGAAATGGTACTAGCAAATAACAGACTGTACATTTTGCATCAAATAATAGAATGTACATTTTGCATATAGTTACCTTAGCAGGGCTCATTTAAAAAAATAATTAGCTCAACTCAAAACTTCAGACACTGCAGATGAAGATCACTTATCTTCAGATTGTATTTTTAGTCTGTGACAAAGCAGGGAGTGGGGAGGATTGAGCTGGGGATGTTGCGAGGGAGTTTTACTGGGACTGTCTGCATTGGGGATGGGATATCAGGGTGTGACTTCACTTGAGGGACAATAGCTGAGCATGTGACCTGAGCCCAGAAGAGGGATGAGGCCAGGTGACACCTTCTGCCCGGGAAACTGGACAAAGGCTGGAGGAGGAGCCGGGGGGTGTGGCTGGAGGAGACAGCTGGAGGGTTTTTTTTCAGTGACTTAAAATTTCTTTGAAAATAAATGCAGTTCCAAGTATGATACTAATAGCAGTGATGGTGTCAAATGTTAGGCTGGTCCACACTAAGAAGCGGGTCGAACTAGTGCAAATTCAGCTACGTGAATAGCGTAGCTGAATTCGAAGTACCCTTGTTCGAACTGCTCACCCGGCCAGACGCCGCGGAATCGAAGTCCGCGGCTCCAAGGTCGACTCCGCGACCGCCTTTTGCAGTGGTGGAGTACCGGAGTCGACCTTGGCGCTCCGAGTTCGAACTATCGCGTCCAGATTAGACGCGATAGTTCGAACTCCGAGAAGTCGAACTCACCGCGTCGACCCGGCTCGTAAGTGTAGACTAGCCCTTAGTGAGTCACATACATGATTGTGATCAGTAAACATAAAGGCTAAAATAACTAGAAAATAAATTCCTGTTCTTAGTAAAAGAGAAAAAACCTTAATCACGTATATAAAATTAAATAAATATGTTGTCCGTGGAGTGAAAAACAATTGACTAAAATAGAGGAGATAATGGCAGTAACACAGAGTGTGTCTGTTAAATAAAATAAGGTGCAAAGTATCCAACTTGTGTTTCTGATACCTGCATCAAAGCTCCAGAACTGATACCTCAAGGCTTGGGATAGGGAATATCTTCCTGTATTATCTGCTGATTGTTCTAAATTTACTTTTAAATTGAATATGTGGCTGTAATTGGAGTCAGTATATATTTATCTTTCTTTATATAACAATTAGATACAGAGCTCATCAGTGAATTTCTAAATTATTTTCTGCAAAAACTCTCCAGTTTTCAGGTGCCTCAGTAGCCCTGGGATCACAGTTAAAGTTGCACCCTCCCCAAAATCTGAAGTGGCCCCTGGTGAGCCAGGAGCAGCCACAGGGCTGCAGGGTATGTGGGGCTCCAGCAAGATGCAGCCCCCGTGTGAGCGCGCAAAGCTCATCTTGAGCTGCAGGCAGAGCGCCGGGCACCACAGGCCACAGCAGCAGTGTAGGAGGAAGGGTGGGAATGGCAGCCAGTGATTTTAGTTTACTGTTCATTTATTGTGTGGTGTTATAAATAACTAACACATTATGTCACATGGAATCACTGTATGCTAAATAGAGAATCGATTGATCGGTCTGTAGCGAGAATAATCATGTATTAGGTATCTACGTAAATAGGGCTGACACGCAAGGCCTGTAGGCTGAGACCTGCAAGATTTTAGCTTCACTGTTTTAGGCCTTGGAGCTAAGAAATGCTGACAGAAGTAAATGGCTGAGGAAAAACCCGATGCCCTAAGATTATGGGAAAAGAGGTACCAAGTGGTAACAGGCTGAACAATTAGCCAGAAGATTAATTTTAAATAAAAATTCTGTAAAGACACCTGTTTCCAAATGTGCCTTAACCACAGGATACAGGTGGTGCGTCAATGCTAATGAGGTATAATCAGAATCACGTTATAAAAAGGGGGTGCCCAGAGCAGGAAAATTGAGCTCCCTGTGGGAAACTCCAGCAGGAACCATCCTCTACTGACGATCAATCCATGAGAGACACATCAGACCCTAATACTATTGTCAGGATGTGAGTGGAACTAGAGTTGTAACTTTTGCACAGTTCTTTATAGAATTTCTGTGCGCTTGGGGCGTCATAACCTTAACTGTAACTTTAATAAAACTTGTAAAACCGACTAGACCTTGTGCTTGTGAATGTCTGTGGGGTCACTACCCTTGGTCTTTGTGTGTTCCTAGAGACTGTACATTTTAAGCAAGTAGCAGAGGCGACTTTCACTCTGTTAAGTTTGAAACTGTCGCCACCAGAGCTGACCCCGCGGTGGTGTAATGCCACATTGCAAACTGCACTTTACATAAAATCAAAGGCTGCACAATACACCACACACCAGGCCACCCTCACTTCTGCGCTGCTGCTGGCGGTGGCATCGCCTTCAGAGCTGGGCGTTCGGCCAGCAGCCGCTGCTGTGAGGCCGCCCTGCCAGTGCTGAATTTGTGCCACGGCTGAGCTCTGGCGCCTCTTTCAATACAAACTAAGCCCTAGAGGGAGGCACCAGGGTCTGGACATGATGGTGGGGAGCCCGTGAGGGCCAGGGGGGATGGGGGGCACCAAAATACAAGTTCACCCAGGGCACCATTTTCTCTAAGGCCAGCCCTGGAGCCGTGTATGGGGGAGGGGCACATCCCCTAAGGCCGTGGTTCTCAGCTAGGGGTCCCTGGGCCTCTGGGGGGCTGCGAGCAGTTTTCAGGGGGGGCCTCCAAGCAGGGCCCGTGTCAGACTCGCTTGGGCCCAGGGCAGAAAGCCCAAACCTCCCTGCCTGGGGCTGAAGCCTGGGGCCATGAGCCCTGCCACCAGGGGCTGAAGCCAAAGCTTGAGCAATTAGCTTTGTGGGGGGGGCCTGTCACATGGGGCCCCAGGCAACTGCCCTGGTTGCCACCCCCTAACGCCAGCCCTGGCTTTTATATGCAGAGAACCAGGCACATGCAGGGCCGTGGAGTTTTTATAGCACGTTGGGGGCCTTAGAAAGAAAAAGGTTAAGAACCCCCCCTAAGCCTCCCTGGTGGGTGCCCCTCACATCTCACAGCAGCCGCTGGTTAATCAGGTCGGGCTCCAGCCCTGGGAGTCTGGCACATTTTCCTAGCCCCACCTAGGGGGGTTGTTTCCTGTCCCACAAATTAGAGCATTTCCACCTTCCAATCTCGTGGGTCTGTTCCTAGAATGGAAGCCGCATATTGAACAAGCCCCAACAGGTTTGCTGCACCCTGGCCTCCTCCCATTCTCCACCCTGGGAATTTCCTGCCCCGCTCCAACCTCCAAACCAGACTGCCCAAGCCTCCCACCTCCGGTGCGTTTGCTGTCCCTCTCCCTCCAGCAGGAACCCACCAGCAACCCCCCCAATAACCCCTACCTGAGCTGGCTCCACTGCAGCCATTTCCCTTCCCTGTCCCATGGGAGGCTGGGATGAGCTGGAGCGAAACATGGACGACATCCTGCAGCCTGGCAGGGCGAGAAGGGCAGTTGCGGAGGTTTCAGAACAGGCTTTAGTTCATGTCACATCACGATTCCCCCAGGATCTTTCCCTGCACAGACACAGCCTAGGTTCTGCCATGCTGGGAACATGCTCCAGCTCTTTATTGCAGGGGAGACCTGGCCCCTCCTGCCAGGCTAAGCCCACAGGGAGATTTTTCAGCCTCCCCAGTAATAAAGTCTCTGAACAAAATGCTGGAAAGGAGCAGAACCAAAGGGGCTGGGCAGGCTCCATAGGGACACTGGCTCCTCCCTTCCCCTCCTGTGCGGCCATGTCCTGTCGCTGGCAGAGATCGCCCCCCCATCTCCCCCCCAGAGGCAGCCGTGTCTGCGGGCTCCCCCAGCCAGCACCTACTAAGCCCCACCCACGCTGGGGGAGTGACACAGCACAGCAAATTCCACCTATCCAAGGACAAATTGCTGCAGATAAACGGGCTGGGTTCACATCCCAAAGCTGAGGAGAATTGAAGAATTATGAAGAAAATAGGGAAAATGAGAGACTAGAGAGTCAATAATTTTAGGGAAAACGGGGGAATCTCCTTGGGTTTTCTAGCCACATGTGGGGAGGGGAGAGAGAAGGGGAAGAACTAGAGAGAATTGTTCTCAGATTTTGAGACGGAAAGAAATGGCACAAACAGGAAAAGGATGCGAGTAGCTCACCCCCGTGACCATAGGCGTGTGCAGCACATTTCATTAGGGTGCGCACCCAGGGAGCCCCGCCCTAGCCCCACCCCATCCACTGCCTCCCACTTCCTGCCCCCTGGCTGCCCCCCTCAGAACCCCAACCCCCCCCTGCTCCTTCTCCCCTGACTGCCCCTCCTGGGACCCCCACTGTAACTGCCTCCCTAGGACCCTACCCCTACCTGTCCCCTGACCCTTATCCACACCCCTGCCCCAGACAGACCCCGGGACTCCCACGCCCCATCCAACCGCTCCCACCCCTGACAGGACCCCAGAACTCCCGACCCATCCAACCCCTTTGCTCCCTGCCTGCCCCAACCTTGCTTCACCCCTACCACCGACAGGCACCCCCAAACCCCAACCCATCCAACTCCTCTTTTCCATACCTGCCCCGACCCTCAACCCATCCAACCCTCCTGCTCCTTGTCCACTGACCGCCTCCACAGGCCTTCCCAACCGCTAATCACCCCCACAACTATCCAACCCCTCCCCACCTCCTGGCAGCTCTGTCTAGTGGCTGGTCCCACCCACACACTCAAAGTGGCGGAGGAGGTTCCTCTCCTTCAGGGGAAGGTTGCCTAGTGGTTAAGGCACAGGACTCAGGCTCAGGTGTTCTGGGTTTGAGTCTCTGCTCTGCCACAGACTCCTGCTTAGCCTTGGGAAAGTCACTTCACCTCGTTGTGCCCTAGATCCCGCCTGCCCGATGGGGCCAACAGTGACCCTGCCTCCTGGGCTAAATCCATTCATGGCTGGGTGATGGGGAATGGAGATACCAACATGGGGAGATTGGGGCTGAATTTCTCCACAGCCGGAGAGTGGGAGCCAGCTCCACAGGGGATGGGAGCGAGATAGGCTCAGGCCAGCTCCACACAGAGGGGGTCAGGGCTTCAGCCCTGCAACTTTGCCACTAAGGTGGCTGGGGCTCCCAGAGCCGGGACTTCAGCCCCACATCTTCTGCCAGGGTCCGGGGTTCTCCTCCTGCCCCAGCTCGGCTCCTCCCCGCCGGTACCTGGAGCTTCTCCTCCCCCAACCTCCCCTGCCCCTGCCCCAGCCCAGCTGGGCTCCCGGGCACCCACCGCTGCTGTGGCCGGAGCCGAGCCTGGCGGGCAGGGAGCAGCGATTCACGCTGGGGCCCTGGCAGAGCCCCAGCCCGAGCGGGCGGGCAGCCCCAGGAGCGGGGGCTCTGCTGCTGCTGCTGCTGGCCCTGCCCCCCACCGACCCCTGGGGCTGTTTGGGGCTCACCAGCCCCCAGGAGCGGGGGGGAGCAGCGGAGCGGAGCCCGCCCAGCAAACAGCTGATCGCAGCTGCGCCCAGGCCGCCCCCGGGGAAAAGCTCCGTGGAGGAGGCGCCACAAGCTGCCGGCAGCGGATCATTCCCGGGGGGGCCGAGTACCCGCCTGCAGCCGCCGCAGCCTCCTCCCCCCGCCGCCCGGAGCCCCCACGGGAGGGGGGGAGCAGCCTCCCCAGCCGGGGCTCAGGACATTGGGGTGCCGGGGCTCCCCCCATGCGCACGCATGGGCCCGGGACCAACACACACACACTCTGCCCCGGGGCTCCCTGGTGCCCAGAGACCGAGCAACCCCCCGCCTGCAGCTCCGGCCTCTCCCCTCCCGCCCCGCAAGCAGGGCCGACCAGAGGGGGGGGGGCAAAGGGGGCAATTTGCCCCGGGCCCCGGGCTCCGCAGGGGCCCCCAAGAGAAGAGCGGAGGCTCCCGCCTCCGCCCCTCTCCTGGAGCCTCAGCGCCTCAAGCGCCGAGTCTCCGCCGGAGCCCCTGAGCCCCGCCCCCCGCCCAGCCGCGTGCGGAGGGGGCGGGGCTGGGAGCTCCAACGGGGCCTGCGCCCCGCCCCGCTCAGCGCGGCGTGGGGAGGGGGTGGGGCAGCTGCCTCCGCTCGGCGTGGAGCTCACAGCCCCGCCCCCTCACCACGCGGCTCTGAGCGGCACGGAGCTAAGGCCCCGCCGGAGACGCGCTCGGGTAAGAGGCTGAGGCTGGGGCCGGGCCGGGAAAGCGGGACCCACCGCAGCCGCCGCCAGGCCGGTCTTTGGCGGCAGGGGCCCCTTCTGTTCTGGGACCCGCCGCCGAAGTGCCCCGAAGGCCCGCGGCGGGGACCCCCCGCCACCGAATTACCGCCGAAGACCGGGCTGCACTTCGGCGGCGGGTCCCGCTTCGGCGGTAATTCGGCGGCGGGGGGCTCCCGCCGCGGGTCTTCGGGGCACTTCGGCGGCGGGTCCCGGAACGGAAGGGCTCCCCGCCGCCGAAGACCCCGGGCCCTGGGAATCCTCTGGGCGGCCCTGCCCGCCAGCCGCACCCAGGGGAGCCCCGGGCCCCAGGCTCTGTCCCCACCTGGAGCCCAGCGGGGCCGGGGGCAGCTCCTGCTGCAGCTGAGAACAGCGGCTCCACTCCGGCCCGGGTGGCTCCAGCGCTGCTGGCAGCACGTGGCCACCAGGGAGCAGCTGCTGGGCCCGGGCTCCTGCGTCACAATGTGCCAGAGCCCCGCCCCCAGGAGCTGCCCCGCCCCCTGGCTATGCCAGAGCCCCGCCCCCAGGAGCTGCCCCACCCCCGGACTGTGCCAGAGCCCCGCCCCCATGTTGGGTTTCTGGGATTTGTTCTCCTGCCTCCTACTTCCCAGCACCCACCGCTCCCAGCTGCTCCCTTCCTGTGTCTGCAAACACCCCCCGGGCGGGCTGCAGCGCTCGCTGGGGCTGGATCCAGTGGCTGAAGTTGCCTCCATCTCTGCTCACCTGAGGGGGAGGGTAGGGATGAAGAGAGGAGATGGGCCCAGGGTGTGAAAGCAGAACCAGGGGGCAGGGAAAGAAGGACTGTTTGACAAGGTGGGATTTTGTGAGCGGGGGGGGGTGATCCAGCTGGAGTCAGAAGCGAGTTGGACAGCAGAGGCTCAGGGAAATTGAGGGGAACCCCCTGGGTGTCCCAGTGTTAGCCAGGGATCGTACAGCACCTAGCGCAATATGGGGTCCCAGAGCCGTAACTAGCTATTTTTACACCCAAGCCAAGAATACAAAATTGCGCCCCCCCGCTGTGCCACCCAACCCCCTTGAAACACCCCCCCAGTGCCACCCATCCCTGTGGAAACAACCCCCCGCAGCGCCGCCCGCCCCACAGAAACGAACCCTCCTTCCCCAGCGCCGCCCCCCCCGAAACAGCTGTGGGCCGAAAAGGAAGGTTTGGGGGAGGGAGAAGAAACCGCCCCCATAGGGTGACCAGATCTCACCGGCACACCCCTCTTCACCCCCTAGCCCCCCGCTGGCCTGCTGCATCTCCTGCTAGTCAGTCCCCCACCCACCACTTGCCTCCTTTCACCTCCTCGCTCCCCTGCCAGAAACCCCCCTGCCCGCCCCTAGAGCCCCTGCTGGCTCACTGCTCACCTCTGTGCCCACCTGCCACTTGTCCACCCACTCGCCCACCTGCTCCCCACTTGTCCCCTCACCCCCCCCAGTATAAAGCCTCATTCAAAGACCCGGGGGGGTCACTATATCACTGCACCCAGCAGTCACTCACTGCAGCACCAAACATTAAACTGCTGAAAATGGCACCCCCTCCCCCTCCAGCCACCGACGTTTTGGACTAGAAAGCTTTGCCCCAGATATCCCCTGCAGAAGACACCCCCAGACTGGCTGAGGGATACTGGTGTGACCTCACCTGGCAGCCCCCAAAGAAGGAAGCCTGGCAAGGGAGGTACGTGGATCCCACTAGAATTTAAAATGAAAAGTGAGGGAGGGGAGGCTCTGCTGGACCTGGGCAGCTCTAGATACAGCACCAGGCACGTAGCAGGATTTCCACTCCTGAGCCGTGGAAGCAGAAATTGACTTTTCCTTTCCAGATTTAGCTAATGTTCAGAAAGGGAATCTAGCGCCTGCCTTCCAGATTTGAACACCTCAGCATTCAGGAGTGCTCCAGCTCAGTTTGGGCAGCTGTTACTTCATTTCTCCCAAATCAAATATGCGGATCCACTGTCATTTGCTGTAGAAAAAGTAGGATAAAATTGAGCAAGAAATGCTTCCTAGGGGTTATTAGGACTGGAATTGCTATTTTCAACAGCCATTGCCTTTTTGTTTGTTTTTGTTTTATTTGTTTGAAAGGAAGACAGTGATATTGCATTGGCAAATTCCCCAGAGAAACAAAGAGTGGAACAAAAGAATAAAGGCACCTCAACTTTTCCTCATGTATGGAGGACAGTCTTATAATATGCATCCAGATCTCCTCCAATCACACAAGCTGAAAATTGTTCCATTTTACTGCAGCTCTGTAACCATGCGGGAACCAGTCCTGTCTGTGTTCTGTGCACATCCAAAATTCCTGCTGAGTGACCCACCCTGGGAGCAAGTTACCAGTGACCCAGGACTGGGGTGGAAGGAGAGTGCAGGGATGTGTGTCTGGGGGCAGAGCCCAGGTCTGGGGTGGCAGGGGGTGTGGGTGGAGGGGACAGAGCCCAGGTCTGGGGTGGCAGGGAGGTGCAGGGGGGAGCCCAGGGCTGGGATGGGGGCAGCCAAAATTTTTTTTTCCTTGGGATGGCAAAAAACCTAGAGCCGACCCTGCCTCCACGCACTGTGAAGTAGGTAGGAGCAGATCATTATTATCCCTACTTGAAAGAGGGAGAAGCTAAGGCTGAGAAAGGAGAATTGACTTGTCTTAGGTCACACGGCCAGTCAGGGGCAGAGTTGGGAATAGGACCCAAGAGCCCCGATTTTCAAACTTACCATCGGATCTTGAATTTCAGACATTGAATGACCTGAATAAAGTGCTCTCAGATGAGCTCCAGACCTACAACAGTGCACAGGAATTATTCAGCAAGTATTTGAGGAGAACTGCAATGTTAGAGAGAATCATGAACTGCTCAGAGACCATTAATGTAGAGAAGCAGCAAAATTAATCAAACATAGAACCGGTTCTGACTTATTTCCTTGGTCTTAAAAGAGACCAACAAGGACCTGAGTCTCCTCCCTGTCAATAACCCCCTGCTCAGCCAATCAGGGCAGAGACTGAGGATGGGAGGCTGAGGGTTCTCACCAGAGAGCCCAAAGGATGGACCAGGTCACTTGTGGGGATCACTGCCCGAGTTCTATTTCAGTCCCACATTTTTGGGTGGACCTCCCACAGTGGGAACTGCAGAGCACTCCCATGCAACACACACACACACACACACCTCTCCTGGTGTTGGGAGGGGAACAGGAGAAAGGACAAAGGAAGCAAGAGACGAAGAGAAAGGAGAGAGGGATGGATGGAGGAAAAGGTGAAACACAAAGGACAAACCCCAATGTCCCATGATTCTAAGGGCCAAAATCCTAGGTGCGTAAAAAAATTCTGCCTCCTTAAGCTCGTGTTTTCCATGCCTAGAATTCAACTGTCACCAGATGGATCAGACTGAACAGGTTTCAAACCTCCAGGAGGCTCTTACCTTCTAAACAGGGACGGTTGTTTTCTAGTAAAATCACTAAAAGGGAAGGAGAAGACTCAAAAGAGGTTCCTCCTGGCGCTCACGTCCGTGAACCCGAATACTATCTCAGTCCTCAGAGAGAGACCTGGAGAAGGAGACTTGCTGACGCAAAGCCACAGGGGTCTCTGAGGTTTCCCTGGCCCCTCGCCCCTGTCCTGCCTGGCTGATGTCAGCATCTCTCTGTGAGGTCACCACCTCCCCACCACCTTGGACCAATAGGCTGAGGTCCCGCAAAAGGCCTTTGTGATGTCACTGCCACACCCCTCCCTTGCTGGGCTAATGTCCTGCCCCTGGCCAGGCACTTTGCAGGTTTGAGCTGCTCCCTGGGGATCACCCCACTCAAGGAGCATTCGTTCTAGGCAGCAAGCCGGCTAGACAGGGAAACATCAGACGCTGCTCACAATGCTACACTCAGTTTTTCAGAAGTTAGTCAACTTTATGGCCAGAAGAGACCATTAGAGCATCTAATCTGACCCCCTGCATATCACAGGCCTCCTGTATGACACAATAGCTACTTTGGGGGCAAACACTTTCCAGAAAGGCATCTAGTCCTCATGAAATGACATCAGGAAATGGAGAATCCACCACTTTCCTTGGTAGCTTGTTCCTGTGATGAATCATCCTCGCTGTTGAATATTTGTGCCTTAGTTGTAATATGAATTTGTCTCTTTTCACCTTCCA
Source organism: Mauremys reevesii (assembly GCF_016161935.1). Lineage (NCBI taxonomy): Eukaryota > Metazoa > Chordata > Testudines > Geoemydidae > Mauremys > Mauremys reevesii. The sequence goes on along the minus strand of NC_052636.1, from coordinate 18,786,052 downwards.
GCCATTGGGTCTTGTTATTCCTTTCTCTGCTAGATTAAAGAGCCCTTTAATACCCAATCGTTTTCTCTCCATTAAGGCACTTCAACACTTCAATGAAGTCACCTTTCAATCTTCTTTTGATAAGCTAAACAGGTTGAGCTCTTTCAATAGCTCACTAGAAGGCATTTTTCTCCAGCCCTCAGGACATTTGGTGGCTCTTTGCTGCCCCAGCTCCAGTTTCACAACATCTTTTTCAATTGAGGACACCAAAACTGGAGGCAGTATTCCACTATCAGTCTCGCTGATGCCGTGTCACCTCCTGTGATGTTATTGACATAATCTGTAACTGTACAGATCACCGTTGCGACCACTGTTCTATATTTGCAGCCAATATTGTAGAAAGGTTGTCGTGTAAGGGGTCTATGGAGAGGTTCTGATTGGCTGATTATAATGATGCCATCTCTAGATGTGTATCATTTTTGTAGTTGACGTTATAAGTATTGGCTCTGTTCTGTCCATATTTCAAACTTGTGCTCTGCTTCAGGGGAACACCCCAGATAAGTTGGTGTCAGTTCTGCCTAGCCTGCTTGATGGCCTATTAAGGACCATCAGCTACACAATCGACCCACTGAGAGAAGGCAGATACGCCTTGTAACTCAGCAAGGTCTGCAGGGACCTGCCTATGGACAGAACTCTAATGTTTTTCTATGCCATGTGCTGGATAGAGTGTCCTTGGGACAAAGAAAGCAAAGACCACATGGCAAGAGACTATAAAAGGCTGATGCCTCATCTCCATCTTGTCTCCAATCCTGCTTCATACCTCTGGAGGGACTTTGCTACAAACTGAAGCTCTAGACAAAGGAATGAATGACCCATCCCAGCTGTGGATTGACTCCAGAGACTTGATTTGAACCTGCAGTTTATTCTATCACTGTTACAAGCCTGAACCAAGAACTTTCCCATTACTGTATGTGAAGGGTTAAAATCCATGTACATTTTATATAACAACCTGGTCTATGAATTGTGCCAGCTCTTTTCCAGACCCGAAGTCCAGACTATGGTCTAGCCCACTATGACTCTTTTGATGGTTTAAATTACACTCACGGGCACTGATGATAGTTACTGAAAGTTTGGGAGTTAGGAGCTGGTAGGTTAGTGGTCCAGTCCCCTCACAGACGACCTCCACCCTCTGGGACAGGGGCAGGTCTGAGCTCTCACACCAAATGCTCATTGTGGCTGCCAGAGTCTGTGGGCAGCTCGTTTAGTTTACGCTGAGGGTTGAGTCCTGCTTTGTGCACCATGTGTGAGAATGAAAATCCTAAACCGCCCTTTGAAATAACGAATGCAGCAGGATGTGTTATTGTCCCTGCCCCAAAGCAGACAGACTGATGGAGAAATGCCATTGAGACCAGGGTAATACTCCACTGCCGTTCTACCTTTTTTACTTGCTACTCTCCCTCCCAGCCTTGTGGGGTCTCAGAGCCCGGTATTGAGCCTGAGCCAAGATGTCTACACTGCAAATTTACCACCCCACAGCCCAAGCCCCGGGAGCCTGAGCTGGTATGGGGCAGCCCTGGGTGTTACACTGCAGTGTGGACATAAGCCTATTGTGTTTCATTTCTTAGGTTCTGCTGCCATCGTGTGGCCATTTCCTTCCCCTCCTTTCTGTCCAAAGCGCAGAGCCCAGTTCCTCCAGGGGGAGAAGGACGTCTTTCTTCTTTCCTTCCTCAACAGCCCCCTTCCCTGGAGAGCCCTTTGCTGGGGTATGGGTGGGGAACAGCCGTTTCTGAGGATTAATTTCATATTAATGGTGTTGATCTATAGATTTTACAGCCAGACTAGACCACTAGGTACCTCTGCTCTGACCTGATTCAGAACAGAGTCCAGAGATTTTTACCCAGTGACTCCTACATCCACCCCAAGATCTTCTGGCTGAACGAGGAGGGTTCATTCAGAAAGTCATCGTGTTTGGGTGTAAAGATGTGAAATGATGGGGAAATTGGCCCCTCTTTCAAGTTTAAATGTTGTAACTTCTACACCTAGACCGGGGTGGCCAACCTGAGCCTGAGAAGGAGCCAGAATTTCCCAATGTAACTGCCAAACGTGCATCTTTGTATGCAACTACTGAGTCAATTGTGAACCTTCCCATCATTGTCCTTTGCTCTTAACCCTGAGGCTGTTGCCCCATCATGGGGCCATTTCCCGCCTCTCTTTCATACAGAAGCACAATTTTCTTTGCACAGACACAGGAACAGCAAGATCTTTCTCTGTCCCTTGTGCAAAGCAGGGGGCCAAATTCCATGGAAACAATGGACAAGCAGGGGGCTCTGGGCACATCCAGCCCTGGCCGTGAGATGTTCCCTCCCCTCTTTCTTTATGCCCCTGTTGCTATTTCATGGATTGTCTGGGATGGGGGAAAAACTGAGTTCACTGCAGATGGAGGGGAAAAGAACCCTGAAAATCTCAGGACCCAACCCTGCTACCAGGATCACTGAGGTGCTGGGAATCTGCCTGGGAAAGGGACTGTGTGAATTGTCAAGGTGCGGAATGAATAATCTACAACTAGATCCACCTCATTAACCACCGACACAGGCTAATCCTGCTGCCGATAGAAGGGAAACTGGGAGCCATTCTTTGCTGTTCAGCCATGGAAACAGTGACCCAATTGCACCGCAGTGAATGTGCTGGGGAAAGCTAGAGTTTACAGGCAGGTGGAAATAGCAGATCCTAGAAACACCTGGAGCTCCACACACCACTTCTGCCACCAGGGTGAGGTGTTGAGCTGCTCACAGCATCCCCCACCATGACCTTGCAGCAAGGGATTGCCGCACCCCCAACCCAATGCAGGGGAGAGGGCTGAGTGTATCTCTGCACCCTGAGACCAGGGCAGCCACTCTCTCTGCCCCACACATAGAATCTGGCCCTGCTGAAAAGTGACCCCTATGAACAAGTCACCTCCAGGAAAGCAGGATTGGTCCTCAGAGAGGGGAATGGGCTTCTCGTGAAGCTTATAGGTCACTGGATGCTCTGGAAACAGGAGGGCTCTGAGTGTAACCCATAGCAAACACAACCTGCTAGGGGATGTAGCTCAGTGGTTGAGCACATGCTTTGCATGTACGAGGCCCTGGGTTCAATCCCCAGCATCTTCATGATCATTTTTTCACCCTGCTGCTTTGCTCATGCCCAGAGGGGATGTGGCCCACCAGTCTCCCTGCACCAGTTTCAGTCCTGCTCAGTGAGGGGCAAGTGACAATTGCATGGAAGGTCTGGGGGTGGGTTCTGCTCCTAAGTCACCTCAGTACATTTAAGATTCCCACCCACTGTGCTGCTTGGGAAAATGGTAGATGAGAAGGGCGAATCCTCCAGCACTGGAGGGAAAGGTCCCATCTGCACAGCCTGAGAGGCAAGGAAACAGAGGGGCAGTCAGTGCTCAGGGAGGAGAGGGGTCAATGATTTACTCCCAGCAGGGGACACTGTCTTTTTGAGTATCAGAGGGGTAGCCGTGTTAGTCTGGATCTGTAAAAGGCGACAGAGTCCTGTGGCACCTTCTAGACTAACAGACGTATTGGCGCATGAGCTTTCATGGGTGAATCCCCACTTCGTCAGATGAATGGAGTGGGAATTCTGTGCCTGGCTAGCCAACTACAAAAGCAGTTTCTCCTCCCTTGGTGATCACACCTCAACTGCTAGAAGAGGGTCTCATCCTCCCTGATTGAACTAACCTCCTTATCTCTAGACTGATTCTTGCCTGCATACGTATACCTGCCCCTGCAAATTTCCACTACATTAACCTGACGAAGTGGGATTCACCCACGGAAGCTTATGCGCCAATAGGTCTGTTAGTCTGTAAGGTGCCACGGGACTCTGTCTTTTTGAGGCGAGTGCTGCTGGCTTGGGATGGTGCTGACGATGGATAGAAAAAAGGCTGGAGTCAATGGCAGATGGGACCACAGAAGGGGAAGGGGAATGGCAGCCCCACAGAAGGTCCTCGGTGCTCAGATGCCCCAGTTATTGCACCCTGGCCTATCCTAGAGAGAGAAAAGACACCGAGGGACCCAGCCCCCCTACAGTGATCCCATGGACAAGAACCTGGTTAGGAGTGGGGTGAAGGTTCCCTCTGGGCAAAGGGAGCTGAAATCCCTCCGTGTCCTGGAATTTAAGCAATGAAAGCTTCAAACCCTGCACGGGTGTGGACTGAGGTGCATCAGCAGAAGGTTGGGCTGGACAGGGGTGGCAGGTTTGTATAATTTTTGGTGGTGCCCAGAATGGGACCAAGTCCTGCCCACCTGCCACACACACCCGTGTAAGGCTCTGGGAAGGAGTTTGGTTGTGGGAGGGAGAGGGGTTGGGCTCTGGGAGAGTTTGGGTGCAGGGTCAGGGGGTTGTGGTGAAGGAGGCAGTGTGGGGGGCAGGCTCTTGGAGGGAGTTTGGGTGCAGGTGTGGGGTCTGGGCTGGGGCAGGAGGTTGCAGGAGTGGGTGAGGGTGCAGCATTTACCTCAGGCATCTCCCGAAAGCCCCTAAGCTGGAGGGCCGGGGGCATCTCTGCACACCGCTGCCCGCAGACTCCACCCCTGCAGCTCCCATTGCCACAGTTGGCAGTTGGGGCGGGGGCAGCATGTGGAGACCCCCCCCACCACCACAGTTGTTCTTCTCACAGCTGGCTGATGGGGGGCAGCAGGGGTTCTACCAAATCTGGAGGAATCTCTCTGTGCCCCACTGTTAGTTCTCCATCCTGTCTCCCCCTAACAACATGCACCACTCCCCTCCTCATTATCAATGTTTTAGAGAGACCCCTCCCTCCCTTTATGGGATACAGACTCTCTGTGACAGAGACTGACTGGGGCTCCTCTCTGCATGGCCCCAGTGAGGAAGAAAAGAGACTGGGGGAGGGGGAGAAGATGGGCAGAAGGAGTCTAATGGGGCAAAGCCAGAATAGAGATTTTCTTCCTGTTAAAATGTACTGGAGTCTCATCGCTGAAAAGCCACATCTTGAGTTAAGTTTGAACCAGCAGCCTTTCAATTACCAGGCAAAGGTGTGAACCACAGAGACTGATAACTGCCTGCTTCCCAAATGTGTTTAAAAAACATCTTCAGGGGTGCAACTGGTTAGTGCAGAGGGGCCATCTGTTGGGGTTATGAGTTCAAGCTTTCTCTCAAGCCCTTGTTTCTCTTACCTGTGTGGTTTGTTTTGCCTAATTCATACACAAAGTGCTATACTAGAAAAAGGAGAGTAAGTTCTAAAATGTAGAGGTGGGTGCATACTTTAGAAACATCGCCCTGTGCTGCCATTAGTTCCAGCAGATTGTTCACTGGAAGGGCAAATTGATTTCTTTGCTGCTGAGAAAGATGCCAGGACAGGTCTGTGGGCACCAGATCTCTCTGCTTCTTCCAGCTCCTTCCCTGCCCCAGTCACTGCTGTAGGAGGATCCTATATGCACTGAGCCTAAACATTTTCCTGGGCCTTCTTAGCATAGTTGGCAGCATGTCAGTCTCATACTCAGTAGGTCCTGAGCTCACACCTCAGAAAAGACAATGGTTTTCTGCTCCCTGCTTCAGATTTTCTAAAGGAAATCAGAGAAAAGAAGCTATAGAAGAGTGGTTCCTAGACACTCTAACACACACAGATTTTTCTAAGGCATTAACTTTTCCTTCTCTGTGGAGTTTGTATTCTCCATAGAGCAAAATAAAACAAAAACATGCAAGTCTAAGACTAATACAGTATGAAACTCAATACAGATAAAATCTCACCCTCAGAGATCTTCCAACAAGCTTTTTTTGCAGACTAGATTTATTTCTTGTCTGGGCCCAATCTTTGCACCTGGTATAGTCCTTGTTCCAGCTCAGGTGGTAGCTAGGGGATTTCTCATGACTGCAGCCACCTTTCTTCTGTTCCACCCCCTTATACAGCTTTGGTACAAGGCAGGAATCTTTTGTCTCTCTCCTGGTGTAGGAATGTTACACTTCTTAAGCTGAAGTGGTTCCCACGCCCCCACACTCAATCAGGAGACTCATAGATAAAGCGCTGACCAGGTGCATACCATTGGGATACACAAGGGATGAAGCACCAATTAGGGGAGGGGGCGAAGTAGTTGGATTATGTTAGCACATGCGCATAATAGAATGATTTATGTAACCATTATAATAAAAGACGTGGAAAACCCCGCTTGAGGCGCTCCACTGGGATAGACTGACGGACTTGGCTTGATTCATTACTACATCTGGTGACCCCGACGTGATACCCCCCTGCTCACCGGCTGGAATAGCCCCCGATGCATCAACCCTCGCTGAATAGCCCCATTTCGTGAGTATGGGGGGGCAATTGTCAGCTCAGCAGAAGTTTCATGCAAAAAAGCTGCAAAATATTACACGACAGACTGGCAGGCCAGTTTCCCTGGGTCAGTTAGAAAAGCTATTAATTGAAATCAATCGCCAATGTCCTTGGTACCCGGATCACGGGTCACTGTCAGTAGAAGATTGGATAAAGATAGGGGCAACACTGCACGCAGAGCCTAGAGCTGCGGTGCAATGGCTCCTGCTTTGGCAGCGATGTACAGAGGCTCTGGATTCAATCAGAGTTGGAGCATTATCCAGGGCTATCCTTCTCACCCCCGCGCCTTCGGCCCTCCCTCCTTACCCTCGGATCTTGCCTCCCATGCCGCTTGAGGCGGTACCCGAATGCCATGATGCATGTCTGGGTACAGATGGCTCTTCATGGCCAAATCTTTGGCCGTCCCCTTTTCAGGCAATGATACACAGGGAGGAGATGGGAGAATTGAGCAGCGAGGGAGAATTGAGCAGCAAGGAGAAAGAACAGAGCTCCACAGAGAAGGGAGAATTGAGCAGCGAGGGAGAATTGAGTAGCAAGGAGACAGAACAGAGCTCCACAGAGATAACGGAGCTACTGGCTGCCTTCCCAGTAACACATCGCCCAGGCAACGCAGAGGGGGAGGTGGAAGTGGAAATCACAGCCCTCCCCTATCCTGTTCTCCGAGAGGCAAGACAAGTAGTTACTGAGTCTGAATTGGAATCCACCTTTACCCGAGGCATGTTAGAAGAAATTAATCATCACAAGAAAGAAATACAGCGGCTGCAGAAAGAAATCGAACGCCATAAGAAGGCATTGGGGGGGGGCCCATACTCCCGAGCAATTGTATGGAGCAGGACAGTTCGCCGCTATACGAGAGCAGGCAGATAATCCTGATGCCCTGTGGGAATTAATAAGGAAACTCGCTTATCGGTATCCCCCTTGAGGGACTGGCGGATACTGGAGCTGACGTTACAGTCATCTCCGCTTGGCAGTGGCCATTCACCTGGGACAGGTTTAAAGTGCCAGCCATTTGGGGAGTGGGCAGATTGCAGGCTGCTCAACAAAGCACCCGATGGATTGCTATGACTTTGAGAGAAGGGGGAAAGGAGATTTTCCTTAAACCCTATATCATGGATATTGCTGTATCCCTATGGGGAAGAGACTTGTTATTACATTTTACTGTTTATGATTGAGGCCAGGCTGTTAGTGCCTGGCCAAGTTTTGTCGCTTGTGTTTGGGTGTAGTTAAGCCCCCCTTTTTTTTTTTTAGATGTCCGCCAAGTTTTAGCAGCTAATGGTGTTTTGATTGATTTAGCTTTTTTAGTTAACTCATTGTGTTCACATTTTACCATTCATGATTGAGTTTACTGCCCTTTCCCTTGTATGGTTAACCAGTACCCCTGTGTGGGTGGAATAGTGGCCACTGCCCCAAGAGAAGCTTTTGCATTGTATCACTTATGTGAGGAACAATACCAGGTGGGCAATGTGGAAAAATCCACTAGCCCCTGGAATTCGCCTGTTTTGGTTATCAAGTAAAGATCTGGTAAATGGCGAATGCTCCATGATTTTAGAGTGATTAATGTTTGTATTTAACCCATGAGACCCCTGCAGTGTGGAACCCCAAATCCCAGTTTTATTCCATATGATTATTAGCTTATGATAATAGGTTTTAAAGATTTTTTTAATGATTTTTCCTTGTTTTAAAGATAGGGAGCTTATTTTTCCCAGGGAGGTGGTGGTTTTTATTTGATTTTTTGGACCCCTGCCCCCGGGCATGATGGGGTTAATCCTCCCTCGTTCCCATGCCGGAAAATATGGTATTTAGATAGTCCCCAGGGTAATAGATAGTGATTATGTGGGAAAAAAATTATGTTTAGATTTGGGCTTATATGCCAAAATAGCTGTATTAAGGGGACTCATGGGCCCAGATGGTGATTTTTCCCTTTTCTTTTGGCTAATATATTTTGCTATTGCCTGGCCGAGTCCTGCCGTTTTCATTGCAGCTTTTTTTGGCTGTTCGCTAAACCCCCCCCCCTTTCTCTTGGCTGTCCGCCAAGTTTCAGTTTTTGTAAGCGGTGTCCTTGACTAAGTCAGTGTTTTGGTTTTTTTTTCTTTTGGCTTTTCAGTTAACCCATTTTGGTTTTTTTGAATGCCATCGATAGTCATGCATTTTTTTATTAAAATGCTAAATTTTTAGTGAAGTATTTTAATGATCCCTTTAATTTAAGCCCAATGTATTGTTTTAATTTGTAATTATTGTCCAAGTTTTTTTTCATTGCCCCGAATTGGGTGTTGATCCCCGTGGCCTTTTATTTAATTAAATTTGGCAAATGGATGTCACGCTTTATCCCCCTTTTTTTTTTTCTGGAAATATCTACATTTTTTACAGATTTTCAGATTTTTGCACGCAGTGGCAAATTAACCACATTTTTGGTATTTTGTATAACTCCACAGGTCAAGCCATTGTGGAATGGATCTATTATACACTTAAAGAGTACCTACAAAAAGCAAAATAAAACAGTGGGGGATGATGGGCCAATCATGGGAGCCAAGCAAAATTAATTAGCGATAGTATTGTTTACCCTAAATATTTTAAATATCTTTCAGAATCTTACAGCCACTGAATGACATTTAAGATGGAAACCCCGCTCCCATGCCCATCTGTCAAAAATAGGCAGAGCCCAGACCCTAATTGGTATGGCCCCGTTCCATTGAGAATTTGGGGACAGGGGCATGCCGCTGTGCTTACTCCCACAGGTCCGTTGTGGGTCCCTGCCAAGAATGTGAGACCGTGGCACAATGACGTGGCATTAAAGCCTCAAGAACCCGATACCCAACTTCAATCTGACCCTAACCGAGACCTTTCCAGTGTGCCAAGCCATAAAGACGGCACCAAAGGTTACCTGGGGGCAGGTGAAACGACTGGCGCAGCAGGCTCAGCTCATGCTGGAGAATAACAAGGCCAAGCCTATCCCCGAGAATTTTACTGCTGTTATCTTTGCTTGTTTGATTGCTAAATTTTTTACCATATTGTTGTGTTTTTGTGTGTTACAGGCTAGGGCCAAACCCAAATTGCATAGCCGTATGTGTTATAATATATGGGCTTGATTTGTGATCCTTGCCAATTGATTTTTCTTTTGTTTACAGCAGGCCCCTGAGATGCATGGCCTGTTGGGCACCCGCCTGGTCCCAGTATATAAGGCACCAGGCGATGCTGCACATGTAACAGGGATGTTTAATTTTTATAAATGCCACCGAGGTTCAATATTATTTAATGAGCCAATGGGGCCAAGCCACTTATGTGAAATTTGCAAGTGCCTTGTTTTTTTTACCCCATGGGTAGCCAATTACGCCAAATTGACCTGTGCACGGATGGTTAATTGCACACGTCACAAGCCCCAAAAGGATGCTTGCGGTGGGTACCCCAGGATGGAATTGTACGCGCTTTCAAAATGTGTCCAGCAATTACGGGCACATCGCGTTACCGGAGGGTTGGTTTTTTACATGTGGTCAGAGGACCTTTAATTATATTTTGGCCAATATTTTAGAAGCTTAATGTTGCTTAAGTAGATTTATATTAATACTCCCCATGAGGCCAATGTTGATTGGCTCCCAAATTAATGAGACCCGTACCCAATGCCAGCAAAGCTTAACCCCCATGAGATTAGGATGTAATGCCAATGTCAGCCTTTTAGTTGGGCTGAGTACATCTTTTTGGCTGCCATCCATGGGATGGGTTTGAATTGTTTTGTAATATGCTTTGATTGTTATCGCCTGCTTGATTGGTTTTTGTTGCTTTGCCCAGTGTATTCCTAATAATATTAGGATGTGTTTTACACCCTGTCGGCGCAAACCCCTGCCTACATTCCAAGCCGTCATGTATGCCCATAGAATCATGAAACATGCGGACCAGGCACGGGTCGACAAAACAGAAAAGGAGGATGTAGGAATGTTACACTTCTTAAGCTGAAGTGGTTCCCACGCCCCACACTCAATCAGGAGACTCATAGATAAAGCGCTGACCAGGTGCATACCATTGGGATACGCAAGGGATGAAGCACCAATCAGGGAGGCGAAGTAGTTGGATTATGTTAGCACATGCGCATAATAGAATGATTTATGTAACCCCCGCTTGAGGCGCTCCACTGGGATAGACTGACGGACTTGGCTTGATTCATTACTACATCCTGGGGAAAAGCCCCAGGTTTAAGATGGATTCCTGTACCAGGTGACATGACCTGTGAGACCCCAAGCCTTCATTGTTCCTGGCCTGACTCACAGATGGTGCAGGACAGAGCCATCTCCAGTCAATTGTCCTGGTTAATGGGAGCCATCAGGAGTCCAAACCACTGTTAATGGCCCACACTTTGCATCATTACAACAGGACCTCAGAGTTATAGCTCATATTTCTAGCTTCAGATACAGGAATGATCGGTTCATACAAATAGGCTGAACACACACAGTAGATAATAAGCTTTGTAATGATACTGCACAAGAGACCTTTTGCATGAAGCATGTTCCAGTTACATTATATTCACACTCATTAGCATATTTTCATAAAATCATCAACATCAAAGCAGGAAAGGGTTTTACTGCGGCACCTGGGAGCAGTTGAGTTTCATGTGCAGGCTCTGCTATGAGTTCCTCCAGGTTTCCCATAAGCACACAGGGCCCTTAGCGGGTACTCGACACAGGAATGGCCCAGATACAATGAAGTGATGGGAATTGCATTTTCCTTTTTAATTTTTGAATTTCCAATGACATTTCTGTTTGTGATTTTGTTTTGCTTCGTATAACTGTGTTTTCTCAGGGACTTGATATTTACCAGGCTAACTATCAGCTAATAACGGGAGACTTCCAAGCAGGGCGTGGGCGAGCGGAAAAGAACAGTAAGAGATGCTGGTTTTCAACCTTGTGTTAGATAAGAATAGAATGCAGATTGTAGCAGAAATTGCTGAGAGAAGTAAGCTATCAGAAAGGAATATGTACAAACAAAATGCAGTTGTTGCGCCTCAGTGTATGTCGCAAAAGGTATAAATGCCTGCCTTATTTGTTTATCTAACCGAGACCTACCTCGGGAGGGGAAACTCTGCCTGTCTGTACTCTCCCGAATAACTGCAGTTGCTCGAAATAAACGGCATAATATAATAATATTTAACATCCCTGTGGTGGGAAGAACATCTCAACAGCCCAACGCTGTGGCATTTAATTTAAAAAAGGGGAACTATACAAAATGAGGGGGTTAGTTAAACAGAAATTAAAAGGTACAGTGACCAAAGTGAAATTCCTGCAAGCTGCATGGACACTTTTTAACGACACCATAATAGAGGCCCAACTTAAATGTATACCCCAATTTAAGAAAGACAGTAAAAGAACTAAAAAAGAGCCACCGGGGCTTAACAACCATGTAAAAGAAGCAGTAAGAGACAAAAAGACTTCCTTTAAAAAGTGGAAGTCAAATCCTAGAAAGGAGCATAAACATTGCCAAATTGTAGGTGACAAATCTGAGGAACTGTCACAGACTGAAGTGTCACTAGAGGTAGTTTTGGAATTAATTGATAAACTCAACATTAACAAGGCACCAGGACCAGATGGCATTCACCCAAGAGTTCTGAAAGAACTCAAATGTGAAGTTGCGGAACTATTAACTATGGTTTGTAACCTGTCCTTTGAATCGGCTTCGGTACCCAATGACTGGAAGTTAGCTAATGTAACGCCAATATTTAAAAAGGGCTCTAGAGGTGATTCCGGCAATTACAGACCAGTAAGTCTAATGTCGGTACCGGGCAAATTAGTTGAAACAATAGTAAAGAATAAAATTGTCAGACACATAGAACAACATAAATTGTTGGGCAAAAGTCAACACGGTTTCCGTAAAGGGAAATCATGTCTTACTAATCTATTAGAGTTATTTGAGGGGGTCAACAAACATGTGGACAAGGGGGATCCAGTGGACATAGTGTACTTAGATTTCCAGAAAGCCTTTGACAAGGTCCCTCACCAAAGACTCTTACATAAATTAAGTTGCCATGGGATAAAAGGGAAGGTCCTTCCAAGGATTGAGAACTGGTTAAAGGACAGGGAACAAAGGGTAGGAATTAATGGTAAATTCTCAGAATGGAGAGGGGTAACTAGTGGTGTTCCCCAAGGGTCAGTCCTAGGACCAATCCTATTCACCTTATTCATAAATGATCTGGAGAAAGAGGTAAAAAGTGAGGTGGCAAAGTTTGCAGATGATACTAAACTGCTCAAGATAGTTAAGACCAAAGCAGACTGTGAAGAACTTAAAAAAGAGCTCACAAAACTAAGTGATTGGGCAACAAAATGGCAAATGAAATTTAATGTGGATAAATGTAAAGTAATGCATATTGGAAAAAATAATTCCAATTATACATAAAATATGATGGGGAATAATTTAGTTACAACAAATCAGGAAAAAGATCTTGGAGTCATCGTGGATAGTTCTCTGAAGACGTCCACGCAGTGTGCAGAGGCGGTCAAAAAAGCAAACAGGATGTTAGGAATCATTAAAAAGGGGATAGAGAATAAGACGGAGGATATATTATTACCCTTATATAACTCCATCGTACACCCACATCTTGAATACTATGTACAGATGTGGTCTCCTCATCTCAGAAAAGATATACTGGCATTAGAAAAGGTTCAGAGAAGGGCAATTAAAATGATTAGGGGTTTGGAACAGGTCCCATATGAGGAGAGACTAAAGAGGGTAGGGCTTTTCAGCTTGGAAAAGAGGAGACTAAGAGGGAATATGATAGAGGTATATAAAATCATGAGTGATGTTGAGAAAGTAGATAAGGAAAAGTTATTTACTTACTCCCATAATACAAGAACTAGGGGCCACCAAATGAAATTAATAGGCAGCAGGTTTAAAACAAATAAAAGGAAGTTCTTCTTCACACAGCGCACAGTCAACTTGTGGAACTCCTTGCCTGAAGAGGTTGTGAAGGCTAGGACTATAACAGGGTTTAAAAGAAAACTGGATAAATTCATGGAGGTTAAGTCCATTAATGGCTATTAGCCAGATGGGTAAGGAATGGTATCCCTAGCCTCTGTTTGTCAGAGGATGGAGATGGATGGCAGGAGAGAGATCACTTGATCATTGTCTGTTAGGTTCACTTCCTGGGCTGCTTCTGCTCTAGAACTATAATTGTCTTTTTACACCAAAATCACTAACTTGAGCACCCAATTCCATGTACAGTCCTAGTGGATGCAAGGCACAGGTAACTTTTGCCTCAGGGTAGCTTGTTGGCATCAACCCTCTCTCCCGCACCTGGAGCTGATGAAATTCCTGGCTGGAGGGACACACGCTCCTACAAGTCAAAAGGAAAGGAGCTGATAGTAAAGATCACAGGACTGACCCCAAAGAAGGGTGAACTGCAAAAGTCTGAAGCAGGCAACTCATCCGGCAGAGGTGAGAGACCACAGTGAAGATGGTGCAAAGATCACTATACTGGAATTAGCAAATGTGATTTTTTGTAAAACAAATCTTTGGGAAGCCCTAATAAAGGCATTTCTTACAGTTCTCTCCCATTTGGATTTTCTGATATCTAATAGGGAATGACATCTGACTGAAGCATTTCCCAAATGCAGAGCATGTGTAGGGTCTCTCTCCACTGTGGATTCTACGATGTCTGACAAAGTCTGAGTGCTCAATGAAACTTTACCCGCACTCAGAGCATGTGTAGGGCGTCTCCTCTGTGTGGATTCTCTGATGTCTGATAAGGTGTGAGCGCCGACTGAAGCTTTTCCCGCACTCAGAGCACGTGTAGGGCGTCTCCCCGGTGTGGATTCTCTGATGTGTGATAAGGTTTGAGCGCCGATTGAAGCTTTTCCCGCACTCAGCGCATGTGTAGGGTGTCTCCCCTGTGTGGATTCTATGATGTGTGATAAGGGAAGAGCGATCACTGAAGCTTTTTCCGCACTCAGAGCATGTGTAGGGCATCTCCCCAGTGTGGATTCTCTGATGTGTGATAAGGTGTGAGCGCTGATTGAAGCGTTTCCCGCACTCAGAGCACGTGTAGGGCGACTTCCCTGTGTGGATTCTCTGATGTGTGATAAGGCTTGAGCGCTGACTGAAGCGTTTCCCGCACTCAGAGCACGTGTAGGGCGTCTCCCCTGTGTGGATTCTCTGATGTGTGATAAGGTTTGAGTGCTGACTGAAGCTTTTCCCACACTCAGAGCACGTGTAGGGCTTCTCTCCTGTGTGGCTTCTCTGATGTGTGATAAGGCGTGAGGGCCAATTGAAGCTTTTCCCGCACTCAGCGCATGTGCAGGGCATCTCTCCTGTGTGGATTCTCTGATGTGTGATAAGGTGTGAGCGCTGATTGAAGCTTTTCCCGCACTCAGGGCACGTGTCGGGCATCTCCCCTGTGTGGATTCTCTGATGTGTGATAAGGTTTGAGCGCCGACTGAAACTTTTCCCGCACTCAGAACATGTGTAGGGCGTCTCCCGTGTGTGGATTCTCTGATGTGTGATAAGGTGTGAGCGCTGACTGAAGCTTTCCCCGCACTTGTGGCATGTGTAGTGTGTCTCTTCCAAGTTGATTCTCTCATGTGTAATAAGGTCTGAGAGGCTACTGAAGTTCTCCTCTGGCCTCTGCTGAGTCTCAGAGGCTTTTACTGTTTCTCGGAGTGCACAACTCCTGGAAACATTCCCTTTGGGTCTTCCTGATAACGTTCCATGTGGTTCTCCTTGTTCAGCATCTTCCTGCTGGGGTTTCTGCTCCTCATTCTCACGCACCATCCTATCACCTGATGGGAGACAGAGAGAATCCAGACATAGGTCACTCCCTGCGCCTGAGAGAAAGGAAATCTCAGAGACAGGAATTTTAAAAGGGATGAACAAACCAAAATATGTGCAGGAGAGATCAATCCTATCAGGAGCTGATTTTCCCCAGAGGAGAGAGGAAGGGATCAGTTTTGGTCTGCATTTCACCAGAACATGCAGGGGAAAGTGGGATAAGGTAGGGATCTGCTGACAGTTGTTAGTCAGGATAGGTGGGAAGCCATGAGTGACATCTGCCTAATTATTCCACATCTGCAGGGAACAATCCTGAACAGGGTCTTTGTAGGGCATCCCAAATGTTTCCTGTATTCACGGACAGTTTTTGACTTGCTTTAACCAAGTCCTCACCTGTGAAGGCAGCTCTGGGAGCACTTCTTTCTCAGAACCCTGGAGGTCCGGGACCCACGGCTCTTCCCCTCGTTCCAGCTGTGAGACCACATCAGGTTTGGAATTTAGAAACCCTACGCCAGGCAAAGGAAACCAGGAATTTCAGTGGAATTTGTGGGATACTTGTCACAAAGAATAGTCCATGGTTTTAAACTCTGATCTTTTTTAAGCAGTAACATCCCAAGACCAGCTTCCTTGGCTCCAAGTGGCAGGAGAATTATTATTATTATTATTAATCATACGCATTACCTGAGTGCCTAAGGACCAACTAACAGTGTGTCTCTGTTGTGCTAGGCACAGTACAAATGCAGAATAGTAGATGGCCCATGCTCTGAAGAATTTACAGTCTAAATACACAAGACAGACACAGCATGGGGGAAGGGTAGACCCTGTTAGAATGGTGATATTCAGGCCTGCTTGCAAAGCCTATATTTTAAGAACTTAGGTGTATTTTTATCACTTAGCTACTTAAAGGAATATGAAAACAAAGAATCAAAATCACAGTGTGCCTGTGTCTGGGCCTTCTCTCACTAGGATAGTCTGAGGCCTTGTTCTTAGGCTAAGGCCTTTGGCTAAGCAGCAGGGGCAGCCATAAGCTGGGAAGTGAAGGGTCACATCCTCACATCCCAAACCAGTCACACTGAAATAAGGTGCTATTGGGCTGTTAGGAAGACAGTCCTGTCTGGATCTTAAGATGGTTAAAGAAACCTTAACTTGATAGCATTCTGTCTGGCAAGAAATCACTTATCAATGGTTGTGGTTGTGAAACCCTCATTTCTGTATTGCTTTATCTTTATGGCCACCACTTTTACATTGTTAATCAGTCTGGTTCTCTAATTGTTTCTCTCTCCTGTATAATTAATGTTGCCAGGTGTAAGTTAATTAGGGTACTGGTTTATAATTGGTTAGAGCAGGAGTAGGCAACCTATGGCGGCACGAGTTGATTTTCAGTGGCACTCACACTGCCCAGGTCCTGGCCACCGGTCCAGAAGGCTCTGGATTTTAATTTAATTTTAAATGAAGCTTCTTTAACATTTTAAAACCTTACTGACTTTACATACAGTAGTTTAATTATGTATTATAGACTTATAGAAAGAGACTTTCTAAAAACGTTAAAATGTATTATTGGCACATGAAATCTTAAATTAGAGTGAATAAATGAAGACTCAGCACATCACTTCTGAAAAGTGGCCGACGCCTGGGTTAGAGAATTAGTCACAATATGTTAGAATTGGTTAGTTAAATTTCAGCACAATGATTGGTTAAGGTATAGCTGAAAATATTACTCTATAAATGGGGTCAAACAGGAGGGGGGAAGAAAATTGGAATTATAGAATATCAGGGTTGGAAGGGACCTCAGGAGGTCATCTAGTCCCACCCCTGCTCAAAGCAGGACCAATCCCCAACTAAATCATCCCAGCCAGGGCTTTGTCAAGCCTGACCTTAAAAACCTCTAAGGAAGGAGATTCCACCACCTCCCTAGGAACCCATCCCAGGGCTTCACCACTCTCCTAGTGAAATAGTGTTTCCTAATATCCAACCTAAAACTCCTCATTGCAACTTGAAATCATTACTCTTTGTTCTGTCATCTGCTACCACTGAGAATAGTCTAGATGCATCCTCTTTGGAAATCCCTTCAGGTAGTTGAAAGCAGCTATCAAATCCCCTCATTCTTCTCTTCTGCAGACTAAACAATCCCAGTTCCCTCAGCCTCTCCTCAGAAGTCATGTGTTCCAGTCCCCTAACCATTTTGTTGCCCCCGCTGGATGCTTTCCAATTTTTCCACATCCTTCGTAGAGTGTTGGGCCCCAAACTGGACACAGTGCTCCAGATGAGGCCTCATGAACGTCAAATGTTGGTTAGGGGGAGAAGGGGAACAGGGACACAGGCCAGGTTCTGCGGCATCAGAGCTGGGAAGGGAACACTGGGGAACAGACTGTATCGGCGCATAGAGATAAGCCCGACTGGTGTGAAGGGCTTCGGAATATGTAATCTTATAGGTGTAAAAATTGTACCGACTATACCACCCTGTGACATCATCAACGAAGTGCCCATTTGTGACTGGGTAGGGGCCCTGCTCTGGGAGGAGGATGCAGCAAGGACTCAGGATCGGTGGCCAGGGTCACTGTGCATAGGAGATGGGGAGGTTATGTGAGGAGGGGGTAATGAGTGGGAGAGGAGGTCAAGAGTTAAAATAATAATATTTGGTGAAAAAAATGTATAATAAAGTGAAACTGAACAGAAATAAAACTGGAGTGGAGGCTCTAAAGCAACAAGGCTTCGGTAGGGATTCGGGGTTAAAGGTCTGGGATCCCCCACAGCTCCAGATCCCCAAACCTCTCCTCCCTCCCACTGACCCACCCAGCCCACGTCCAGGGTGCCCTTCCCACACTCCCTCCCTTCTTCCCATTACTCTCAGCCAGCACCACCTCCCGGCACCTTGAGAACTTCTTGTATTTTCTCCTCGTCTCTCACAGCCTCCTACCTCCCAGCTGCTTCTTAGCTCTAACCCTGCACACACCCGCCCCATGTCCTGGCATATCTACTACCCCCGTTCTCTGTCCCTCCCACGGCTCGCTTATCCCTTCACCCATGGGATCCTGAACGGCAACATTACACTCTCCTAAAAGAGCTCATCTGACTGTCACACAAGCCAGGCATGAGTCACACACCTATTTACTCAATTTAGAATTCTACAGGCAGCATATTTTCCTCTTAAAATCAGGAAAAGGCATGAAAGCGACAGTGATTAATGTAGTTATGAATGTAGCCAATAAGGATACATTCAATGCAATTTTAAAATGACTGACAGCACCAAAAGGCACATGTCCAAAAATGGTACCAGTGGGTGGGAGATAAGGCAAAAAGGGGGCAAGGAAACTTGTCAAAACTTGTATGACGAATAAAGGTATGAAGTTATTACTGCTCAGGTTCTTCAGAGACCCCACAGCTTCTAATAACCCAGGGGACAGGACTCCTTACCCAGCGAGGTCACCGTCTCATAGTTCTCCTGCATGACATCCCAGTAGAGGGCTCTCTGAACAGGGTCCAGTAGTGCCCATTCCCCTTGGTGAAATACACAGCCACCTCCTCGAAGGTCACCGGCCCCTGAAAGAGCAAGAGTCCAACACTCAGTACCTGCTGCCCCACTCACAACCCCACTATTCACGGAACAGCAGCACCAGGGAAATGGAAACCCCAGGAGACACATGTTAACAGAGTCCCACCCCACCTTGTCTAGAACAGACAGGCGGCATCAGAGGGTAGAAAGAGAGAAACTTTGTGTCTCCCAGCTGACAGACGGAGGCAGGGTCTTCACGTTTATCACATACCTACTAGCCAGAGCTTGATATAGGAGATGGGGCTGGCTCTGGACCCTACTAATGGCTCCCTGGTAGGAAACACTCTCCAAATAAAATATAAGAGAGAAAAGGGAAGTCAGTAGTAAAGAATATTAGTCAGAACAGGGGTAGACAACCTATGGCACGGGTGCTGAAGGCAGCACGAAAGCTGATTTTCCGTGGCACTCACAATGCCCGGGTCCTGGCCACCAGTCAGGGGGGGCTCTGCATTTTAATTTAATTTTAAATGAAGTTTCTTAAACATTTTAAAAGCCTTATTTACTTTACATACAACAATAGTTTAGTTATATATTATAGACAGAGAAACATCTTCTAAAAATGTTAAAATGTATTACTGGCACTCAAAACCTTAAATTAGAGTGACTAAATGAAGACTTCTGAAAGGTTGCTCACCCCTGAGTTAGACGGTCAGAATTGTAGAAAATTGGTAAGGGAAGTGTGACGTTACTGATATAAATTGGGACCATATAGAACATGGGTTGCAACCAAGGTCCTGTAGTGGCACCAAATTTGATGTAAAGGGGGTCGATATGAGGTGTCTAAGACCAGGTTATGGGTTGCTGGTTATGATTATGCTGTCTGTATGTATGTATCATTTTGTAGTTGAAGTTATGAATATTAGCTCCATACTGTCTGTATTTCAAGCTGGTGCTGTGCTTCTGGGAGACATCCCAGACAAGCTGGTGTTAGCTCTGCCTAGCCTGCTTGATGGCCCATTAAGGACCATCAGCTACACAACTGACCCATGGAGAGAAGGCAGACACCCCTTGTGACTCAGCAAAGTATGCAGGGACTGGCCCATGTGACCCCAGACTCCATTTTGCTGTAATTTTCCACAGTAAGGACAAAGAGGTTCTTACACCTCGAAAAGCCTATATAAGGCTAATGCCTCATCTCCATCTTTTCTTCAATCCTGCTTCTACCTCTGGAGGGACTTTGCTACATGCTGAAGCTCTACACAAGGGACTGATGACCCATCCCAGCGGGGGATGTTCTCCAGAGACTTGATTTGAACCTGCAGTTTATGCCACCACTGCTACAAGCCTGAACTAAGAACTTTGCCATTACTGTATGTAATTGATTCCATTTAACCAATGCTACCTCTCATCTCTACCTTTTTCCTTTTATGAATATACCTTTAGATTTTAAAGGATTGGCAACAGCGTGATTTGTGGGTAAGATCTGATGTGTATATTGACCTGGGTCTGGGGCTTGATTCTTTGGAATCGAGAGAACCTTTTTCTTTTATTGGGGTGTTGGTTTTCATAACCATTCCTCCCCGGGACGGGTGGCACTGGTGGTGATACTGGGAGACTGGAGTGTCTAAGGAAATTGCTCGTGTGACTTGTGGTTAGCCAGTGGGGTGAAACCGAAGTCCTTTTTGTCTGGCTGGTTTGGTTTGCCTTAGAGGTGGAAAAACCCCAGCCTAGGGCTGTGACTGCCCTGTTTGAGCAAGTGGTCCTGAATTGGCACTCTCAGTTGGGTCCGCCAGAACCGCCTCGTCAAAGGAAGCTATCAGAAATCAATGACCAATCAATGAAAATAAGAAGGAAGTTTTGAAAAGTATATTAATCCTAACAATGGTAGTGATAAATTACTAGACGGAAATGGCAGAATTATCAAAAATAATGCAGAAGAGGTAAAAGTGTTCAATAAGTGTTCTCTCCTGGATTTGGAGAAAAACAGATGCTGTACTTGTATCATAAGATGTTGACGACGACACTCCTTCCATTCCAACAAGAACTTACAAGGACATTAAACAGCAGCTATTACAGTTAGACATGTTTAAATAAGCAGGTCCAGATAACTTGTATCCAAGAGTTTTGAAAGACCTGGTGGAGGAGCGTGGTGGACTATTAATGTTGATTGTAATTAGGACTTGGAACACAGGGAAAATTCCAGAAGACTGGAATTAAGCTAATGCTCTGCCAATAGTAAAAAGTGTAAAAGAGATGACCCAGCTAATTACAAGAGTGTCAGTCTGATATCAATACTGAGCAAAATAATGGAGCAGTCGATACTGGATTTTGTTAATAAAGAATTAAAGGAAGGTAATATAATTAGTATCTGTTAACAAAGGTTTAGAGAAAATAAGGATATCCTTATTAGATGAGATCAAAAGTTTGGTTGCAGTTAATATTATTGATGTAATATATCTAGACTTCTGTAAGGCATATGACTTGATTCAGCACAATATTTTGACTAAAAAACTAGAATGATACAAAATAAACACGGCATACATTAAATAGATTAAAAACTGGGATTGTAAATGGGGAACCATGGTCAAGTGGATTTATTTCTAGCGGGTTCCCACAAGGATTGCTTTTTGCCCATGTGCTATTTAACATTCTTATCAATGACCTAGAACAGAATATAAAATCATCACGGATGAAGTTTGCAGTACCACAAAGATTGCGGGTGGTGGTAACTAATGAAGTGGCAGTAGATTCAGGCTCCAGCACTGGGAGTCAGAGAAGTTTTCCCAGCCCTGGCTGGAGGGTTATTTCCTGTTCCACAAAGAGGAGAAGTTCCATTCCCAAATCCCTTGAAATTAGGCCCTATCTGACACTACACCCCCATATTCATCATAGTGGTATGGTTATAATATGATTAGGACATAATTATGATGCATTTTGTGCAAGATGTGTCATGTGCTGAATATGATTATCCTATTTGTGTGCATGGATCATGTTTGTATTTGAAGTTATGGATATTGACTCTGTATCTGTATTTCAAAGGTGCTTACTCTGGGTAACACCCACAACGAGCCTTTCAGGTACAACAATGAAGAAGCCAGACAGAGTTGATGGCTTATCAACAAAGACAATGGATCGTGGAAGAGCTTAGCCTTCCTGTGAATGTTTCAGCCAGCCTATGAGTCATGGCTACTATGACTCAGCAGGACATGCTAGGACATGTGACTAGACCACATGACAACAAACTCCATTTTGGTACCTGTATTTTTCCACAAACTGGACTGGGAACTGAGTTTGGAACAAATGGTTCCTGCCATATGGAAAAGCTACATAAGGTGGGGTGTGACATCATCTCTTGGCCTCATTCCCCACACAAGAGAACTCCTGGAAACACTTGAGGAACAAAGACTGAACTGGGGGAACTGCTGGTAAAGGGATTTCTAGCTTGTGTATGGAAACTTGGGGGACTGCTTGTACCATCAGTCAGGGTGAGAAATTGCTAATTCAAATTCTATCCATCTAGTATGTTAGGCTTAGTTTGAGTTTTTGGTTATCTGCTAAGTAATCTGCTTTGATCTGTTTGCTATCACTTAGAATTGTTGGGATACGTTAGGGTTCAGTAAAACAGCTGGGAAGCTGCTAATGTGCTGCCATGCATTGAGGACAAAGACATAAGCAGGCAGTAATTCTTTGCTTAACAAATAAGTTGCCATATTTTTCCTTTCTCTGTTGCTTGTAAGAATTGACATTGATGCAGCTGCATGAGAAGTGTAGTTGCTGGAATGAATGTCCTTTGTGTGAAAGAAAGTAAAAGAAATGTTATCTCCCCCTTCCCCTTCCTTTCCCAGCTACATAAACAAGCCCTGGCTTATGGCCCCTTCCTCCCTCCCCGAGAACTGCTCATTGATCCTTCCTCCATACCCCGAGAACTGCTGTTTAGGGAAATTTGTAGCAACACGTTATTGCAAAGAACGGTATTTTCAAGGTAAAAATGCCTCTATGATAAGTGTAATACTGTGATAGTGGATAAGGGTGGGTATACTAATTGTATGAGTGTTTACTACTTAATGAGGGGTTTTGGCGTGTTGTAACGGATGTAGGTGTTTACATACAAACTTAGATAAAAGGCATGTGATGTAACTTATCCAGTACTTACTCGATAGTTGGGTCAAGGGGAACAAGTAACACAACAAAGAAGCCTGTATTCATATCCGCCTCTGGATCAACCGGCTCCTTTTTTGTTCTAACAATAATTACTTAAAATCTACCTTTCTGCCATTAATAAACTTGTTTTATGCTTTATCTTAATCAGTGCATTTTGAATGAAGTGTTTGGGGAAAAGCTGAGCTTGGTTAGCACAGGCTTGTTGTGCACATCTTTCCCATATCGAGGGGAAGGCGAACTATATTAATGAGCTTACATTATACAGATCCCTGTGCACTATAAGATGGTATAATTCTAAATTTATACTACAGCAGGTGTGCAAGGTTGGGGAGCTGGGAAATTGGCTGTTGTCGTCTATCTGTCCTTGAGCGGCTTAGGTAAAGCACTCAGGTAGCTTAGTTGGATGCATGGCGCCACCTGCTGTCGTGTTGGGTGATAACAGGCCCTGGAGAGGCTGGCTGAATCTCCAGCAAAGCAGTGTGAGAAGGGCCAGCCCAGCTTGAGGGTTAGAGGGTGCAGCGGTTCCCAGAACCATCCCAGACTGCACCCCGGGGTGACAACCCATCACACCCTAAATTACATAAGTTTCAGCAGGTTTGTCACATCCTGTCCCCTCCCTTTCTCCACCCGAGATATTTCCTGCCTCCCACCACCTCCAGCCGCTCCTACCCTCCTATGCATTTACTGCTCCTCTCCCTCCAAGCAGAACCCACCACCAGCTCCCTGGTAATCCCTTACCTGAACCAGCTCTATTGCAGCCATTTCCTTCCCTTTGGGAGGATGAAATGATCTGGCGCAAAATGTGGACGTTAACCTGCAGCCTGCCAGGACGAGAAGGGCAATGTGAGAGAATGCAGAGGGAGCTTTTGTCCATTCCACATGCTGATTCCCCCCGGATTTTTCCCTGTTAATGGACACTCTAGGTTCTGCCACACTGTGAAGCACAGAGTGACCTTATTCCAGTACAGGCCTAGCCCCCTCCCACCATGGTGTAACCCTCTGAGACACGGTGAAACCCTCCCAGTAACATCCTCTGTTATACTTACCAAGTTTACAGACAATACAGACAAGCTGGGAGGGGTTGCAAGTGCTTTAGAGGATAGACCAGGGAGGGAGAGCTCAGTGGTTTCACCATCGGCCTGCTAAACCCAAGGCTGTGAGTTCAATCCTTGAGGGGGCCATTTAGGGATTTGGGGAAAAAATCTGTCTGGGGATTTGTCCTGCTTTGAGCAGGGGATTGGACTAGATACTCCAACCCTGATATTCTATTATTAAAATTCAAAATGATCTGGAGAAAAGGCCTGAAGTAAATAGGATGAAATTCAATTAGGACAAATGCAAAGTGCTTCATTTAGGAAGGAACAATCAGGTGCACATGTACAAAATGGGAAATTCCTGCCCAGGAAAGAGCACTGCGGAAAGGGAGCTGGGGGTCATAGTGGATCACAAGCTAAGTATAAGTCAACAGTGCAAAAGGCAAACATCATTCTGGGATGTATTTGAGGGAGTACTGTAAGCAAGACACAAGCAGTAATTCTTCCACTCCACTCTGTGCGGATTAGGCCACAACTGGAGTACTGTGTCCATTTGTGGGTGCCACATATGAGGAAAGATGTGGACAAATGGGAGAAAGTCCAGAGAAGAGCAACAAAAATGATTAAAGGTCTAGAAAACATGACCTATGAGGGAAGATTGAAAAAATTGGGTTAGTTTAGTCTGGAGTAGAGAGGTCATGATAATAGTTTTCAAGTACATAAAAGGTTGTTACAGGGATGTGTAAGAAAAAATTGTTCTTAACCTCTGAGGATAGGAGAAGAAGCAACGGACTTAAATTACAGCAAGGGCAATTTAGGATGGAGATTAGGAAAAAACTTCCTAACTGTCAGAGTGGTTACACTCCACAACAAATAGCGTAGGGAAGTTGTGGAATCTCCATCATTGGGGATTTTTAAGAGCAGGCTGGACAAACACCTCAGGGATGGTCTAGATAATACTTAGTCCTGCCTTGAGTGCAGGGGACTGGCCTAGATGACCTCCCAAAGTCCCTTCCAGTTCTATGATTCTATGAAAAAAGGCCAGAGAAGAGCAGAATCAAAGGAGTCACTCTGGGGATTCTCCCTGTCACTGTCCCCAAGGCAGCTCTCTCAGGTTTACAAAGCTGTTTGATTCTCCAGCCTTTATACAGTCTCTCCTGGCAGTGCCCCCTTCATGGGCTGGGCCTAGTTTTAGCCTTTGGGAAGTGTGACCCCGGGGGCTCTGAGACTGGGCCTTCTTGCCTCAGCATATCTTGTTCCTTTCTGTGGCTCCCCAGTGAGTCCCAATGAGTAGATACTCCTCATACAGACTGTGAACATAAGAAGGGCCCACTGCCTCAGACCAATGGTCCATCTAGCTCAGTGGCTAATGCCAGGTGCATCAGAGGGAAAGAACAGAACAGGTAACCATCAACTGGCCATCCTGTCACCCATTCCCAGCTTCTGGAAACAGAGGCTAGAGACACCATCCCTGCCCAGCCTGCCTGTGACACTGGCAGATGAGGTGTTAGCTCTTACACAAGCCTTTGTGTCTTAACTGAACATGGACAAACACACAGTGGAATCAGTCTGACTCACCTGTGTTAGTATTGTTAAAACAGGTATTAGGATTATAAGAACATGTTTAGACTTCATTAAATGCTTGTGAGTTGCTGCCTGGGTTAATATCTGACTAGTTGCATTGTGAGCCTCTGTGGCTCTGTAAATCACCAGACAGGAGAGAGACTTTACCTAGGTGAAGTGCTGATTGGCAACCGAATGCATTACACCCTGCCTGGCAGGAAAGGTCCATCAACACCAGAGACACTATTATGGGACGTTAAAGAAGACACAAGACTGTTGTTGTGCTCTTGACTTTCCATTAGCTGAGTTTCCAGGACAGAGCACATGGCAGGAAGGGGATGAAAAACCCCATACAGAAGGAACTGATGATCAGTATGCTGTTTGGACTCTGGGGGGCAAAGTTTTTACGCATCAGCAAGAGATCCCCAGCTGCCTAGCCGGGGTTAGTCTAAAGAATATGCAGAGCTTGTTTAATATAGAAGCTTCTATTACCATTTGAAATTTCAGACTGTAACTCATCTGCATCTTTAGGATTACCTGCTTTAACTTTGTAAACAACTCTCATTTCCTTTTAAATAAATATTAATACAGGTTATGACAGGACTGGCTACAAGTGTTGTCTTTGTTGGAAGATCTAAGAGTCATTTGACCTAAGGAAGTGACTGGTCCTTTGGGACTGGCAGTAACCTGAACATTGCTGTGATTCATAGAATCATAGAATCTCAGGAGTGGAAGGGACCTCAGGAGGTCATCTAGTACAACCCCCTGCTCAAAGCATGACCAAACCCAACTAAATCATCCCAGCCAGAGCTTAGTCAAACCTGACCTTAAAAACCTCTAAAGAAGGAGATTCCACCACCTCCCTAGGTAACCCATTCCAGTTCTTCACCACCCTACTAGTGAAAAAGTTTTTCCTAATGTCCAACCTAAACCGCCCCCTCCGCAACTTGAGACCATTACTCCTTGTTCTGTCATCTTCTACCACTGAGAACAGTCTAGATCCATCCTCTTTGGAACCCCCTTTCAGGTAGTTGAAAGCAGCTATCAAATCCCCCCTCATTCTTCTCTTCTGCAGGCTAAACAATCCCAGTTCCCTCAGCCTCTCCTCATAAGTCATGTGCTCCAGCCCCCTAATCATTTTTGTTACCCTTCGCTGGACTCTCTCCAATTTATCCACATCCTTCTTGTAGGGTGGGGCCCAAAACTGGACACAGTACTCCAAATGAGGCCTCACCAGTGCTGAATAGAGGGGAATGATCACATCCCTCAATCTCCTGGAAATGCCCCTACTTATACAACCCAAAATGCCATTAGCCTTCTTGGCAACAAGGGCACACTGTTGACTCATATTCAGCTTTTTGTCCACCGTAACCCCTAGGTCCTTTTCTGCAGAACTGCTGCCCAGCCATTCGGTCCCTAGTCTGTAGCAGTGCATGGGATTCTTCCGTCCTAAGTGCAGGACTCTGCACTTGTCCTTGTTGAACCTCATCATATTTCTTTTGGCCCAATCCTCTAATTTGTCTAGGTCCCTCTGTATCCTATCCCTACCCTCCAGCGTATCAACCACTCCTCCCAGTTTAGTGTCATCTGCAAACTTGCTAAGGGTGCAGTCCACACCATCCTCCAGATCGTTAATGAAGATATTGAACAAAACCAGCCCCAGCACCGACCCTTGGGGCAGTCCACTTGATACCGGCTGCCAACAAGACATGGAACCATTGATCACTACCCGTTGAGCCCGACCATCTAGCCAGTTTTCTATCCACCTTACTCCAGTTTTCTATCCATTCATCCAGCCCATACTGCTTTAACTTGCTGGCAAGAATACTGTGGGAGACTGTATCAAAAGCTTTGCTAAAGTCCAGAAATAGCACATCCACTGCTTTCCCCTCATCCACAGAGCCGCTTATCTCATCATAGAAGGCAATTAGGTTAGTCAGGCATGACTTGCCCTTGGTGAATCCATGCTGACTGTTCCTGATCACTTTCCCCTCCTTTAAGTGGTTCAGAATTGATTCCTTGAGGACCTGTTCCATGATTTTTCCAGGGACTGAGGTGAGACTGACTGGCCTGTAGTTCCCTGGATCTTCCTTCTTCCCTTTTTTAAAGATGGGCACTACATTAGCTTTTTTCCAGTCATCCGGGACCTCCGCCATGATTTTTCAAAGATAATGGACAATGGCTCTGCAATCTCATTGGCCAACTCCTTTAGCACCCTCGGATGCAGTGCATCCGGCCCCATGGACTTGTGCTCGTCCAGCTTTTCTAAATAGTCCCGAACTACTTCTTTCTCCACAGAGAAAAAAGGCAGTCAGCTGCGAACCAGCTGAGCAGCAAACAGCAGAGAGGCAAACAGAAGGAGTTTGCCTGGGAGCTGACTGAGCAGAGAGGTACGCTAAGTGCTGCATTAGGGGGACTGCGCTGGTGAGTATCTGAGTGTCTGTTGAGGGGACAGTTTGGCAGTTTGACCGTGTGCTTGATTGTTTGATTGCTTGTTTGAACTGTGTGATTTGGGAGTGCTTTGTTCCAGCTGGGCCTGACTGTTATAAAAAGGCAGTCAGCTGCGAACCAGGGGGTAAGGCAGTGGGGTAAGGCAGGGGTTCTCAACCAGGGGACTGGGGCCCCCTGGGGGGCCGTGAGCAGCTTTCAGGGGGCTGCCTAGCAAGGCCGGCCTCAGACTCGCTGAGGCCCAGGGCAGAAAGCTGAACTCCCAGCGCATGGGGCTGAAGTCAGGGCCCTGAGCCCCACCACCCGGGGCTGAAGCCAAAGCCTAGGCCAGGGGTCTCAAACTCAAACGAGCACGAGGGCCACATGAGGACTAGTGCATTGAACCGAGGGCCGCATCACTGACACCCACCTTTGCTGCCTCCGGCCCTGCCCCCACTCCACCCCTTCCCTGCCCCAATCCAACCCCTACCCCAAAGTCCCCACCCCAACGCTGCCCCCAGGGGGTGCAGAAATGGTGCAGGGTGCGGCGGGGGCTCAGGGCAGGGGGTTGGGGTGTGGGATGTGGCAGGGGGCTCAGGGAAGGGAACTGGGGTGCAGGAGGGGTGTGGGATGCGGCAGGAGGCTCAGGGAAGGGAGCTGGGGTGCAGGAGGGGTGTGGGATGCGGCAGGGTGCTCAGGGAAGGGAGCTGGGGTGCAGGAGGGGTGTGGGATGCGGCAGGAGGCTCAGGGCAGGGAGCTGGGGTGCAGGAGGGGTGTGGGATGTGGCAGGGGGCTCAGGGAAGGGAGCTGGGGTGTGGGATGCGGCAGGGGGCTCAGGGAAGGGAGCTGGGGTGCTGGAGGGGTGTGGGATGTGGCAGGGGGCTCAGGGCAGGAGCTGGGGTGCAGGAGGGTGTGGGATGTGGCAGGGGCTCAGGGCAGGGAGCTGGGGTGCAGGAGTGGTGTGGGATGTGGCAGCGCGCTCAGGGCAGGGAGCTGGGGTGCAGGGGGGGTGTGGGATGCGGCAGGGGGCTCAGGTAAGGAGGTTGGGGTGCAGGAGGGGTGTGGGATGCGGCAGGAGCTCAGGGCAGGGAGCTGGGGTGCAGGTGGGGTGTGGGATGCCGCAGTGGGCTCAGGGCAGGGGGTTGGGGTGCAGGAGGGGTGTGGGATGTGGCAGGGGGTTCAGGGAAGGGAGTTGGGGTGCAGAGGGGGTGTGGGATGTGGCAGGGGGCTCAAGGAAGGGAGCTGGGGTGTGGGATGCGGCAGGGGGCTCAGGGAAGGAGTGGGGAGTGGGATGTGGCAGCGGGCTCAGGTAAGGAACTGGGGTGCAGGAGGGGTGTGGGATGAGGCAGGAAGCTCAGGGCAGGAGCTGGGGTGCAGGAGGGTGTGGGATGAGGCAGGGGCTCAGGGAAGGAGCTGGGGTGTGGGATGCGGCAGGGGGCTCAGGGAAGGGAGCTGGGGTGCTGGAGGGGTGTGGGATGTGGCAGGGGGCTCAGGGCAGGGAGCTGGGGTGCAGGAGGGTGTGGGATGTGGCAGGGGCTCAGGGCAGGAGCAGGGGTGCAGGAGGGTGTGGGATGTGGCAGGGGCTCAGGGCAGGGAGCTGGGGTGCAGGAGTGGTGTGGGATGTGGCAGCGCTCAGGGCAGGGAGCTGGGGTGCAGAGGGGTATGGGATGCGGCAGGGGCTCAGGTAAGGAGGTTGGGGTGCAGGAGGGTGTGGGATACGGCAGGAGCTCAGGGCAGGAGCTGGGGTGCAGGAGGGTGTGGGATGCGGCAGAGGGCTCAGGGCTGGGGTTGGGGTGCAGGAGGGTGTGGGATGTGGCAGGGGTGTCAGGGAAGGGAGTTGGGGTGCAGAGGGGTGTGGGATGTGGCAGGGGCTCAGGGCAGGGGTTGGGGTGTGGGATGCGGCGGGGCTCAGGGCAAGGAGTGGGGGAGTGGGATGTGGCAGCGGGCTCAGGGCAGGGAACTGGGGTGCAGGAGGGGTGTGGGATGAGGCAGGAAGCTCAGGGAAGGGAGCTGGGGTGGAGGAGGGGTGTGGGATGAGGCAGGAAGCTCAGGAAGGGAGCTGGGGTGCAGAAGTGGTGTGGGATGCGGCAGGAGGCTCAGGGCAGGGAGCTGGGGTGCAGGAGGGGTGTGGGATGCGGCAGGGGGCTCAGGGCAGGGAGCTGGGGTGCAGGAGGGGTGTGGGATGAGGCAGGGGGCTCAGGGCAGGGAGCTGGGGTGCAGGAGGGGTGTGGGATGGGGCAGGGGGCTCAGGGCAGGGGTGCAGGAGGGGTGTGGGATGCGGCAGGAGGCTCAGGGAAGGGAGCTGGGGTGCAGGAGGGGTGTGGGATGCGGCAGGGGGCTCAGGGCAGGGAGCTGGGGTGCAGGAGGCGTGTGGGATGAGGCAGGAAGCTCAGGGAAGGGAGCTGGGGTGCAGGAGAGGTGTGGGATGCGGCAGGAGGCTCAGGGCAGGGAGCTGGGGTGCAGGAGGGGTGTGGGATGTGGCAGGGGGCTCAGGGCAGGGCGCTGGGGTGCAGGAGGGGTGTGGGATGTGGCAGGGAGCTCAGGGCAGGGGGCTGGGGTGCAGGAGGGGTGTGGGATGCGTCAGGGGGCTCAGGGCAGGGGGTTGGGGGGCAGGAGAGGTGTGGGATGCGGCAGGAGGCTCAGGGCAGGGAGCTGGGGTGCAGGAGGGGTGTGGGATGTGGCAGGGGGCTCAGGGCAGGGGGTTGGGGTGCAGGCTCCAGCCCGGCGCCGGTTACCTAGAGCGGCTCCGGGGTGGCAGCAGTGGGCACCGGGGCCAAGGGAAGCTCCCTGCCTGCCTGCCCTGGCCCCCGGCCCCGCGCTGCTCCATGTCCCTGCAGCCTCGGGGGGGGAGGGGTCAGGGCTCCGGGCGTGCGCTCTCTTGCCGCTCCTCTACCTACCTCCCGCGATGCTCCCATTGGCCGCGGTTCCCTGTTCCCGGCCAATGGGAGCTGTGGGGGGCGGTGCCTGGAAGGAGGCAATGCAGGAGCCCTCTGCCTTTCCCCCTCCCCCGGCCGGGAGGGGCGAGCTGCCAGCTGCTCCAGACAGCGGCACGGGGCTCGCAGCGCCACGGGGGCCGTCCCGCGGATAGGCAGAGGGGAGCTTGGCAGCCACACCCAAGAGCCCCGCAGGCCGCATGCAGCCCGGGTGTTTGAGACCCCTGGCCTGAGCGATGGAGCTTTGTGGGGGGCCCTGTGGCATCCCCCCTAACGCCAGCTCTGGTTACTGTGGCCCACGTGGGCCGTGGAGTTTTTATAGCGTGTTGGGGGGTGGGGGGACCTCAGAAAGAAAAAGGTTGAGAACGCCCAGTGCCAGGGACCATCTGTCACAAAGGTGAGCTCACCTGTGTGGTGAGATATATGGGATCACCCAAGGGGACTGGCTGTGATCCCATGTTAATGCTGTTACAGTGCCTGAAGCGTTTACACTGGATTCTTGGTTGGTGAAATCTCCATACAGACCTCACACCCAATTTGGGTTTGTTCCCTGCTTCTCACCAGTCTGCCTGAGGCCGGTGCTCGTGCTCTCCAGTCACTGGGGACAGCGCTACAGAGACTAATGGGCACATGCCACCAGCAGCAATTGGCAGCACTGCAGAGCAGGCTTCACAGGGACACAGTGTGGGCCAAAGGGTCTGTGGTCTCCACCAAGCCCCCGTTCTCCTCCAGGGCACATCAGCATCCCGGCAACCTTCTAGGAGGGTCCAGGCTGCCACCCATCTCCAGCACAGCAGCGCCCGCGCCCCACGATCTGCCTTGTCTCCTCAGACAGAGGTGAGTGACGGAGGGTGCACAAGGGGTCCGGTTCGGGGAGGGATAACAAAACACACCCTCTGGGGTCACCCCTCAGGAAGTGACGGTGACAGGCCCTGTGGTGGCAGTAAAGGGGGAGGGGAGGGCATGGGAGCAGCACCCTCAAAGGCAATGCTGGAAACCCAGTAAACTCTGAAGGGGACTGAGAGTCTCCCAGGGCCCCATATCCTGTTGGGATCTGTCCAAAGTCCCCCCCACTTCTTTTCTTTCATTCCTTTATTTACCCTTGTTTGCTGACAGTCGACTCTTGTGCTGTTTCACCTGGTGCCCCGAGAGGAAGAAAGGGCCGGCCTCAGGCAGGGTTGACAGCTTAGAACAGGGTCCCCAACGTGGTGCCTGCGGATGCCACAGCGCCCACCAGGGCGTCTAAGTGCGCCCGCATACTGGCCGGTGAACAGAAATTCAGCGGCATTTTGCTGGCGCCTCTGGGTGGGTCATGGGTCAGGAGAAGTCAGTATCCAGCCCTGTGGGGCTGTGCTCCTGGCTCATACCTCCAGCACTCACTGCTGCCCCTCCCTTCCCAGCTGCACTGTTCAGCCAGACCCAGGCCTCAGTGAGGTCACTGCCTCCTCCCATCCCCTGCAAGCCTTCAAACAGGGACATGGTGCACCAGTGCCAATCAGAGTGCACTAGTGTAAATTCTATCTGTACTAAAGGTTTGCACTAGTGCCTAAAACACCAGGGTGGCAGAGACCTTCAGTGCCCAAAACAGCAGTACGGTGGCACTAGAACTGGGCTCTATTTCGAGCTCGGTCACAGACAGCCTGGGTGATCTTGGACACGTCAATGTTTCTCCTCCCAACTTTAGTCTCTTTACCCAGCTGCCCACTCACTGGGGTCTCCTCTCTCTCCAGAGCTGCTCACCACTACAATCTGTGTGGGTGTCCCCAGAGCTGAGGCAGTTCAGCTCGGGAATAGTCTTACGAGGGGGGCTGGGGAGTCTCTTTCCCTGGAAGTTTTTAAGAACAGGCAGGACAAAGCTCTGTCAGAGATAATCTACAGATACTTGGTCCTGCCTCGGCAGAGAGAGCTGGACTTGATGACATCTTGAGGTCCTATCTAGCCCTACATGTCTAGGATGCCATGCGATATATAAGTATAAAACAACATACAGAGAAAAACCAAATGAAAACATGGTGTCAGGCCATTCAAAAAACAACAACAACAAAAAACTACACTGCACAGCATAAAATGACACAATACTAAGGAGAAGAAAGCAACACAATGCAAACTAACACACCTTAGAACAAAAGCACACAATGGAAAATAGCTCAACTCAATCCAACACAGCACAGGCACCAAACAAGCTGAGGCAAAACAATGCACCATAAAACTGCTACACAACATGGTGCCATTACAGTTCCAAATGGCCCCACGCAAAACAGCTCAGCGTAGAACAGGACACAACACAAAAGAGAATTATTTCAGTGTAGACCTGGAAGGGATCTTGAGGCGTCGTCTCCTCCAGCCTCCTGTGCTGAGGCAGGACCAAGTATCCCTAGACATTTCCAGACTGGTGTATCTCTAATCTGGTCTTAAAAATCTCCAATGAAGGAAATTCCACAGTCTCCCTTGGAAGCCAATGCAAGGCAAACACAGACCAAACAACGCTGCGCGCGCGCGCACACACACACAAGCTGGGGGGAGGGATAGCTCAGTGGTTTGAGCATTGGCCTGCTAAACCCAGGGTTGTGAGTTCAATCCTTGAGGGGGCCACTTAGGGATCTGGGGCAAAAAAATTGATCCTGCTAGTGAAGGCAGGGGGCTGGACTTGATGACCTTGCAAGGTCCCTTCCAGTTCTAGGAGATTGGTATATCTCCATTTATTTTTTTTTTTTGGGGGGGGGGTTAAGGGGAGAGGCAAGAATTCAAACAATCTGGGTTCTGCCCCAAATTGTCCATGGAAACTTGAGCAAATTACTTCAGCTCTCTGAGATTCAGTTTTCCCATCTGTAAAATGGAGAGTCGCCTCCCACACCATTGGCCTATTTAGCTTTTGAGCTTTTTGTGGCAAGGCCTCTGTCCCTGTGGGCATGTCCACACTGCAGTCAGACACCGGCGGCTGGCCCGTGCCCGCTGACTTGGGCTCACACGGCTCAGGCTGTGGGGCTGTTTCATTGTGGTGTCCATGTTCCGGCTGGGGCTGCAGCTCAAGGTCTGGCACCCTCCCACCTCGCAGGGTCCTACAGCCTGGCCCCAGCCCGAGCCCAGACATCTACACTGCAATTAAACAGCCCCTTCGCCTGAGCCCTGTGAGCCTGAGTCACCTGGCATGGGCCAGCTGGGGGGTTTTAATGGCAGAGTAGAGATACCCGTTTCAGCACCTGTCACAATGGGGACCCTGATCTTGGTCAGTGTCTGTGCAGAGCCCTGCACAACAGCGGCCTGATTTCAGTTGGGGACTCTGCAACTCCCAGCATTACAGGATCCCAGATTTTGTTTAGGGCCCCTGCAGCAACTGGTAAAATGTGAGGGCAGGATCTCTGCCAGGGTCTGTGCAGTGCTCAGTACAGTGGTGGGACGTGATCTGGGTTGGGGTCAGTGCAGTGCCAGACCCAATGGGGACACAGATCTCAGTCAAGGTCTCTGAAGTGCCCAGCACAATGGATGCAGCTGTTTAGGTCATAGTCGTGCGCTGCCTGGCACAAGGGGGGGCCGTGATCTCGGTCCAGGTCTCAGTTTTACCTGGCACAACAGTGGGGTCTGATCTCACCTGCGGTCTCTTCAGTGCCTGGCAGAACAGGGCCCAGATCTCAGTTGGGGTCTCTGCAGCACCTGGCAGAACAGGGACACGCTCAGTACGATAAGAGCCCTGATCTCAGTCACACACCTGGAGAGAAAAGCGGGAAGATTTTTGAGCATTTTATATCAGTATTTCAGAACTGAGGAGAAAATGGGGCACAAACTAAATATTTGCCAATGTAAGAGAGAAGCACCAACCTATGGGAGATTTTGTGTCACCATTTAACAGTTGAAGAGAAAAGATGGGAACTTGGAGGGGATTATACAAGGATATTGAATCAACAACAGAATGGGAGGGATTCTTCTTGCCCCACATTCACATGGCCGGCAGGGAGCCCTGGGTGATGTCTTTTCACAGGGGACAGGAATGGGGCTGGAGTCACAAAGTGACTATCAGTGGGGAGGGGCTGGCAGTGGGTCTGGGAATGTGACTAGCAGAGTGGGGCTGCTGGGTTGGGCAGGTGGAGGAGGGGAAGTAGCTGGAGGGAAACCTGGGGCTGGGCCGTCTCCATGGGGACACTTGCTCCTCCCTCCTTCCTGGCCCTTCCCAGGCCCCGTTGCCAGCAGAGTGGCCCCCAGCCCAGCCCAGAGATGTCCCTGTCTCAGGGCCCCCCAGCCTCTGCCCAGTCACCCTCGGCCCAGCTCCGGAATCCCTCGGGGGAAGCAGTTCCCACCCGCACACGGACCAATCCCTGCAGGTGGAAATGGGGAAACCCCAAACCTGAGACCTGAACTGGCCACTGGCGAAGGGAGAGAAAATGGGGCACAATCGGGGACAGGAACTTCTCAGGGGTTGGGGGAGGGGGGGTCACCCTGGGCGCTGCTCGTGGCTCTCTAGGGAGAAAGGGGGCAGGACGGGGGAGGAGGGGGGTCCCCACGGGAGGGGACAGCGGTAAATCCGAGGGGATCTCAGCCCCCCCCTTTCTCTGCCCGCTCCTCGGGGGTCACGGTTAATGAAGGGCTCTCCCGCCGCGATCTGCGCATGCCCAGAGCCCCACCGGCACCAACCCTTCTCCGGCCCGGGAGAGGCTCCAACGGCCCCGCGCGAGCCAGGCAGAGCCCCAGCGCCCAACGCTCCTTCACAGCCCGGCTCCGTCTCCTCTGCCTACGTCGCTTCCGCTTCCGGGAGAGTCAGGAACTACATCTCCCAGCCTGCCCCGGGGCCGTTTCCACAGCCCAGGGAAGGGAGGGTTTCAGTAGCTGTTACTGCGCATGCTCCTTATGAGCCCCGCTTGAACAAAGCTGGTGCTGCCGCCTCTGTGTAAGCCGGGCCCGGGCTGAGCCGCTGCTGCTCCCCGGGGGGCCCGGCCGCGGGGGGTTTCTCCAGCTGGGCCCCGCCCCCCGGGCAGCCCCGGGCTCTGCCCGCCCCAGCCCCGCCCGGAGCCCCCGGTGAGTGAGAGACCCGGGGGGCGGGCACGTGACTCTGCCCCGGGGAACCCGGGAGAAGCCTCGGAGCCGCCTCGGCCCCAGCGGAGCCACAGCAGGATCCGCCCCCGCCCCTGCTGGGATGGGGGGGGCCGGGGCCCGGCGGGGGGGGGGCATTAAATCGCTCCCCGTGGCCCTGTGCTTCTCCTGGGCACTGCGCATGCTCAGTAGCAGCTGCTGAAGCCGCTGCCCTTCCCCCGCCCGCATCAGCCGGAACGTTGCGCTGGGGGCGGGGCTGGGCGGGGGCGCGGGAGCAACCGGGGGCGGGGCGGGGCGGGGCCGGGGGCTGAGCAGGGAA
The DNA here is from genome assembly GCF_016161935.1 of Mauremys reevesii. NCBI lineage: Eukaryota > Metazoa > Chordata > Testudines > Geoemydidae > Mauremys > Mauremys reevesii. The sequence continues at coordinate 18,750,051 of NC_052636.1, read as the reverse complement.
TTGATGGGGGGGTCAGGCACGTGGGGGCGGGGCTGGGGGCTAAAGGGAAGGTCCGGGAGCAGGAGTTGAGCTGGGGCGCAGGGGAGTCGGGGTTGGGGAAGCTCATGGGGGCGGGAAATATGAACTGTTTTGAGTAGCCAGGAAATTCCCGCGGGGAGGTGAGTTCACTGTATCCTGCCCTGTTTGTGCCCCGTCCTCCCACCTACAAAGTCTCTCCAGCTTTTCCCCTTTTCTCCCATTATCACACGTGGCTATAAAATCCAGGAGATCCCCTCCCCATCAGCTCTCTAACCACCCATGATTTCCCCCTGGTCTCTCTCTGCTTCTCAAGTGTCAATTTAAAATCTCTCCCATGGGGCAGCTTTTCCCACCCATTTTATCTGCAGCGATTTGTTCTCATTTCGTTGGGAAATTGTTGCCCTGAGTCATTCCCCAGCACATGGCAGCCCCTGGTGTGGGGATGGGAGGAGATGCCCGTTCTCTGCCAAGGCGGGGATGGAAAAGCACGTGTCCCCCATGGAGACTGCCCAGACCCCAGTTTCCCAATCCCACCCACTGACCCCAAACTACCAACACAGTTTCCCCCAGCCCTCAGTTGCCAGTCACCTGCCCGTCCCCCTTCCTTTATCCAGGGAGCCTTCCAGCTCCCCCTCCCCCCTTAAATCAGCTCCTCCCAGGCTCCCTGCTGCCCATGTGAATGGTGGCAGTGGGGGGGAACCATCACTTTGTGTTTATATATTGGACAGTCTCATAAAATGCAGTCAAACAGTCTCCCTTTTCCCTCTAGTTATTTAATAGCAACATAAAATCCCCCTCAGATCTTGGTATTTTTCTCTCATGTTATCAATTGCTTAGCTTGTGGCTTCTTTTCTCTGCAAATCTCAAAGACTGATATAAAATACTCTAAACATTTGCCCCACTTTTCTTTAGTTGTCTAATTCTAAGTGAATATCCCCTGAGATTTTTTTCCTTGTCTCTCTCATGATAAAATACAAAGAAAATCTCAGATTGACACCTTTCCTCAGATTCTTGAACATGGATATAAAATGTTTGCAAATGTTGCCCATTTCCTCTTTATTCATTTATCAAATATTGATGTGAAACACTCAGATTTTGCCTCCTATCGACAACTGATATAAAATCCCTCTGATTTTCCACTTTCCTCTCTATAATTTGCAAAATGGATCCAAAATCTCTCAGAGTTCCACCCTTTCTCTTTCATTTCTGAACGTTGCTCTCAAAGCTCAGGATTTCCCTCTTTCTATGTCATTATCAAATGTTAGTTAAAAATCCTCTCGGGTTTGGGGCTGTTCCCCGTGTTTCTAAATCCCACCAACTTCTTCCTTTAAGGGAACCTGTTGCCCTGAGTTCTTCTCCATCCTGGATGTTGTAGGGAGTTAAATTGCCCAGAGATCATCTTTCCCGATTCCTTTGAGAATCATTTGTTCCCTCCTTTACCTCTGTTAAAATGTTTGCTGAAGAAAGAGACCAGCCAGATATTTAATACCCATCAAAGCCAGAGGTCTCTCCCTGTTTGGGGATCAGTGGTTCCCAGCTGGTATCGGGATAGTTGGCTGGACCCTTTTCTTTTCTCCAGCTGGCATGGGATGAGGAGGTCACTCTGAGTGCAGTGTGGGTCCAGAAGTATCCTAAACCCCATGACAAATGGTCTCTGTGATGTAGCCACCTCTGGGGTGGCTCCATGGTGACCATTATTTGCTAGTGACAGGGCATGGACATGTCTTACCTCTCTGCTGAAGGGCAGGCGGGGGTCCTAGGAGGGCAGTGGGGGAATCCCAGGAAGGCAGTGAGTTCCTAATTGGGGTCCCTCGCTGGTGGGGGCTCTTGGTGGGATTCCCAGCCTGGCAGTGAAGATCTGGTGGGGGTTCTCTGGCCGGTGGGGCTCTGAGGGGTATCTGGGATCTCTCTGGCCAGGGATTCTGGGAGTTGGGTCCCAGGAAATATCTGGTGGGACCCTGGCTGGGGGGATGTGGGTTCTGGGTACTGGGGGTGTTGGGGGCCCCTGGATGGAGGCTCTGGGGGCTGCTACTAACCATGTTCCTTCTCTCTGATCAGCTTGTGCCAGAATCCTGGCTCCAAGCACTGCCCGACATTCCCTGGCCAGGCCCAGTCACTGTGATAACTTTCTAGCCACTTATCAAACACTGTGAGGTGAAATCACAGATTTTGCATTTCTCCCCTCTTGAAAACTGCAGGAACTTCCAGTTCCATTGGGAAAACTCCTGCCTGATTCCTTGTCCTAGATCTGGAGGGTGAGGGAAGTGGGAAGGAGTGCTACACTATGGCACTATCTTCCACAGCATTCTGGACTCGTGATCTCTCTCCTGTCGTCCATCACCCCCCTCTGACAAACAGAGGCTAAGGACACCATTCCTTACCCAGCCTGGCTAATAGCTATTAATGGAGTTAACCTCCATGGATTTATCCAGTTCTCTTTTAAACCCTGTTATATTCCTAGCCCTCACAACCTCCTCAGGCAAGGAGTCCCACAGGCTGAGTGTGCGTTGTGTGAAGAAATACTTCCTTTTGTTTGTTCTAAACCTGCTTCCTATTAATTTTCATTTGGTGATTCCTAGTCCTTGTGTTATGAGCAGTAAATAACACTTCCTTATTCACTTTCTCCACGCCAGTGATGATTTTATAGACCTCTCTCATATCCCCCCTTTGTCTCTTTTCCAAGCTGAAAAGTCCCTGTCTTTTTAATCTCACCTCATACAGAAGTTGTTCCATACCCCTAATCATTTTTTTTTGTTCTTTTCTGAACCTTTTCCAATTCCAATATATCTTCTTTGAGATGGGGAGACCACATCTGCACGCAGTATTCAAGATGTGGGTGTACTATGGATTTATAGAGAGGCAATATGACATTTTCTGTCTTATCTATCCCTTTCTTAATGACTCCCAACTTCTTGTTTGCTTTTTGACAGCCACTGCACGTTGATTGGATGTTTTCAGAGAACTATCCACAGTGACTCCAAAATCTCTCGAGTGGAAACATAATTTAGACCCCATAATTTTATGTATAGTTGAGATTGTTTTCCAATGAGCTGCACTATGTGTTATCCTGACATCTAGTACTGCTGAGATCCTGCAATCAGTGATATCCCTGCCCTTCCTGTTCCCTTTCTCCCCTGAACCCCACCAGCCCATAGTTACTGTTCCCAGCTTCCCCAGGACTCTCTCATTGTCTCTGGACCTGTCTGTCAGCAAGAAGCAGTGCCAGGGAGACTTGCCCTCTCTCTAGAGACTTCGATTTCTGGGACATGGATTTACTTTCTATGTGTTCTAGGAGACTCTTTGAAATTGAGTGTCTGTGACATTAACCATAGTGCAATCTGGACTGTTGAACAGCTGTGAGACTCAGTTCCCAAGCTGGGGTGCCTTTTACACTGCTTTACTGTGAGAACAGCCACTGCCGGGCAGGTAACACACAGTCTCCAGCATGTAACTTGCTCCCAGCTACACAGTACTGAGTGCTGCTAGTCAGTGACTCTCGAATTACAGTACCCCACAAGAGAACCCCAGAAAATTCTCTGCTCCCAGACTTCTCCCAGAAATGTGCATCTTGCACTGTCCAGCACACTACTGAACAATGGGAGCTCATATGAAATCTGTCATTTCATCAGTGGAAAATGACATGTGCCAACCTTGTCATTCCAAATGGAGTTTCCAACACACTTGAGTCCAAACACACTGGTTAGGTAAAACAATAAAACAAAATTGTTAACTGCCGGAAAAAAATCTTTTCAGTGGCTAAGGGTAATGAGGCATAAAAGTCAGAATTGTTTACAAAAGAAATGCAAAGATAAAACACAAATTAACGTCTAAGTTAACAAGCTAAAATGGATTCAAAGCAAATGTTTCTCTCTCCATGTGCTGAGACAGGCTGGCTTTCCTTTCAGCCAGGACTCACCCGTAACCTGCCCCTGCCTCCCAAGTTCAGTTCTTCAGGATTTGTCATGGGCAGAGGGAAAGGGGGGAGAGAGAGAGAGAGTCCCAAGCATTTTCCTCACCTCTTTTTATAATTCAGTCCTTTGTATTAGAAACAACTTCAATTCTCAGCTGAGTCATGGTGACAGGCTGTCTGTTGGAGATATGAGTTTCAGGTCTCCCTCTGATAGAATGTAAATGTCTTCTTCACACCTTCCCCCTGCCAGCGAATTGCTGTTTGCCTTGCTGTCTCTGAGGAACTGATCTGTGGGTTTTCCCCAGAATTGTAACTTTTTGTAATATCCTACAGTAAAATCTCATAACTTTACATACAGTATTGCTACACATTTTAACAGGAGGATAATATTCAGTAGATTATGTGATTTCAAGTGATACTTCACAAACCATACTGTGTACAAAATTGATCATAATTTTCCAGAAGAGTGAACATAGGGTTACAGACTGACACAGGGCCTGTGTGTGTGTTCCTAGCAGATATGTGGATTTTTCAATCCCTCCTAAGCAAAGTGTTCTGCATCTTCAAGGACCTGGTTTACTAAGTGTGACACTGCATGGAATTGTGAGACGCTTCCTATTATTATTACTTTGCAATTTTATCATATTGGTATTAATAATGAATTGTGCTAGATATGCCATGTTAGGTGTCAGGGAAAATGTTATAATTTTCCAAGTATGATCATTTTTTTTGTTTGTATCGCCTTTGTATTGTGAGATATAGATACGTAGGGTATATCTGTATTCCAGACTGTGGACTGTGTTTCTGGGTGACACCCTCAGATCTATTGGCATCAGCACTGTCTAGCCTGTTTGATGGCCCGTCCAGGGTCATCAGCTGTACAATGAATCCATGGAAAGGATCAAGGGGATACACCGATTGAGTCAGCAAGACATGCCGGGGAATGCCTGTGTAACGAGAACGCCAAGGATTTTCCAGGCCTGTAACACTCGCTTCCTCTCCTCTGCAGAAACGGAGCCTTAGAGCAGCCCGGATCCAGCATGGGAGCTGAGACCCCACGGGGCCCTGGGAGCTGTAGTTCCTTGGCCCGCTCCCTGCCTTGGAGCAGGGAAGGAACTACATTTCCCAGCATTCCCTTGGCTGCTATCAACAGGAAAGGGAGGGGGAAGCTGAGAGACTCCATGCACTGCAGCTTGCTGTGGCTGGGGAGCTGGCTGCTAGAAGGGGGTGGCAGTGTGAATGGGGAACAAGTGTGACCAAGGAGTAGAAGGCTTTGGCCCAGGTAGCACCCTCAGAAGACTTCCCCAGACTGGCTTAGGGATGCTGGTGTGACCTCGCCTGGCAGCCCCCAAGGAAGGAACTGGGTGGACTAAATGGACAGTGTCCCCTTCTATCTGAAGCCTGGCAAGGGAGGTATGTGGATCCCACCAGAAGTTAAAATGGTAAGTAAGGGAGGGGAGGCTTTACTAGAGGACCTGGGGAGCTTCAGAAACAGCACAGGAGGATTTCCACTTCTGAGCCATGAAAATAGAAATTGACTTATTCCTTTCCAGATTTAGCTAATGTTCAGAAAGGGAATCTAGCGCCTGCCTTCCAGATTTGAACACCCTCAAAATTCAGGAGTGCTCAAGCTCAATTTGGGCAGCTGTTACTTCATTTCTCCCAAATCAAATATGCTGATCCACTATCATTTGCTGTAGAAAAAGTAGGATAAAATTGAGCAACAAATGCTGAGGTCTTCCCAGCGCACACTAGGGCTGGAATTGCTATTTTCAACAGCCATTACCATTTTTTTTTTTTTTTAGTTTTGCTTGTTTAAAAGGAAGACAGTGATATTGCACTGGCAAATCCCCCATAGAAACAAAGAGTGGAACAAAAGAATAATAAAGGCACCTCAAGTTTTCCTCATTTATGTAGGACAGTCTTATAAGATGGATCCAGACATCTTCCAATCACACAAGCTGAAAATTATTCCACTTTACTGCAGTAACCATGCGGGAACCAGTCCTGTCTGTGTTCTGTGCGCATCCAAAATCCCTGCTGAACTCAGAATCACCATCTCACCATCTCTTTTGTGACCATCTCACCTGATATGTTCAGCCCTTGTAAGGGAAGCAGGTTCACATTTAGTAATTGGGTGGGAAGCGTCTCAGAAAAAGTTAGGTGCTGTAGGAGGTGTTGCTTATTCACTAGTGTAACCTTCCTGTTACACTAGTAAACCAGTGCTACACAGCAGGCACTTTGCTCCTGGAGTCTAGAATGGGGCCTTTGCGTCTATACACAGCCCATTAAAGACAATGAAAAGCCTCCCACTCACTTCAACAGGCTTTGGCCAGAACTGGTTATACACGGGGTAACCCCACTGTCTTCACAGGGTCCTGGTCTCACAGCGGAGGGGGGGCATGTGAGCTTGTTGCAGAGCTGCTGCTCCGGGACGGGAATCTCCTGGCACCCCAGCCTCCAAAATCATCCAGGCTTCACTTTCTGCACGACGAGGTGCTGGCTGAGGGGGGTATGGGAATTGGTGGCCTCTGCTGCAGGTGATGGGAATCGCAGGTATTTAAAGCCATGGCCTAGAGGAGGGAAGTGCCTAACTGCAGAGTCTGCAGCTGCCTAGGGCCAGGGCTGAGGATTTAGAGTCCCTAGTGCTGCCGTTGCAAGGTTCAAGCAATGCCGTGACTGGTGACATGGGGGGGTGGGTACTGGAGACATGGCTAGAGAAGGTCTGAATGAGGAAGGAGATAAATCTGTGGGGAGTTTCCTTGATCACTATGAAAATTCTGCTCACTGTGGACACTGGTAAACCCACATGGGTGTACAGCTCAATAAGAAAACCCGGGGGCTGAGGGAGCTGTGTATGGCAATGCGTACAGTCATGGAGAGGTGTGTGATCAAAATGAAAAATGTCTCTGAGGTTCAGTAGCGGGTTTGCTATGGCACCAATGGCACTGCCCCACCAGGCCCACACTCGGAGCCCACAGTGACTACATAGGGGCCTACAAGTATGTTTGGTACCAGGACCCACAGAAGGTTAATCCGCCCCTGATTGCCTGAGCACTATTTCAGTCCCACATTTTTGGGTGGACCTCCCACAGTGGGAGCTGCAGAGCCCTCCCCCGCAAAACACACACCCACCCCATCCTACCTCCTGGTGTTGGGAGGGGAACAGGAGAAAGGACAAAAGAAGCAAGAGATGAAGCGGAGGGAGGGAGGGATGGATGGAGGAAAAGGTGAAACAAAAAGGACAAACCCCAATGTCTCCAGTGATTCTAAGGGACAAAATCCCAGATGTGCAATAAAATTCTGCCTCCTTAAGCTCGTGTTTTCCATGCCTAGAATTCAACTCCCACCAGATGGATCAGACTGAACAGGTTTCAAACCTCCAGGAGGCTCTTACCTTCTAAACAGGGACGGCTGTTTTCTAGTAAAATCACTAAAAGGGAAGGAGAAAACTCGAAAGAGGTTCCTCCTGGCGCTCACATCCGTGAACCCGAATACTCTCTCAGTTCTCAAAGAGAGACCTGGAGAAGGAGACTTGCTGGAGCAAAGCCACAGGGGTCTCTGAGGTTTCCCTGGCCCCTCACCCCTGTCCTGCCTGGCTGATGTCAGCATCTCTCTGTGAGGTCACCACCTCCCCACCACCTTGGACCAATAGTCTGAGGTCCTGCAAAAGGCCTTTGTGATGTCACTGCCACACCCCTCCCTTGCTGGGCCAATGTCCTGCCCCGGCCAGGCACTTTGGAGGTTTGAGCTACTCCCTGTGGTCACCCCACTCAAGGAGCTTTTCTGCAGAGCATCCTCAGATGTCTGAGCACACGAGTGCCATGGCAACAAACTGACACACGTGACACCAAAATGAGATCATTAATATACTAACCTAGAGGAGAAGGACACTGCAGCATTAGTAGGGGAGAACCCCCTACTGAACATGCATTACACCTAGCAGCGTCAGCAGAACATATCGGCTACACAACTAAAGAAAGGGATCTGCACGTTGCTGTAGACCAGTGGTTCCCAACGTGGTGCCCACGAGCGCCATGGCGCCCTCCGGGGCATTTATGTGCACCCACCTACTGCCCAGCAGGGGAGAGAAGCTGTGGCCCTGCGCCTGACGGGGACAGAGAACTCAGGCTGCAGGCGCCGGTGCTCTCTGTCCCTGGCAGGCGCGGGGCTGCAGCTTTTCTCCAGCTTCCCCGGGGCTGCAGCCTGCGGGCGCCGGTGCTCTCTGTCCCTGGCAGGCGTGGGGCTGCAGCTTCTCTCCAGCTTCTCCAGGGCTGCAGGCTGCGGGCGCCGGTGCTCTCTGTCCCTGGCAGGCGCGGGGCTGCAGCTTCTCTCCAACTTCTCCGGGGCTGCAGGCTGCGGGCGCCAGTGTTCTCTGTCCCTGGCAGGTGCGGGGCTGCAGCTTCTCTCCAGCTTCTCCGGGGCTGCAGGTGCCGGTGCTCTCTGTCCCTGGCAGGCGCGGGGCTGCAGCTTTTCTCCAGCTTCTCCGGGGTTGCAGGCACCGGCATTCTCTGTCCTTGGCAGGCGCGGGGCTGCAGCTTTTCTCCAGCTTCTCCGGGGTTGCAGGTGCTGGCATTCTCTGTCCTTGGCAGGCACGGGGCTGCAGCTTTTCTCCAAGGCTGCAGGCGCTGGCGTTCTCTGTCCTTGGCAGGCGCGGGGCTGCGGCTTCGAAGCTGGAGAGAAGCTGCAGCCCAGCCCCGGCCGGGAACAGAGAACTCTGGGGCTGCAGGCTTCAGTCTATGTTAAAGGAAGGATAATAAATATATTTGGACCAGCAGTTCAGCAATGTTTTACTTTTTTAAAAATAAAGAAGATGAAAACTGCTTATGATATTTATTTTGTAAAATATTTTGTAGATAAAAAAGCAAATTCACATGGGAAGGTGAAAGAGTAATTGCCGAATAATTTAGTTAATACCTTTTACATGTAAAATTACTGTTTTTATCTTATGGATTCATATATTATGTAATATTAAATGACTTTTTTTGTATATTTAGTGTAAAAAACAGAAAATAAGCCTTGAAAAATGGTTGGCGCCCGCCACACTCTTCTGAAAACATGAATGTGCTACTGGCCACAAAAAGGTTGGGAAGCACTGCTGTAGCCAGATCAATGCAAAGCTCCACTCACTGCACAGCTGCCAGCAGAAAAGCGAACGTGTTCAGATTCATAAGGAATGGGATGGAGAATAACACGGAACGTTTGTATATAAATCACGGGGGCAGCCTCGAATATCCTGGGCTCACCACAGCTACTACAGCACCGCACACGGGATATTTTAAATCTATCCTTGAGAACTGGGGAAGAAATAGGTCTAAAAAGAAATATTTGCTAATGAGAGAAAAGCACCCGGTTCTGAAGAGATTTTATACCAAGTGACAGTAGTTGGACAGTGTGATGGGATTGTATATGGAAGTTCCATAAACAGACAGTAATAATTCCCCCCACACACCCCCACCCTTCACAGGGGCAGCAGGGAGCCCTTTGGGGAGGTGCTTTAAGAGGGTACGTGAGGGGAATATGGAGCAGGAAAACTCCCTGGCAGTGGGAAGGAGGCAGCAGCAGGGGGGCAGGTGACTGGCAGCTGGGGGGGCGCTGGGCGGGGGAGCAGCAGAGCGGGGTGATTGGCAGCTGGGGGCGCTGGGCAGGGGGCAGCAGCAGGAGCAGGGGCGGGTGACTGGCAGCTGGGGCACTGGGCGGTGGGGGCAGCAGGGCGGGGGTGACTGGCAGCTGGGGGCGCTGGGCAGGTGGGGCAGCAGCAGGGGGCGGGTGACTGGCAGCTAGGGGCGCTGGGCGGTGGGGGCAGCAGCAGGGGACGGGTGACTGGCAGCTGGGGGCGCTGGGCGGGGGGGCGGGTGACTGGCAGCTGGGGGGGCGCTGGGCAGGGGCAGCAGCAGGGGGTGACTGGCAGCTGGGGGCGCTGGGCGGGGCAGCAGCAGGGCGGGCGGGTGACTGGCAGCTGGGGGCGCTGGGCGGTGGGGCAGCAGCAGGGCGGGCGGGTGACTGGCAGCTGGGGGCGCTGGGCGGGGCAGCAGCAGGGCGGGCGGGTGACTGGCAGCTGGGGGCGCTGGGCGGGGACAGCAGCAGGACGGGCAGGGGGTGACTGGCAGCTGGGGCGCTGGGCGGTGGGGCAGCAGCGGGGCGGGTGACTGGCAGCTAGGGGCGCTGGGCGGGGGCAGCAGCAGGGCGGGCGGGTGACTGGCAGCGGGGCGCTGGGCGGAGGGGGCAGCGGGGGCGCTGGCGCAGCAGGACCAGGCCGGTGGAACCTGGGGCCGGACAGTCTCCGGGGGCACTTTCCTCCGGTCCCTTCCCGGCCTCGCTGCGGGCAGAGCCCGGCCCCTCCCCCCCACAGGCCGCTGCGTCTCGGGCCCCGCGAGCTGCTCCCGGGGTCTCGGGCTCTGCCGCGAGGGGGACGCGCCGCGGCCACGGGCAGGGACCGGCACACGGGAGGGGGCGGGGCTGGGGGCTCCGGGCGGGGCCGCTGCTCCTGGGGTGGTGACGGGGGCGGGGCGGGGTCTCTGCGAGGGGCGGGCATGAGATGGGGCCTCCCTTACCTGAGCTGCGGAGGGCAGAAGCGCCCCGGGGCAGGCTGGGAGATGTAGTTCCCGATTCTCCCGGAAGCGGAAGTGACGTCGGCAGAGGGGCCGGAGCCGGAGCCGGGCTGCGCTAGAGCGTTGGTCGCTGCGGCTCTGCCTGGCTCGCGCGGGGCCGTTGGAGCCTCTCCCGGGCCGGAGAAGGGTTGGTGCTGTTGGGGCTCTGGGCATGCGCAGATCGCGGCGGGAGAGCCCTTCATTAACCCCCCCGTGCCCAGCCCGGGCCCTGCCCCGCTGGAGCCGCCCTGGGGCCGCCCCGGGCTCCGCCCGCCCCGCTGCGGAGCTGCAGCCTCCAGGCCCCGGAGCGAGCCCCGGGGGCGGGGCCGGGCGGTGACTCTGCCCCAGTGTCCGGGGGGGGACCCGGCATCTCGCAGCGCCGGGATCTGCTCCCTGGGGGGGGCAGCGCCCGCGGGGGGCTCGGAGCTGCTGCCCCCGCAGGAGCCCAGCGCCCCCCGGGCCCGGCCAGGCTCCGCCCTGGGTCCCCGCGGGGGGTGCCGGGAGGGGCCCGGCCCCACTGGGGTCCCTGCGTGGGGCTGGGGGCGGGCGGGAAATGTCTGTGCAGCCCGGACATGGCCGGGGGCAGCTGACCCCCGAGGAGCGGGGAGAGAAAGGGGGCTGAGATCCTCGGATTTACCGCTGCCCCTCCCGTGGGGACCCCCTCCTCCCCGTCCTGCCCCTTTCTCCCTAGAGAGCCACGAGCAGCGCCCAGGGTGACCCCCTCCCCAACCCCTGAGAAGTTCCCTGTCCCCCGATTGTGCCCCATTTTCTCTCCCTTCGCCAGTGGCCAGTTCAGGTCTCAGGTTTGGGGTTTCCCCATTTCCACCTGCAGGGATTTGTCCTTGTGCGGGTGGGAAATGGTTCCCAGTGATTCCTGAGCTGGGCAGAGGGTGAATGGGCAGAGGCTGGGGGGGCCCTGAGACAGGGACACCTCTGGGCTGGGCTGGGGGGGCCACTCTCTGCTGGCAACGGGGCCTGGGAAGGGCCAGGAAGGGGAGGGAGGAGCAAGTGTCCCCCATGGAGACGGCCCAGCCCCAGGTTTCCCAGTCCAGCTACTCCCCAGCACCTGCTGGACCTGTGAGTGTGAGGCAAGAAGAATCCATCTCATTCTGTTGTTGATTGAATATCCCTGTATAATCTCCTCCAATTTCCCTTCCTTTCTCTTGAACTGTTAAATGCTGACGTAAAATCTCCCAGATGTTGGTGCTTCTGTCTCACATTAGCAAATATTTAGTTTGTGCCCCATTTTCTCCTCAGTTCTGCAATACTGATATTGAATTCTCAAAAATCTTCCCGCTTTTCTCTCCAGATGTGTGACTGAGATCAGGGCTCTTATCGTACTGAGCGTGGCCCTGTTCTGCCAGGTGCTGCAAAGACCCCAACTGAGATCTGGGCCCTGTTCTGCCAGGCGCTGAAGAGACCCCAGGTGAGATCAGACCCCACTGTTGTGCCAGGTAAAACTGAGACCTGGACCGAGATCACGGCCCCCCTTGTCGCAGGCAGCGAACAACTGCGACCCGAACAACTGCGACCCAAACCGCTGCCTCCATAGTGCTGGGCACTTCAGAGACCTTGACTGAGATCTGTGTCCCGTTGAGTCTGGCACTGCACTGACCCGACCCAGATCACGCCCCACCACTGTACTGGGCACTGCACAGACCCTGACAGAGATCCTGGCCCCACATTTTGCCAGATGCTGCAGGGGCCCTAAACAAAATCCGGGACCCTGTAATGCCAGGAGTTGCAGAGTCCCCAACTGAGGTCAGGCCCCTGTTGTGCAGGGCTCTGCACAGACACTGACCAAGATCAGGGTCCCCATTGTGACAGGTGCTGCACAGACACCAAGGGTATCTCTACCCTGCCATTAAAAACCCCCAGCTGGCCCATGCCAAGTGACTCAGGCTCACGGGCTCAGGCGAAGGGGCTGTTTAATTGCAGTGTAGATGTCTGGGCTCGGGCTGGAGCCAGGCTGTAGGACCCTGCGAGGTGGGAGGGTGCCAGACCTTGGGCTGCAGCCCCAGCTGGAACATGGACACCACAATTAAACTGCCCCACAGCCTGAGCCGTGTGAGCCCAAGTCAGCGGGCACGGGCCAGCCGCCGGTGTCTGACTGCAGTGTGGACATGCCCACAGGGACAGAGAGACCTTGCCACAAAAAGCTCAAAGGCTAAATAGGCAATTATTCACAGCAATAAGATTTACAGATCCATTTGTGCACCAAAGTCCAGATAGCAGCATGTGTATGTGTGTAGTTTGGTTGGGGCTGGTGTAATTGTGCCCCCAGAAATATGTACATTTCCAGCAAAACCCCTCCTACACAGTATGCCCAATTGTCCACCCCTTGCCATAGGCCATGGATCCTGCTCCTGCATAGTCATAGGAGAGGGGCACGGCCAAACATTTCCTTTGATGTGCACCATTTTTCATCACCCCTCCATTGATTCCCAGTGAGCTCCTCCCCTTCTCATTATTCCCATAGGGCTTGTGGGGCCCACCTTAGTTGCCGTTCTATTTCCAGGCACCATAGTAGCCATTACCCAGGTGCTGGCCTCCCAGTTGAGCATTTTGCATTCCCACACACATCTTCCTCTCCCCCCGGGTCAGCCTTTTGAAGCCATCCCCCACCCACCTCATGCTAGCAGCAAGACCAACACCACAGACAAACATCACAAAACATAGATCCATTGTATTCTGGGTTATTCTTCCGCTGGCGCCAGCATGGTTGTGGAGTGTCTGAAAAACGAAAGAAACAATTTCCACCCCCCTGATGGGATCAGATTATTTCTTAATAATAATACCAATTCCTTTTACAAATGTCCTTGCTAATTGCAGGAAGAACAGAAGAATTACCTTCAGGCTGGCCTTATTTTGTTCTATAGTCAGGCTAGTGAATTACCCCACTCACTGACCATTTATGAAATTTATGAGGTGGCGTGCCTCAGTTTCCCACAGCTTCAGATTTCTGCTCTGTACACACACACACACGCTCCTTAGGGTTAACCTGTCCCCCTTATTTTCAGGCTTGACTTGTTTTTTCACCTCCCTTTTCTGGAGGGCCATAATCTGAGTCTTCTAGTAGCTTGTTTGCTGACCAGATGCATTCATTATTCTCAGGTTCTTTGTGCTGCAAATGGCAGTTTCCTCCTTCCTCCATCAGCTGGGTATTGCATCCACACAGAGTCTTTCTTGGCTTGCCTCTGGATTCAAAGCTATCAGCAGCTCAGAGACTGTTTCAAAGGGACACATTTCACTTCCACCAGGGTTCTTATTACTGTTCACTTTCATCTTCTGCTCCAAAACACTGCTCCAAAGATCTGAAAAAGCAAGCACAATCTACTATGGCTCCTTTTGGAGCCCTAACAGGATTTTAAATAAGTACCATGTTTTGTTTGTATTTCTTTTACCCCTTTTCCAATATACACTGCACCCCCCACCACTTGCTAGTCACATTCCCAGACCCCACTGCCAGGCCCTCCCCAGTGATAGTGACTTTCTCACTCCAGCCCCACTCCTTTCTCCTGTGAAAAGACATCACCCAGGGCTCCTGCCGGCCATGTGAGTGTGGGGCAAGAAGAATCCTTCCCATTCTGTTGTTGATTCAATGTCCTTGTATAATCCCCTCAAATTTCCCATCTTTTCTCTTGAGCCTTTAAATGGTGACACAAAATCTCCCAGCTGTTGGTGCTTCTCTTTTATATTGGCAAATATTTAGTTTGTGCCCCATTTTCTCCTCAGTTCTGAAATACTGATATCTAATGCTCAAAAATCTTCCCACTTTTCTCTCCAGGTGTGTGACTGAGATCAGGGCTCTTATCATACTGAGTGTGGCCCTGTTCTGACAGCTGCTGCAGAGACCCCAACTGAGATCTGGGCCCTGTTCTGCCAGGCACTGAAGAGACCCCAGGTGAGATCAGACCCCACTGTTGTGCCAGGTAAAACTGAGACCTGGACCGAGATCACGGACCCCCTTGTCGCAGGCAGCGAACGACTGCAACCCAAACCGCTGCCTCCATAGTGGTGGGCACTTCAGAGACCTCGACTGAGATCTGTGTCCCCGTTGGGTCTGGCACTGCACTGACCCCGACCCAGATCACGTCGCACCACTGTACTGGCTGAAGGCCTTAGCCTGTCACAGTAAGAGAAGGCCATTCCACAGACAGTGATCTTTGATTACTTCTTTTATAGCTCTATAACTAGCTAAGTGATAAGAATACACCTACATTCTTAAAGTACAGGCCTTTGCAGACAGGCCTGAATAGCTATAGCCTAACACTTGGTTCTGCCTCAGCACAGGGGGCTGGAGTAGACGCCCTCTCAAGATCCCTTCCAGGCGTACATTGAAATAATTCTCTTTTGTGCTGTGTCCTGTTCTACGCTGAGCTGTTTTGCATGGGGCCATTTGGAACTGTGATCGCACCATGTTGTGTTGCATAGTTTTATGGTGCATTGTTTTGCCTCAGCTTGTTTGGTGTCTTTGTTGTGTTGGATTGAGTTGAGCTCCTTTGCATTGTGTACTTTTATCCTAAGGTGTGTCAGTTTGCTTTGCGTTGCTTTCTTCTCCTTAGTATTGTGTCATTTTATGCTGTGCAGTGTAGTTTTTTGTTGTTGTTTTTTGAATGGCCTGACACCATGTTTTTATTTGGTTTCATCTTGTTGTTTTTTATGTATCTATATTGCATAACATCATAGCAATGTAGAGCTGGACAGGACCTCAAGATGTTGTCATGTCCAGCTCTCTCTGCCAAGGCAGGACCAAGTATATGTAGATTGTCTCTGACAGAGCTTTGTCCTACTTGTTCTTAAAAACTTCCAGGGAAAGAGACTCCCCAGCCCCCCTTGTAAGACTATTCCAGAACTGACCTGCCTTAGCTCTGGGGACACCCACACAGACTGTAGTGGTGAGCAGCTCTGGAGAGAGAGGAGACCCCAGTGAGTGGCAGCTAAAGTTGGGAGGAGAAACATTGACGTGTCCAAGGTCACCCAGGCTGTTCGTGATGGAGCTAGAACTAGATCCCAGTTCTAGTGCCACCGTACTGCTGTTTTGGGCACTGAAGGTCTCTGCCACCCTGGTGTTTTAGGCACTGGTGCAAACCCTTAATACAGACAGAATTTACACTAGTGCGCTCTGGCACTGGTGCACCATGTCCCTGTTTGAAGGCTTGCAGGAGATGGGGGACGGGGGGCAGTGACCTCCCTGAGTCCTGGGGCTGGCTGAACAGTGCAGCTGGTAAGAGAGGGGCAGCAGTGAGTGCTGGAGGTATGAGCCAGGAGCACAGCCCCACAGGACTGGACAATGACTTCTCCTGACCCAGGGGACACCCCCCAGCTGTGTGCAGGGACCGCAGCTGAGCTGCCTGCCAAGACAGCCTGTGCATCCATGGACAAACCACCTCTTCCTGCAGCCTAATACAAAGGGGTCTGGGGACCTTTCCAAGCTGCGGGTGACGGGGCTCTGGCGTTAACGGGGTCTGTTCCTGACTCTGTCCCTGACCTGCTTGGTGACCTGGGGGAAGTCACAGCCCCTCTCTGTTTTCCTCCTCCCCATTGTCTACTTGGATTGTGATCTCTTTGGGGCAAGGACTGTCCCTCTCTGTCTGTGCAGAGCCCAGCACAATGGGGGTGCTGATCTCAGTCAGGGTCTCTGCCATGTGCTGCACGATGGGCCCCTGATCTCCATCAGTGTCTGTGCAATGCAAGGCACAGTTGATAGACTCACAGACTTTAAGGCCAGAAGGTAGAGGTGTATTTCAGATGAGGTCTCATCAGTGCCTTGTATAACAGCACTAACCCTTTCATGTGTCTGCTGGAAATACCTCACCTGATGTATCCTAGGACTGCATTAACCTATTTCACAGCTGCATCACATTGGCAGCTCATAATTATCCTGTGATCAACCAATACACCCTGGTCTTTCTCCTCCTCTGTCACTTCCAATTGACAAATCACCGGCCAGGCCCTGCAGTCTGTCAGGAGAGGTGTGCTGGGTTGTATTTAGGAATCTGAAAATAAAAGGTGAAGACGGCTGGTTCACAATATCCAATGAAATCTTGCAAACAATTATACAAATGGACCCTACTTCTGTTAAAACAACATGGTATTAATACTGATTAAAAACTGACATTAAAATTAGGAGAGAAACGCATGAGAAATGAACTGACACCTACTTACCATTTCTTAATGCCTACAATTTTAACACTCCCTCACAGCATCTTTTTTTCAAAGCGATGCACAGCACACAGTCAAGTTGATGAATGGAAGCTCACCCATTATTGACTGCTTTGTGCTGCATGAGCATCTGATTAAGCACCTAATTACAACTGTACCACTGTAAGTGGAAATGCATCAACCCAGCTTAGCTCCAAGGTGTTTAGATGTGAATGAAAAGTTTCCAAGGCTTTGGCTACACTTAGCACTTCAAAGCACTGCCGCGGCAGCGCTTTGAAGCGCTAAGTGTAGTCGGAGCGCCAGCGCTGGGAGAGAGCTCTCCCAGCGCTGTCCGTACTCCACCTCCCTGTGGGGATTAATGTACAGCGCTGGGGCTCTGATCACACTGGCGCTTTGCAGCGCTGCAATTTGCAGCGCTGGAGAGGGTGTTTTTTCACACCCTGCTGCAGCGCTGCAAATTTGCAAGTGTAGCCAAAGCCCAAATGGGTCACTTGCTGGAGGATTCTCTGCAGCTTGAGGGCTTCAAACCACAATTTGAAGACATCAGTAACTCAGACGTAGGTTAGGGGTTTGTTATAAAAGTGGATGGGTAGGATTCTATGGCCTGCTTTGTGCAGGAGGTCAGACTAGATGATCATAATGGTCCTTCTGACCTTTAAAGTCTGAGTCTACATGGCAGAATGGTTAATGAAGAAAATACACTGAAATGCCTCTACGCAGTCCTGTTGACTTCTTCTCCCAACCCCCCCATGAGTTCTGGCCTCTTGGTCAACTCATCTCCCAGTCCCCCATCAGCTGTGCCCTCTCCCAACCTAACCCATTTCTACCGCAATTCTTCACCCTCCTCATCCAGGCAGGGGGTTGGCGCTGCAGCCCCTAAGGTACCTGCGTTAATCACTGTCTCTCATACTAGGGCTATTTAGATTTCAGGGAACGATTCAGAATTACTGACTCTGGGAGGTGGGAGAGAGGAGAGGCTGAGAGAGCGTTGCTCTTACGGCCACGTTCAACTCTGGTAGCCTCCATGTTACCTCATCCTCCCCCATGTGTCTCTGCTCATGTCAGTGTCACCTGATCATAATGCCACTGGCTTCAGCAGAGCTCCTAGACAGGAGCTACATCGCAAGAGGGTTACGGTACTGAGAGTAAAATACATCACAGGGAGGGTGTAATTATCCTGAAGTGAAACATTCCAGTCTAGGAAGTACTTCATTACTTAAAATTATGCTTGACAGGATTGGATTTTTATGAATAAATTGCAGTAAAAGTTAATTTCACTGTACACACACACACAGATGAAAAAATATTTATATAGGTAATATACAGAAATGCTTCTGGAGAAAGTGGAGTTTGATTTAAGGATATTTACACTGTATATTTTGGGTGTGACATTGACAATTTCTCTTTGAACAGTTATATGATTTGGCTTTTGGACTCTCAACAGTTACTGTTATTAAATAATTGTCTGACGACCCCCATAACTTCCCACAGCTCTGAACACTGAAATTGTGAACGTTGAAAAAAGGGTTTAAAAATAAATATCGCTATCTATTGAAATTAAAAGAAAGAAATCGACACAATGAATTTTGTCAAACCCACTTAACAGCAATTGCAATATGTTAGGGGATGGAAATTCACAACTAAGGCACCAACCTTAATTCTGCCCTGTAGTGACACCAGGCAATTGCCGTAGGGCTACGAATTAGGCATTTTAGTGTATATCGTTCCAGATTACAAATCGGTATGATCTAAAGACACACGAGATCTTTTCCTCAGGAAATCACCGTCACTGGGTTGTTTCTCTTAGTGGTAATTCCCAGAAGTGAACAGATTAATAACATTTTATCAGTTATGAAGTGGCCATTTCAGATTTCTGGGAGCGTCTGTTATTTTGCACTAGGTCCTTGGAGAGACGGAATCTTGGTTTCATTTAACTTCTCCATGCTCAGCAGCTTCTGGAATTTGGTTCAAAGTATTTACATGTTTCTCTGCCCTGTTCTTAAAAGTGCTGCTGTAGAAAGTGGGGAAGGGCAGGAACTGACTGCAGGATCAGTAGCTGAGTCCCTTAGATATTTATAGCTCATCGGAAGGAGGACGGGGATTGGTGGGTGTCTGGGGATTTAATAATAAACACACAAATATCATTGTTCTTAGTGAATTTTCATCTTCTAATTCCCATAACCCACTAATTATCCCTGGCTGCCCCGGCAGTCTGGGGAGGAGAACTAGTCAACTCCTGTGGCCAGTGTGGAACCGAAGGCACAAGGATCTTTCAGTGGCTGACTCAAAGTCACCCAGAGTGAATTTCACTTCACTGGATAAAGCCCTAGTTGCTGAGCTCTGCAGAGGGGTGGGGAGGTGAATTCCATCCCCCATTTCCTGAGCAATTCTCACCCTGATCTCAGACACTACCCCACCTTCCCCTGCAGTGATGGACCCACTTGATGCTGCCAGAGCCATCTGCCATGGGAGCTAGAGAGGACAGAGGCCCAGCTCTAGAACTGCTCCCCCTGCCCACAGCTCCCAAGCTGTGCTAGAGTTGCCCTGACTTTCCAATCTGCAGATCAGTCCGGCTGTCCCCAGCCCGTACACCCACCACACACAATCTTTGTGACAACAAACATTCCAGGATTGGGAAAGACCATCTGGGGCTGGCTGCAGTCTCCCGTTGCTGCTGTGAGGGGAATGGAGTGGTCCCTCATAGAGGATACAAACATACCCAGGGGCAGAAGGGAAATGTAGTTTCTTCCAGGGGTTTGAAATGTTTGGTTTAGAGTCCTGAGCTCTGTCTTCCTGTTTGTCTCCTCCTGCCACTTTCAGATCTCTTGGAGAGACAAGGTGGGGGAGGTAATTGTTTTAGAACCAATTAAAAATACCTCTTTGCTATCCTGGGACCAACATGGGTACAACAACTTTCCCCTCTGTACCCCCTCTCCATCTCACCTCCCCCTCAGCTGAGACTGTCTCATCTGATAGGAAAATAAGGGTTCAGTCCTGTCACTGGATTGGATCTTGCCAGCACTAACGGGAGTGAAAGCCTGTGTGCATTAATGACAGCAGCAGCTCTGGGATTCGACACACAGGGAGAAGAGATGGGAGTGAGCAGGTTGTGTTTGTGCCAGGTGTGAGTTACTCGTGTGGGAATTCTGCACCGCTTTGTATGCACAGAATTCACGTCCAGCGCAGAATTTCTTTTTGGCTTGAAGAAGATACGTTCTGCCTGAGAAGTGCTGCAGTTCTGCCTTTCACCCACCAGAGGCCCCTGTGGCACCAGAACAGGCAGCAGCCAGCTGGGTTCATCTTGGTGGAATTTGTTGCCCTGAGCTGTACCCCAAATGGGAGGAGAGTTAGTGGGTGCAACTGGGGAGAGTCCTGAGACACGGCTGCCTCTGGGGTGGGGACAGGGTGGTCATTCTCGACTCGCAAGAGGGTGTGGAAAGGGCACAGGAGGAGCAAGTGTCCCCTATGGAGACTGCCCAGCCCCAGGTTATCCAGTCCCAGACGCTTCTTCCCCCACCATACCCCAAACCTCTTCACCCCTCCAGCCATCAGTTGCCAGGCTTCCCTCGCTGCAGGCCCTTCCTGACTGCAGAGACCCTCTGAGCCAGTCGTGTGTCAGGGCTCAGCCCTCTGGCTGCGTCCTCAGGGCACTTTCTTCCTCTCTCGGGGCACCGTGCCACAGGGACCCCACAAATCTACATTGCTCAGGCTTTGGCTTCAGCCCCAGGTGGTGGGGCTCAGGGCCCTGGACTTCAGCCCCATGTGCTGGGACTGGAGCTTTCTGCCCTGGGCCTCAGTGAGTCTAATGCTGCCCTTGCTTGGCCCCTGCCCTGAAACCTGCTAGTGGCCCCCAGGGGGCCCAGGACCCCTAGTTGAGAACCACTGTCTTACCCCACGAATCACAGCAATGTTCAGGTTACTGCCAGTCATAGAATCCTAGAATCTCAGGGCTGGAAGGAACCTCAGGAGGTATCTAGTCCAGCTCCTGCTCAAAGCAGGACCAATCCTCAACTAAATCATCCCAGCCAGGGCTTTGTCAAGCCTGACCTCATGCCAAAGGACCAGTCACTTACTGAGGTCAATTGAATCTTAGATCTCACAACAAAGACAACTCTTGTAGCCAGTCCTGTAATAACCTGTATTAAGATTTATTTAAAAGGAAAGGAGAGTTGTTTACAGAAGTTAAAGCAGGTAATCCTATAGATGCAGACGAGTTACAGTCTTAAATTTCAAAAGGGAATAGAAGTTTCTATAATAAGCAAGCCCTATATCTTCCTTAAGACTAACCCAGGCTAATCAGCTGGGGATCTCTTGATTATGCCTAGAAACTTTGCCCCAGAGTCCAAGCAGCATACGGATAATCAGTTCCTTCTGTATGGGGCTTTTATCCCCTTCCTGCCATGTGCTCTGAGCTGCAAAGTCAGCTAATGGGAAGTGAAGAGCACAACAACAGTCTTTTGTCATCTTTCACATCGCATAATAGTCTATCTGGTGTTGATGAACCTTTCCTGCCAGGCAGGGTGTAATGCATTCGGTTGCCAATCAGCACGCCATCTAGGTAAAGTCTCTCTCCTGTCTGGTGATTTACAGAGCCGGAGGCTCACAATGCAACTAGTCAGATATTAACCCAGGCAGCAACTCACAAGCATTCAATGAAGTGTAAGAAAACAGGGAGTACTTGTGGCACCTTTAAAGACCAACAAATTTATTTTAGTATGAGCTTTAAGGTGCCACAAGTACTCCTGTTTTTTTAAGTGATACAGACTAACACGGCTGCTACTCTTGAAAATGAAGTGTAGCGCATTCTTATAATCCTAATACCTAATACTAACACAGGTGAGTCAGACTGATTCCAGCTATCGTTTGTCCCTGTTCAATGAAGACATGGGGGCTTTTGCAAGAGCTAACACCTCATCTGCCAGTGTCACAGGCAGGCTGGGCAGGGATGGTGTCTCTAGCCTCTGTTTGCCAGAAGCTGGGAATGGGCGACGGGATGGATCATTTGAGGATTACCTGTTCTGGTCATTCCTCTGAAGCACCGGGCATTGGTCACTGAGCTAGACGGACCATTGGTCTGATGCAGTGGGCAGCTCTTATGTTCTTATGTTCACAGTCTGTATGAGGAGTATCTACTTATTGGGTCTCACTGGGAGCCACAGAAAGGAACAAGATGTGCTGAGGCAAGAAGGCCCAGTCTCAGAGCTCCCGGGTCACACTTGTCAAAAGCTAAAACTAGGCCCGGCCATGAAGGGGGCACTGCCAGGAGAGACTCTACAAAGGCTAAAGCATCAAACAACTTAGTTAACCTGAGAGAGCTGCCTTGGGGACAGTGACAGGGAGAATCCCCAGAGTGACTCCTTTGATTCTGCTTTTCTCTGGCCTTTGGTTCATAGAATCATAGAACTGGAAGGACTTTGGAAGGTCATCTAGGCCAGTCCCCTGCACTCAAGGCAGGACTAGTATTATCTAGACCATCCCTGAGGTGTTTGTCCAGCCTCTCTTAAAAATCCCCATGATGGAGATTCCACAACCTCCCACGCTATTTGTTCTGGAGTTTAACCACTCTGACAGTTAGGAAGTTTTTCTAATCTCCATCCTAAATTGCCCTTGCTGCAATTTAAGGCCATTACTTCTTGTCCTATCCTCAGAGGTTAAGAACATTTTTTTCTTCCACATCCCTGTAACAACCTTTTATGTACTTGAAAACTATTATCATGTCCTCTCTACTCCATACTAAACAAACCCAGTTTTTCAATCTTCCCTCATAGGTGATGTTTTCTAGACCTTTAATCATTTTTGTTGCTCTTCTGTGGACTTTCTCCAATTTGTCCACATCTTTCCTCATATGTGGCCCCAAATGGACACAGTACTCCAGTTGTGGCCTAATCAGCACAGAGTGGAGTGGAAGAATTACTACTTGTGTCTTGCTTACAGTACTCCCTCAAATACATCCCAGAATGATGTTTGCCCGTTTGCACTGTTGACTTATACTTAGCTTGTGATCCACTATGGCCCCCAGCTCCCTTTCCGCAGTGCTCCTTCCTGGGCAGGAATTTCCCATTTTGTACGTGTGCACCTGATTGTTCTTTCCTAAATGAAGCACTTTGCATTTGTCCTAATTGAATTTCATCCTATTTACTTCAAGCCTTTTCTCCAGATCATTTTGAATTTTAATCATAGAATATCAGGTTGGAAGGGACCATAGGAGGTATCTAGTCCAATCCTGCTCAAAGCAGGACAAATCCCCAGACAGATTTTTGCCCCAAATCCTAAATGGCCTCAAGGATTGAACTCACAGCCTTGGGTTTAGTAGGCTGATGCTCAAACCACTGAGCTCTCCTCCCTGGCCTATCCTCTAAAGCACTGCAACCCTCCCAGCTTGGTATTGTCTGCAAACTTGGTAAGTATAACAGAGGATGTTACTGGGAGGGTTTCACCATGTCTCAGAGGGTTACACCCTGGTGGGAGGGGCTAGCCTGTACTGGAATAAGGTCACTCTGTGCTTCACAGTATGGCAGAACCTGAGTGTCCATTAACGGAAAAATCAGGGGAATCAGCATGTGGAATGGACAAAAGCCCTCTGCATTCTCTCACATTGCCCTTCTCGTCATGGCAGGCTACAGATTAACGTCCACGTTTGCTCCAGATCATTTCATCCTCCCAGAGGGAAGGAAATGGCTGCAATGGAGCTGGCTCAGGTAAGGTATCAGGAGCTGGTGGTGGGTTCTGCTTGGAGGAGAGAAGTGCAAAGTGCAGTAAATGTATAGGGAGGGTAGGAGCCAGCAGATGAGGTAGCCACAAATATTAACAACAGGGTTCCCTCTTCTCTCACTCTCACGAGGGGTGCCTCTCTAGGCTCGTGCCCCATCCAACCCATGCCTCAGACACCCCTCGGGACCTGACCCCATCCCATCCCTCTGACCACCCCTTTTAGCGCTCACTAAACTCTCCCATTCTTGTGCCCTGAAAACTCCTCTGCTCCCATCCTGAATCCCCAACCACACCTCTTCTCTCTGTCCCTTGACTGGTTCTCACCACCATCCAACCCTCGCCTCCTTCTGACTGCCCCCTCTCTCTCTCTCGTGGACCCTTGGGTTCAGCCATTCAACCTCTTGTACCCTGCCCTCTGACTACTTCTTATCCTCATCCAGCCCCCCAGTGTTAATCAACACCTCTCTCTGCTTCCCTGCTGTCTCTTTACTACACTCGTCGCCAGCTGACCGGTCCGCTTCTCTGCCGTGGACTGGCGACTGGGTCAGCAGGACCCATCGTGATTCAGGTTGAGCCAACAGCCGGACCTTCAGCGCCAGCCTGCCAGGATTACTGACACTGGTGCACCAGCATAGGACCCACCATCCGCTGGAGCCAGCCGGGATCACAGTGCTGTGCAGATCTGCGCGCAATAGATCGGAGCCCCAGCCGGGAACGTGCTGGTGCCCGTGCTGGGCCAGATCGAGCCAGCCGTGGGACCAGCCCGAAACAGGCAGCAGCTTGGTCGCCAGGGGGAGCCGCCAGGTGAGCGACTGGGGCTGCGCCACCCCTCTCCCGGCCCGGCTACCTGCCTGCTGTTATGCCTAGGCTTCCTCTGCAAACATTTGACGGTGGTGCTATGAGGGGAGGAGAAGGAGGGCGGAGCGCTCACAGGAGAGGGAGAGCTAGTCGGCCGGGAGGGGTGGATAGCTGTTCGAGCAGCAATTTTCTGGTGTTTTTTTGTGAACTGGCTGTCCTGAACAACTGGTTCTAAAAAGTTCTAAATTTAACAACCAGTTCATGCACTGGAAGTTAGGAGCTCACCACTGGTGGGAGGCAGGAAATATCTTGGGTGGAGAAAGGAGGGACAGGATGCTGACAAGACCTGCCTGAGACTTGTGTAATGTGAACAGGTGTGATGGGTTGTCACCCCAGGGTGCAGTCTGGGGGCTTCTGGGAACCGCTGTGCCCTCTAACCTCAAGCTGGGCTGGCCTTCTCACACTGCTTTGCTGATTCCAGCTGGCAGCCTCTCCAGGGCTGCTCCAGGTTATCACCCAACACGACAGCAGGTGGCTGGGCATCCAACGCTGCTGCCACCTGGAGTGCTTTACCTCATGAGCCCACTCAGATGAGAGAGGCAACAGCTAATTTCCCAGCAGTGACATGTTAGCAAACAGATCAAAGCAGTATCACTTAGCAGAATAACCAACCAACTCAAACCAAGCTTCAACATACCAGATGGATAGAATTTGAATTGCTAGCAGTTTCTCACCCTGACTGATGCTATAAACGGTCCACCACACAGGTTTCCATACAGAAGGAAATCCCTTTATTTCTGGGACCAGCACATCCCCTGGGTTCAGTCTTTGTTCCTCAGGAGTGCTTTCAGGAGCCCCTTCTCTTGTGTGGAATGAAGCCAAGAGATGATGTCACACTCCACCTTTTTATAGTAGCTTTTCCACAAGTAGCAGGAACCCTTTGTTCCTAAACTCAGTTCCCAGTCCAGTTTGTGGAAAAATACAGGTACCAAATATGAGTCTACTGTCACTGCTGTCATGGTCTGGTCGCATGTTCTTTCTTTGCTAAGGAGACCACTTCAGCACTGTCCGGCTTCTTCACCGCTGTACCACTGAAGTGTGCTCATTGTGGGTGTTACACTTCAGAGTAAGCACATTTGAAAGCACAGATACAGGAAGTCAATATCCATAACTTCAGATACAAACATGATCCATGTACACACAGGTAGGATAATCATATTCAGCAAATCATACCTTTCTGAGTGACACCGCACGTGACTCATCTTGTGCCAAAATGCCTCATGTCCTAATCATATTATAATCTCTGCCACTATGCTGAATATGGGTGCTGTAGTGTCAGATGGGCTCCTAATGTCAAGGCACAGGTGTTGGGAATGGAACTTGCCTCTTTGTGGAACAGGAAATAAACCCCAGCCAGGGCTGGGAAAACTTCCCAGACTCCCAGTGCTGGAGCCTGAACCTACTGACACTTCATTAGATTTACCCCACCCCCAATCTTGTGGCAACTGCAAAACGATTATCGGTGATGATTTATATATTCTCTTCCAGGTCATGGATAAGAACGTTGTTAAATAGCACAGGGCCAAGATCCAATCTTTACGAACCCCCGTAGAAAGAAATCACATCTCAACCATGGTTCCCTATTTAAAACTTCACAGTTTTTAATCTATTTAATGTATGCCGTGTATTTTGTACCTTTCTAGTCAAACATATTGTGCTACAAGCAACTCCTTATGCCTAATTATATTACATCAGTACTATTAGCTGCAACCAAACCTTTGATCTCAATCCAGTAAGGATATACTGCAGTTAGTTTGATAGATCTATTGTGTCTACACCTTTTTAATGGGTACTAATGTAGCTATTACTTCCTTCTTTTCTTTATTAATGAAATCCAGTATCGGTTCGCTCCATTCTCTTGCCCAGTATCGATGTCAGACTGATACACTTGTCATTAGCTGCGCCATCTCTTTGATAGTTTTTAAATATTGGCTACAGCATTAGCTTTATTCCAGTCTTCTGAATTTCCCAAGAATGTTCCAAGTCCTAATTAAAGTCAACATTAACGTGTGAGTCCACCACACTCCTCCAGCAGGTCTTTCAGAACTCTAGTTCTCTGGACCCACTGATTTAAACACATATAACTTTAACTAGCTGCTGTTTAACATCCTCATGAGTTACTTCTGAATGGAAAGACTGTCAGCGTCAACATCTTATGATATGAGTTACATCATCTGTTTTTCTCAAATCAGGAGAGAAATGTTTATTGAACACTTTTACCTCTTCTGCATGTTTGTTGATTATTCTGCCATTTCCATCTAGTAATGTAGCACTACCATTGTTAGGATTAATTTTGTACTTTTAAAACTTCCTTCTATTTTCATTGGTTGATCATTGATTTCTGTTAGCTTCCCTTGCCAACTTTCTACAATTCTGACCTTCTAACTTAGATTCTTTACTATTGACTTCCCTTTTCTTCCATATATTTTATTTGGAGAGTGTTGGATTCCTACCAGGGAGCCACCAGCAAGGTCCAGAGACAGCCCCATCTCCTATATTAAGCTCTGGCTAGTAGGTATATGATAAATGTGATGACCTCTGCCTCCGTCTGTCAGCTGGGAGACACAAAGGTTCTCTCTTTCTACCCTCTGATGCTACCTGGCTGTTCTAGGTAAGGTGAGGTGGACTCTGTTAACATGTGCCTCCCGGAGCTTCCATTTACCTGGTGCTACTGTTCTGTGAGTAGGGGTTGTGAGTGGGCAGCAGGTACTGAGTGTTGACTCTTGCTCTTTCAGGGGCCGGGTGACCTTCGAGGAGGTGGCTGTGTATTTCACCAAGGAGGAATGGGCTCTGCTGACCCCACTCAGAGAGCCCTCACAGGGATGTCATGCAGGAGAACTATAAGACGGTGAACTCACTGGGTAAGGAGTCCTGTCCCCTGGGTTATTAGAAGCTGTGGGTCTCTAAAGAACCTGAGCAGTAATAACTTTATACCTTTATTCATCATCCAAGTTTTGACAAGTTTCTTTGTCCCCGTTTTTTCCTTGTCTCCCATAGACTAGCAGGCAGCAGGGAGGGATAAGGTAATGAGAGACGAGAAGGGAACACAAGAAGCTCCCAAGGTGCCGGGAGGTGGTGCCAGCTGCCAGTAATGGGAAGAAGGAGAGGGAGTGTGGAGGAAGGGCACCCAGGAAGTGGGCTGGGTGGATCAGTGAGGGAGGAGAGGTTTGGGGATCTAGAGCTGTGGGGATCCCAGACCTTTAACCCTGAATCCGTACCCAAACCTCAGGTAAATCCCAGACTTCAGCATAACCACTCACAAAGCCTCAACTTAATATAAGGCCCTGAACTGTAGCAAGCTTAGGCCACGTTTACTAAATCGTATCACTAAATTGACCACGGCTAGATCAATCTCAGTGTGTCAATCCCGGCTGTAGTGTCGACCTGCCCTTAATAACCCATTTATCTATGTTCACCTCCTTGCCCTCCATGCATGGTCCAAGCTAATAAGCAATACTCTGATTATGACATCTTACCTCTAGCGAGTATGAAATTGCCCACAAGACGTGAGACTGGGTCATAGATTGTAAAATCAGGTCGGGGTCAAGAAGAGTGAGAGTTTGGAGAGAGTCTTGTCCCCTCTCCCCATCTGCAGCAGCCACGAGCCGTCTTCCCTCCAGGCTCCTTGGATCTCTGAGCCTGTCCTCCTGAGGCTGCGTGGCCCAGTTCTTGTTTCTGACCTTCTCCTTTCCGGAAGAATGAGAGGCTGTTGCTCCTGAATGTTAGTGTGTAATACCCCAGCCTTCTCCTCCCACTGGGGGAGTTAAATTCTCCCTCCCGTTACCCCTGAGTCACTAGATTTCCTAATTCCCCAAAATGTGCTTATGCGATGTCATAGTTCTGGGGTAGCCTTTGACCTGCCTCCATGGTCTGCTCACGAATGGCTCCTCAGGTATCAGGCCTGCAGCCAGCCCCTCTCTATGGGCAGGGACCCACATGCCTCTCCTTTTGACCATTGTGTGAAGATTGCAGCTTGTCCTCCACTGTGTTTGCTGGACTAATGTCCAGTTCCTGTGCTTTGCTTTCTCTCCAGGGGCTGTGAGCAGTGTGTGTGTGAAAGAGATAGTGGGGTCTATCCATTCCCCCATTCTATGTCTGTCTTGTGTATTTAGATTGTAAATTCTTCAGGTCATGGGCCATCTACTATTCTGTGTTTGTACTTTGCCTAGAACAATGGGGACCCACTGTTAGTTGCTCCTTAGCACTAAGGTAATGAATATGATTTATAATCATAATAACTCTCCTGCCACTTTGAGCCAAGGAAGCTGGCCTTGGGATGTTACTGCTTAAAAATGAGCTGGGGGTTAAACTATGGACTATTCTTTGTGCCAAGTATCCCACAAATTCCACTGACCTCCCTTGTTTTCTTTGCCTGCAGTAGGGTTTCCAGTTTCCAAACCTGATGTGATGTCGCAGCTGGAACGAGGAAGAGCCGTGGGTCCCAGACCTCCAGGGCTCTGAGAAAGAAGTGCTTCCAAGAGCTGCCTTCGCAGGTGAGGACTTGGTTAAACCAACTCAACAACTGTGTGGGAATGCAGGAAACATTCGGGATGCCCTACAAAGACCCTGTGAGCTCTCCAAGTTCAGGATTGTTCCCTGCAGATGTGGAATCATTATGGCAAATGTCACTCATGGCTTCCTCCTATTCTGACTGACAACTGGCAGCAGGTCCCTCCCGATCTCTCTTTCCCTGAGTGTTCTCATGAGATGCAGACCAAAACTGATCCCTTCCTCTCTCCTCTGGGAAGGGTTTGGGGAAAATCAGCTCTAATAGGTTTGATCTCTCCCCACATATTTTGGATTGTTCATCCCTTTTTCCATTCCTCTCTCTGAGATTTTCTTTCTTTCTGGTGCAGGTAGTGATCTGTGTCTGATTCTTCTGTCTCCCATCAGGTGATGGGATGGTGAATCAGAATGAGGAGGAGAAACCCCATCAGGAAGATGCTGAGCAAGGAGAACCACATGGAACTTTATCAGGAAGATCCAAAGGGAATGTTTCCAGGAGTTATGCACTCCAAGAAAAAACAAAAGCCTGTGAGACTCAGGGGAGGCCAGAGGGAAACTTGAGTAGCCTCTCAGACATTATAACAAGTGACAGAATCAACTTGGAAGAGACACGCTACACATGCCATGAGTGTGGGAAAAGTCAATCGGATCTCTGCCCTTATCAGACATCATACAATCCACACAGGTGAGAAACCTTATGAATGCTCTGAGTGTGGGAAATGCTTCATTGATAGTTCAGCCCTCATCTCACATCAGCGAATCCACACAGGAGAAGCGCCCCACACATGCGCTGAGTGCGGGAAAAGCTTTAGTCAGAGCTCAGACCTTATCACACATCAGAGAATCCACACAGGAGAGACGCCCTACATGTGCTCTGAGTGTGGGAAAAGCTTTAGTCAGAGCTCTACCCTGAACACACATCGTAGAATCCACACAGGAGAGAAGCCCTACATATGCTCTGAGTGTGGGAAAAGCTTCAGTGGGACCTCACACCTTTTCAGACATAGGAAAATCCACATGGGTGAGAAACCTTATGAATGCGCTGAGTGTAGGAAAAGGTTTAGTCAGAGCTCAGACCTTATCACACATTGGAGAATCCACGCAGGAGAGAAGCCCTACACATGCGCTGAGTGTGGGAAAAGCTTTAGTCAGAGCTCTACCCTGAACACACATCGTAGAATCCACACAGGGGAGACGCCCTACGCCTGCTCTGAGTGTTGGAAAAGCTTCACTCAGCTCTCAGCCCTTATCACACATGTGAGAATCCACGCAGGAGAGAAGCCCTACACATGCGCCTGAGTGTGGGAAAAGCTTTAGTCGCGCCTGCCCTTATCACGCATCAGAGAATCCACACAGGAGAGAAGCCCTACACGTGCACTGAGTGTGGAAAGTTTCAATCGGAACTCTCACCTTATCACACATCGTAGAATCCACACAGGAGAGAAGCCCTACATATGCTCTGAGTGTGGAAAAGCTTCAATCAGAACTCTCACCTTATCACACATCGTAGAATCCACACAGGAGAGAAGCCCTACATATGCTCTGAGTGTGGGAAAAGCTTTAGTCAGAACTCAGACCTTATCGCACATCAGAGAATCCACACAGGGGAGACGCCCTACACATGCCTGGAGTGTGGGAAAAGCTTCAATCAGCGCCTGCCCTTATCACACATCAGAGAATCCACGCAGGAGAGAAGCCCTACACATGCTCTGAGTGTAGGAAAAGCTTCAATCAGCGCCTGCCCTTATCACACATCAGAGAATCCACACAGGAGATTCGCCCCACACATGCGCTGAGTGTGGGAAAAGCTTTCGTCAGTGCTCTGCCCTTATCACACATCAGAGAATCCACACAGGAGAGAAGCCCTACACGTGCACTGAGTGTGGAAAAGCTTCAATGTGACCTCATACCTTATCAGACATAGGAAAATCCACATGGGTGAGAAACCTTATGAATGCGTTGAGTGTGGGAAAAGCTTTAGTCAGATCTCTACCCTGAACACACATCGAGAATCCACACAGGAGAGAAGCCCTACACATGCGCTGAGTGTGGGAAAAGCTTTAGTCAGCGGTCTGTCCTCATCACACATCAGAGAATCCACACAGGAGAGAAGCCCTACACGTGCACTGAGTGTGGGAAAAGTTTCAATCGGAGCTCTCACCTTATCACACATCGTAGAATCACACAGGAGAGAAGCCCTACATATGCTCTGAGTGTGGGAAAAGCTGTCAGTGCTCTGCCCTTATCACACATCAGAGAATCCACACAGGAGAGAAGCCCACATATGCGCTGAGTGTGGGAAAAGCTTCAATCAGAGCTCAAACCTTATCGAACATAGGAAAATCCACATGGGTGAGTAATCTTATGGATGCTCTGAGTGTGGGAAATGTTTCTTTAATCATTCAGGCCTCATCTTACATCAGAGAATCCACACAGGGAGAAGTCCTACACATGCTCTGAGTGCGGGAAAAGCTTCCAAGCACAGCTTAAACGTTGTCTCACATAGGAGAATCACACCTGAGTGTGGAAAAGCTACAATCAGCGCCAAGCCTCATTAGACATCAGAAAAGCCACATGAGAGAGAACTGTAATAAATCCCTTCACTAGGTTGGCCAAAAATTTTTTAAAAATCACATTTGCTCATTCCCACATAGTGATTTTTGTACCATCTTCACTGTGGTCTCTCAGCTCCACCAGATCAGTTGCCTGCTTCTGCCTTTTGCACCTCATCCTTCTTCGGGTCAGTCCTGTGATCTTTTCTATCAACTCCTTTCCTTTTGAGTCACAGGAGTGTGTTCCCTCTGGCCAGGAATGTTCATCACCTCCAGGTGGGGGGAGAGAGGTTTGATCCCAACAAGCTACACTGAGGCAAAAACTACCCGTGCCTGACATCCACTAGGACTGTACATGTCGTTGGCTGCCTGCTAGTGATCTTAATGTAAAAAATTGTAGTGCAGATGCAGCCCAGGTGCAGTGGTTGGCATTTGCTTCCCCCTTGACCTGACCTAAACTCCATCACTTTCCCTAGTCTAAACAAACCCTGAGCATCACGGTTATACTGTTCCCCCATTTCACAGCAATTGTTAGTCATCGAGTTCTCCTTGGGGAACAAATTGTTTCATTCCCAGTTGTTCTGATGTTGCTGCAGGTTGTGCTGAGAGCAGATATTTTCATCATCATTTTTCGCACTTAAAATATATTGAACTATAACAAAGAGCAGGAACAGGGCAGGGATAGGGGAAAAAGGTCATTTCACCTGCTGCAACAACAGACGTAGTTAGGTAAGTCAGAGGGATTCCCTTATTCCCTATTACCATCCTCCTTCAATCCGTGCTAGAACCTAAGAATCCTTTTCCTTTCCCCGTTGTGGAATGGGAGACTTCCAAAGTGCTCCTGTGCTATAGCACATGGCTAAGCTCAGAGAATAAACCCCAAATAGCCCCTGAGCTTTGTTTTTGAATTCTGTGTTTCGATTACTTCAAGCCTGGGCATTGTGATTATTTACCAGTTTCTCTATCACTGTTTCTACCACTGTTTCTGTAACATTTTTTGTTTTTTTATGGGACAGGGTTGTTATTCCTTTGCCTAACCCCAACCTGGAGGGGTAGGGTGTCTGTTTCTCTGGCCCTCCCCACAGACAAATCTGACAGGGTTGAACCTGCCAGGAGCAAACAAAATGCCCCACTGGTCACACACACACACAGCAGATATACACACACAAGACAGAGAAGAAACTGAATTATTTG
Organism: Mauremys reevesii; assembly: GCF_016161935.1. Taxonomy (NCBI): domain Eukaryota; kingdom Metazoa; phylum Chordata; order Testudines; family Geoemydidae; genus Mauremys; species Mauremys reevesii. The sequence continues at coordinate 18,717,547 of NC_052636.1, read as the reverse complement.
AGCTATCAACATTTCCACTTTCCCACAGCATGTTAGTTCTGAAGGTTGTTTTAATTTGTTTATTTTCTTGGAACCAGAACTGGGGAAAGAGACACTGGAGTCAATGGAATTACAGCAGGAAGGGATAAGTCTCATGATTCGTCACTAACCAAAGGCTTTGTGAACAGAGCGATAATGTTACTGAATGGTCTGGCTAACCCTGCAGTTAGAAACAATCAGCTCTGTGGGTGGTAAATTTACAGAGGCTTTGCTGCTGATCATGAAATAGAAGCACATTACCTTTAAACAGCTGCTACTTCAGTGCCTCTGGAAGTACAGAAAACAATGATCTGTGTTAAAGAAAAGTTGTCATTTCTCAGAGCCCCAATTTCTATTGTGTGTGTACAGGAAGGTTTGAATGTGTAGCAGGTAGTTTGGTAAAGCTTAGCTATTTTATGTGTGTAACAGGCTCCTGCCCACCTCCAGCAGAGGTTCAATCACATACGATGGCAACTTACCAAATGTCACACAAATTAGTTCATCCCTCCCCATATTCAGTCTCTGACCGGAATGTTCGAATGAGGCAGAGAACTGGGAAAGTATCGCAGTAGGAATACATTAAAAAGTGGGATTAATCAGAGCTGGGCTGCAGACAGAGCCTGTTCTAGAGCTGGTGAAGTGACAGGGACACACTCCCGCTCGTGCTGGCTCTGAAATAACAGCAGAAGCAGATCGAAGAGAATGAGCTCATGGGCAGCTGCCCTGGCAGTGCATCACTCACCTGGCAGGTGTTACACAAAACACAGCACTTCCCCCCACTGCCACCACTTCATTATACTGTCCATGGGGCTGTTTGTCCTGTAGGACTTTGATCTCTTGGGGTGGTCCATGGTGATTCATAACAGAGCCATTAGGGGAGCAGGAGTCATCCCAATGGAAATCTCTCCACTTCTTTCTCAGTGTTACCTTCTTAGCCCTGGCTTTGGAGATGACCTTAGCCTTATCCTGTCTTGATTTTAGGTAGGATTTTGATCACCTTCTGGGGCTTGGCAGCTTACAACTTTTGAGGGCTTTTCTCTGCCTTTTTGGTCCCTGCTGCAGTCAGTACATTCTAGACATGGGCATGGTGACCTCCCTGGGGATCTTGACAGCTTTAGCCAGCTTCTTGGGGGCTATTTTCCTGCTCACAGCCACTGTCTTCTTCTCATGCCTTGTCCTGGGGGCCCAGCCATTGGCTGAATGGGAAGGAGCCAAAGTGCTGGTGACTTTAGCCCGCACCAAGTGGCCTTTGCTCGTCAGACTCCTGAACCCCAACTGGATGTGGTTCTTGTTCTTCTGCACAGCACAGCCCTGGAGAGGAGGGGTCTGCAAATGTACATTCCTATGATCCCTTTGTTTAATTGATGAAAACATAAACTAGACACTTAGAGGATTGGAACTGATTTCAGCTGATGGGCAGGTTTGCTAGGTTTTTATGCATTTGGACAGTGAAATGTTGAGTGTTTACATTCATTTCAAGCATCCTGCATAGTGGAGCTCCTGAACATAATGGAGAATGGTAATCAAAATGTTTTCCCTTTTTTTTTAAAAATAAAAAATAAAAATGAGAGGCTTATTAGAGGGCACTTGGATTCGAAGCAAGGACCACTTGATCTGCAGTCAAACACTCTACCACTGAGCTATACCCCCATGAGAGTAGATGCTTTCCCCATTGTAGCTGAAGCACATCAGTGATTCCAATAGCAGGGGCAGGTTCTCTCTGGGGCACAGAGATTTTTTGGAGAGTTGGTGGCTCCTTTCTTTCCTCACCCTGGAGTAAACTCAGCTTTTTACTCCATGGTACATGTTTTATGGACTAACAGCAGCAGCTTGAAGAAAGAGCAGAGTGAATATCTCACTCTCAGGGCTGAAGGTGGCCACGTCCTCTGTCTGACCGTTGCCATTGCAGGAGAGAAGGTTTCAATGGAGTTGAATGCCCTGACTCAGACTAGAGACACAGAAAGGTTTTGCTGTTCATTGAACAGCAAGGAAATTGTGTCTGTATGTGAAACTGAGGAGGGACATGAAATGCCCACAGGGTGGCGCAATGCCCTAAGCTAAGGCAGGAGGGTGAAGGAATGGGGCTGAGGAATGACTGAAGTGGACTCACCTGGGATTGAAATGACATTGGTTTGTGCCGGGCAGTGAGAAATGTGACATTAATTCAGATGCAGGGTTGAGGCTTCTTTAGCTCCTTGTAGAATGTGAACTTGATTTCCCTGAAGGAAGAAAGGGAAAGTCTGGGCGGCCTTTAGTCCCTGGCTGGAGCAGTGTATAAAAAAGGCTCCAGAGACGCAGCTGGCAATTACAGGCCACTAAGGCTAACGTCAGTACCAGGCACATTGGGTGGAATTGTAGAGCCCAATGATTAGACTCATAGCTAACCAGGATTTGCTGGGTAAATCTATTGGGTTTCTGGGAAACGGGGCGGGGCGGTAGCCCGCCCAATGCTAATGGATCCCCCCCTCAGCCTAAGGGGAGGATCCACAGGGCCTCAGAAATCCACTAATTCCGGGGGACAACTAATAAAAGAACAGGGACAGGAGTGCGGTCAAAGGGTCATAAGAAGGGAGCCTGACGGGGACACCGAGCAGAGAACCCCGGACAGCGCCCACTGCTCCTCGAAGGCTTCAAGGGAGCCAGCGGACGCCGCCCAGAGGAACTCTGCCCAAAGACGTGAACGGACTAAGGATCAGAAACAGGCCCCACAGTCGTAGGAGTCTCCATTGGCCAACCGCCTCTCCTGGTCGTAGATGGCCATTTTAGCCAGGCGAGGAGCAGGTTAACCAGGAGATCCCGCGACTTTGTGGAGCCACGGATAGGGAGTGCATGGGGAAGGAGGTAGGGGGAAAAGTGCAGCCAGAAACGCAATAGGATATTGGTGAGGAGCCGGTATAGGGGCTGCAGCCTGGCGCACTCTAAATAAACGTGCGCCAGGGTCTCACTTTGTTGGGTGTAGCGGTGGTCCCCTGCTCCTGCCCTGCGGGCTTGAAGCAGCCCAGGAGAGGGCTGGGGCAAGGAGCCTGGGCTGATTGGGGGAAGCAGGCTCAGCTGTGGCCATGCTCCAGTCAGGCCCAGCTGGCCCCTAAAAGAGGCTGTGAGCCAGGAGCCCAGTCAGTCTCCCTCTGTTTGTAGCGAGAGAAGGGCCTGGCTGCAGGGACCTAAGCAAGACACCTAGATTGGGAGCAGGGCTGGGGAAGGGCCAGAGGAGCTGGGAGCTCTGGCCTGGAAAGCCCCAGGCTGCAGGCCTGACTATAGGCTGAATAGGTGCAGGGCTGCAATGGGGCAGCCCAGGGGGAAGCAGAGGCAGCAGGTCCAAACCCCTTTGCCTGTGATGAGTGGCTCATTGCAGTCTGCCCCAGTGAACGGGGCTGGATGGAGACTGGGCAGTAGCCAAGACTGAGGTGAAGTGGGGATAGTGGGTGGGGGTTCCCCTGGGAGGGGGAGACCCAGAACTGGGGGGGTACTGCCAGGGTAAAAGAGGCACTGGGGTCCTGGGAGGGACAGGGGGCCAGCTGCGGTAAGGCAGATCACCGGCCTGCAGAGTGTGCTCTGACGGCTGGAGAGCTAATTCCCAAGACGACCAGCAGGAGGTGCCGCTGGGTGAGTCTGCCCCTGCTTACATTGGGGAAGAATGAACATGGTTTTTGTAAAGGAAAATCATGCCTCACGAATCTACTATAATTCTTTGAGGGAGTCAACGAGCATGTGGATAAAGGTGATCCCGTGGATATAGTATACTTAGATTTTCAGAAAACCTTTGAGAAGGTCTCTCCCCAAAGGCTCTGAAGCAAAATGGGATAAGATGGAAGGTCCTCTCTGGGTTAGGGAACTGGTTCAAAGACAAGAATGAAAGGGTCTGATTTTCAGAATGGAGAGAGGTAAATAGTGGTGTCCCCCTCGGGTCTGTACTGGGACCAGCACTGTTCAACATAGTCCTAAGTGATCTGGAAAAAGGGGTAAACAGTGAGGTGGCAACATTTGCAGATGATACAAACCAACTCAATTTAGTTACGTCCAAAAGAGAGTGCAAAGTGTGACAAAGGGATCTCACCAAACTGAGTGACTGGGCAGCAAAAGGCAGATGAAATTCAATGTGGATCAATGCAAAGTAATGCACATGGGAAAACATGATCCCAATTCTACATCTAAACTGATGGGGTCTAAATTAGCTCTTACAACTTAAGAAAGAGATCTTGGAGTCACTGTGGATACTTCTCTGAAAACATCTACTCAATGTGCATTGGCAGTCAAAAAAGCCAACACAATGTTGGGAAGTCATTAGGAAAGGGATGGCTAGCGAGACAGAAATATAATATTGCCTGTCTATAAATCTGTGGTCTGCCCACATCTTGAATACTGGAGCTGGTCCCCCCATCTCAAAAGATATATCGGAATTGGGAAAGGCACAGAAAAGGGCAACCAAAATGATTGGGGTATGGAACAGCTTCCATGTGAGGTGAGATTAGTAAGACTGAAGGAGTTTTCAGCTTGGAAAAGAGATGACTAAGGGGGCTAGGATAGAGGTCTATAAAATGACGACAGGTTTGGAGAAAGTAAATAAGGAAGTATCAGAGGGTAGCCGTGTTAGTCTGGATCTGTAAGGAAGTGCTATTTACTCCTCATAACCCAAGAACTGGGGTCACCTGATGAAATGAATAGACAGCAGGTTTAAAATAAACCAAAGGAAGTATTTTTCACCCAACACACAGTCAACCTGGGGAAACTTTGCCAGAGGATGCTGTGAGGGCCAAGACTATAACAGGGTCCACCAAAGAACTAGATAAGTTGATGGAGGATGGGTCCATCATTGGCTATTAGCCAGGATGGGCAGAGATACAAAACCATGCTCTTGAAGTGTCCCCAGCCTCTGTTTGCCGGAAGCTGGGAATGGGCGACGGGATGGATTGCTTGATGATTCCCTGTTCTGTCGATTCCCTCGCGGGCACCTGGCATTGGCCACTGTGGGAGGATAGGATTCTGGGCTGGCTGGACCATTGGTCTGATCCAGTATGGCTGTTCTTATGACCAATAGAGGGCAGTCCCGAACAGCAATATTTATATTTGGTGGACTGAAAGGGCTAACTTTCCAAAGCTTACCAAAATGATTAGTGAAAGTGTTTTGGAGAAAAACACTAAACAGAAGAATGTAAATGAAAATTGGGAGCTATTGTTTAAGGAGCTTGTTAGATGGGGCATAAGCCACATTGCCTAATTACCTGAGCTTGCAATGGCCTTCCACTCAACTCGCTGACATTTCTCCATCTGCAAATGTGGTACCTGTTTTAAAACCTAGATCCAATCAATTACAACATGTCAGGGAAGATTCTAAGCATCAATGATCTGATCATTGGGTTGATGGTGGTAAACAAGAGATTCCCATAAGGCTCCCTCCCTCCCTCTTCCCAAGAGCCATCTTCATCCTCTCTCCCCCCACATCCTCTGCAAATTTTCAAAGACAGATGCCTCATGATGGCCTTTGCTCTTGGGGAAGTTGCCTAGTGGTCAGGATTTCAGTCCTTTGGGGTGGAAGGACGCAGCAGATGGCAGGAGCCCAGGGCCTCCCATGGGCTCTGACCCAGGCCACTCTGAGGACCACACTTCCTGCCACCTCACTATTGTCCAAAGTTTGCAGTTTGTCACAGGAAGCTCTGAACAGTGTCAGCTCACTGCTTGGCACCTCTTTGCAGCCAGGTATGGCAAGGCAGCTCTCTTCTTCTTGGGATGGCAGCTGTGTCTGTTACGCTGACAGATCTGGGTCAGTGACTTGTCAGTGGGTGGGATTGAACTGGGAACAGGAGCTTAGTGTGTGGGCCTCCACAGCATGAACTGAAAGCCACCTGGCTGTTAGCTAAGACTGTAGAAAAGACTCATTTTCTCTCTCCCTCTAAGTGATCCCGGTGCCACTAGCTGGGACGCCCCACCACACCCTGGAGGTGTGTGGGTTACGTACTTCCCCTAGCTGAGGAAGCGCATCCTGAGCTTCGGAGAGTTCCCAGCTGTAATCCCGGAGGACCCCTGTAACGATGCAGCCTCTGGCAGGATGCTGCTGAGAGTATCAATTCAGGACAAATTGCTTGGAGCAGGGCAGTCACAGCCCGAGGCTGGGTGCCCTTTACTATTCAAGCACATCACAGCAGCCATGCAGAGAGGACTTTGGTTTTACCCCACTGGCCAATTGGACGTCATACAAGCAATTCCCTCAGCTATTCCAGTTCCCTTCTATCACCACTAGCACCGCTCCTTATGGGGATGATTGGTTATGAAAACCAATACCCCAGTAAAAGAAAACGGGTTCTCTCAAAGGATCCCAAAGGACCAAAGCCCAGATGCTGGTCAATAGACAAGTCAGATCTTACCCACAAATCACGCTCTTGCAAATCCTTTAGCGTTGTTATGGAAAAATCGATCCACCTGTTGTGTTTTCAATCAGATCAGTCTGAGGTGGGAAGGATAGCTCAGTGGTTTGAGCATTGGCCTGCTTAAACCCAGGGTTGTGAGTTCAATCCTTGAGGAGGCCACTTAGGGATCTGGGGCAAAAACTGGTCCTGCTAGTGAAGGCAGGGGGCTGGACTCGATGACCTTTTGAGGTCCCTTCCAGTTCTAGGAGATGGGAGGCCTTTTATTGATTAGAAGCACGCAGGGGAGAACCGTTATGGAAACGGCCTCCCGAAAGCTGGTTACAGACAGCCTTATAAAGCTTAAAACCACAATCAGAATATGCAAGTTACATCATTTCCTTATTATTTTCCTAAAAAAATATTGCAAAGATAATGCTGATTGGAGCAGGAGTAAATTTATTCCATATTAGGCTTTTCCTGTTATTACTTATCTGTTCTATGCGGTTACGTGTTGACAGTAGGGGATATTACAAAATTGTTTTTCAGTCAGGGACTGTTAGGACTTTCCACTGTCTCCTCTGTGCCCCCCTACTTGGCTTGTCTGGCCGGCCCTGGCAGCCTGACATGAGGCCTGGGCCTACAAGGCCTTGGATAACACTGGATTTTCCCTTACAACATCTAAAATATAAAGGTTTATTCATAAAAAGAAAGAAATATAGATGAGAGTTAAAATTTTTAAAGGAATCAATTACACACAGTAATGGCAAAGTTCTTGGTTCAGGCTTGTAGCAGTGATGGAATAAAGGTTCAAATCAAGTCTCTGGAGTCCATCCACAGCTGGGATGGGTCATTCAGTCCTTTGTATAGAGCTTCAGTTTGTAGCAAAGTCCCTCCAGAGGTATGAAGCAGGATTGAAAACAAGATGGAGATGAGGCATCAGCCTTTTCTAGCCTCTTGCCATGTGGTCTTTGCTTTCTTTGTCCCAAGGACACTCTGTCCAGCACGTGGCATAGAAACACCTTAGAGTTCTGTCCATAGGCAGGTCCCTGCAGACCTTGTTGAGTCACAAGGTGTATCTGCCTTCTCTCAATGGGTCAATTGTATAGCTGATGATCCTTAATGGGCCATTAAGCAGGCTAGGCAGAACTGACACCAACTTATCTCAGGTGTTCCCCAGAAGCAGAACACAAGTTTGAAATACAGGCAGCATAGAGTCAATATTCATAACGTCAACTACAAAATGATACACATCTAGAGATAGCATCATTATAATAAGCCAATCAGAACCTCTCCATAGACCTCTTACACGACAACCTTTCTACAATATTGGCTGCAAATATAGAACAGTGGTTGCAACGGTGATCTATACAGTTACAGATTATGTCAATAATGTCACAGGAGGTGACACGGCATCAGTGAGACTGATACTGGAATACTGCCTCAATTTTGGTGTCCTCATTTGAAAAGATGGTGTGAAATTGGAGCTGGGGCAGCAAAGAGCCACCAAAGGTTCTGAGGGCTGGAGAAAAATGCCTTCTAGTGAGCTACTGAAAGAGCTCCACCTGTTTAGCTTATCAAAGAAGATTGAAAGGTGACTTCATTGAAGTGCTGAAGTGCCTTAATGGAGAGAAAGGTTGGGTATTAAAGGTCTCTTTAATTGAGCAGACAAAGGCATAACAAGACCCAATGGCTGGAAGATGAAAAGAGACAAATTCATATTACAAATAAGGCACAAATATTCAACAGCGAGGATGATTCATCACGGGAACAAGCTACCAAGGAAAGTGGTGGATTCTCCATCTCCTGATGTCATTTAATGAAGACAAGATGCCTTTCTGGAATGTGTTTGCCCCAAAAGTAGCTCTTCTGTCATACAGGAAGCCTGTGATATGCGGGGGGTCAGATTAGATGCTCTAATGGTCTCTTCTGGCCATAAAGTCGACTAATTTCTGACAAACTGAGTTTAGCATTGGGAGCAGCGTCTGATGTTTCCCTGTCCAGCCGGCTTGCTGTCTAGAACGAACGCTCCTGGAGTGGGGTGATCCACAGGGAGTAGCTCAAACCTCCAAAGTGCCTGGCCAGGGGCAGGACATTGGCACAGCAAGGGGAGGGTGGCAGTGACACGACAAAGGCCTTTGCAGGACCTCAGACTATTGGTCCAAGGTGGTGGGGAGGTGGTGACCTCACAGAGAGATGCTGACATCAGCCAGGCAGAACAGAGGCGAGGGGCCAGGGAAACCTCAGAGACCCTGTGGCTTTGCTTCAGCAAGTCTCCTTCTCCTGGTCTCTCTTTGAGGACTGAGAGAGTATTCGGGTTCATGGACGTGGCGCCAGGAGGAACCTCTTTCGAGTTTTCTCCTTCCCTTTGAGTGATTTTACTAGAAAACAGCCGTCCCTGTTTAGAAGGTAAGAGCCTCCTTTCTCAGCCTTAGCTTCTCCCTCTTTCAAGTAGGGATAATAATGATCCGCTCCTACCTACCCCACGGTGCATGGAGGCAGGGCCGGCTCTAGGTTTTTACGTCCCAAGCAAAAAAATTTTGGCTGCCCCACCCCAGCCTGGGCTCCCCTGGACCTCCCTGCCTCCCCAGACCTGGGCTCTGCTCCTCCACCCACACCCCTGCCATCCCAGCCTTGGGCTCTCCACTCCCAACCCGCACCCCTCTGCCATCCCAGCCCTGGACTCTCTCCCCCACCCCTGCACTCTCCTTCCACCCCAGCCTTGGGCTCTCCCCACACACACCTGCAGTCTCCTGCCACCCCAGCCCTGGGTCACTGGTAACTTGCTCCCAGGGTGGGTCATTCAACAGGGATTTTAGATGTGCACAGAACACAGACAGGATTGGTTCCCATATGGTTACAGAGCTGCAGTAAAGTGGAACAATTTTCAGCTTGTGTGATTGGAGGAGATCTGGATGCATATTATAAGACTGTCTTACCTAAAAGAGGAAAAGTTGAGGTGCCTTTATTATTCTTTGTTACATTCTTTCTTTCTCTGGGAATTTGCCAATGCAATATCACTGTCTTCCTTAAACAAATAAAACAAAACAAACAAAAAGTCAATGGCTGTTGAAAATTGCAATTCCAGTCCTAATAACCACTGGGAAGCATTTCTTGCTCAATTTTATCCTACTTTTTCTACAGCAAATGACAGTGGATCAGCATATTTGATTTGGGAGAAATGAAGTAACAGCTGCGAAACTGAGCTGGAGCCCTCCTGAATGTTGAGGTGTTCAAATCTGGAAGGCAGGCGCTAGATTCCCTTTCTGAACATTAGCAAAATATGGAAAGGAAAAGTCAATTTCTGTTTCCACGGCTCAGGAGTGGAAATCCTCCTACGTGCCTGGTGCTGTATCTAGAGCTGCCCCGGTCCAGCAGAGCCTCCCCTCCCTCACTTTTCATTTTAAATTCTAGTGGGATCCACGTGCCTCCCTTGCCGGCTTCAGCTAGAGAGGGGCCTGTCCATTTAGTCCCCCAATTCCTTCTTTGGGGCTGCCAGGTGAGTCACACCAGGATCCCTCAGCCCGTCTGGGGATGTCTTCTGCAGGGGATGTCTGGGGCAAAGCTTTCTAGTCCAAAACGTTGGTGGTTGGAGGGGGGCGCCATTTTCAGCAGTTTAATGTTTGGTACTGCAGTGAGTGACTGCTGGGTGCAGTGATATAGTGACCCCGGGGGCTGTGAATGAGGCTTTACCCTGGGGGGGGTGAGGGGGCCCGGGGGGAGCAGGTGGGCGCGTGGCCGGTGGGCCCAGGGGGGAGCAGTGAGCCAGCAGGGGCTCTAGGGGTGGGCATGGGGTTTCTGGCAGGAGGGAGGAGGTGAAAGGAGGCGAGTGGTGGGTGGGGGACTGACTAGCAGGAGATGCAGCAGGCCAGTGGGGGCTAGGGGGTGAAGAGGGTGTGATGGTGTGAGATGGTCACCCTATGGGGCCGTTTCTTCTCCGCCACCCCAAACTTTCCTTTTCGGCCCACAGCTGTTTCGGGCGGCGCTAGAAGGAGGGTTTGTTTCTGCGGGCGGGCAGCGCTGGGGTGTTTCAAGGGGGCTGGGTGGCACAGCTGAGGGCGGGCATCTCCTGGGGCGGGGCTCTGGCACAGCCCGGGGCAGGAGTAGCTCCTGGGGCAGGGCTCTGGCACAGTCTGGGGCAGGGCAGCTCCTGGGGCGGGGCTCTGGTACAGCCCGGGGCGGGGCAGCTCCTGGGGTCAGGGCTCTGGCACAGCCCGGGGCAGGGCAGCTCCTGGGGCGGGGCTCTGGCACAGCCCGGGGCAGGAGTAGCTCCTGGGGCAGGGCTCTGGCACAGCCCGGGGCAGGGCAGCTCCTGGGGCAGGGCTCTGACAGCCCAGGGGTGGGGCAGCTCCTGGGGCGGGGCTCTGGCACTGCCCGGGGCAGGGCAGCTCCTGGGGCAGGGCTCTGGCACAGTCTGGGGCAGGGCAGCTCCTGGGGCAGGGCTCTGGCACAGACCGGGGCAGGGCAGCTCCTGGGGCAGGGCTCTGGCACAGCCAGGGCAGGGCAGCTCCTGGGGCGGGGCTCTGGCACATTGTGACGCAGGAGCCTGGGCCCAGCAGCTGCTCCTGGTGGCCACGTGCTGCCAGCAGCGCTGGAGCCGCCCGGGCCGGAGCGGAGCCGCTGTTCTCAGCTGCAGCAGGAGCTGCCCCGGCCCCGCTGGGCTCCAGGTGGGGACAGAGCCTGGGCCCGGGCTCCCCTGGGTGCGGCTGGCCGGGCGGGAGGGGAGGAGAGGCCGGAGCTGCAGGCGGGAAGGGCGGGGACAGGCGGGGTTGGTCGGTCTCTGGGCACCAGGGAGCGCCGGGGCAGAGTGTGTGTGTGAGTGTCCCGGGCCCAGGCGTGCGCAGGGGAGCCCGGCACCCCAATGCCCTGAGCCCCGGCTGGGTGCTGCCCCCTTCCGTGGGGGCTCCGGGAGGCTGCGGCGGCTGCAGGCGGGTGCTCGGCCCCGGGAATGACCCGCTGCCGGCAGCTTGTAGCGCCTCCTCCGCGGAGCTTTCCCCGGGGCGGCCTGGGCGCAGCTGCGATCAGCTGTTTGCTGGGCAGGCTCCGCTCCGCTGCCCCCGCTCCTGGGGGCTGGTGAGGCCCCAAACAGCCCCAGGGGTCGGTGGGGCGGGGCCAGCAGCAGCAGAGCCGCCCCCGCTCCTGGGGCTGCCCCGCCCCGCTCGGGCTGGGGGCTCTGCCAGGGCCCCCGCGAGAATCGCTGCTCCCTGCCCGGAGGCTCGGGGATCTGGCCCCAGCAGCGGCAGGTGCCCAGGAGCCCAGCTGGGCTGGGGCAGGGGAGGTTGGGGAGGAGGCTCCAGATACCGGTAGGAGGCGGAGGAGAAGCCGAGCTGGAGTAGGGGAGGAGAAGCCCCGGACTGGGCTAGAGCCACGCTGGGTGGTTTGGGAGGAGGCCCCGCTGGGTTGGGAGGTTGCGGGGAGGGAGGCCAGGCCAGGCCAGGCCCCAGCAGGAGTCCACTGGGAGGGTGGGGATGGAGGAGGAGGAGCCACCCTGGGGCAGGAGGAGAACCCGGACCCTGGCAGAAGATGTGGGGCTGAAGTCCCCGGCTCGGGAGCCCCAGCCACCTTAGTGGCAGAAGTTGCAGGGCTGAAGCCCTGACCCCCCTCTGTGTGGAGCTGGCCTGAGCCCCTCTCGCTCCCACCCCCCCGGTGGAGCTGGCTCCCACTCTCTGGCTGTGGAGAAATTCAGCCCAACTCTCCCCATGTTGGTATCTCCATTTCCCCCCATCACCCAGCCATGAGTTGATTTAGCCCAGGAGGCAGGGTCAGTGTTGGCCCCATTGGGCAGGTGGGATCTAGGGCACAGTGAGGTGAAGTGACTTTCCCAAGGCTAAGCAGGGAGTCTGTGGCAGAGCAGAGACTCAAACCCAGAACACCTGAGCCTGAGTCATGTGCCTTAACCACTAGGCAACCTTCCCCAAGGAGAGGGAACCTCCTCCGCCACTTTGAGTGTGTGGGTGGGAGCATCCACTAGACAGAGCTGCCAGGAGTTGGGAGGGGTTGGATAGTTGGAGGGCTGATTAGCGGTTGCGGGGGCCTGTGGAGGGTGGTCAGGGGACAAGGAGCAGGAGGGTTGGATGGGTTGAGGTTCGGGGTGCCTGTCGGGCGGTGGAGCGGGATTGGAGCAGGCAGGGAGCAGAGGGGTTGGATGGAGCAGGATTTCTGGGGGCCTGTCGGGGCGGGAGGCGGTTGGATGGGGCGTGGGAGTCCCTGGGTTCTGTCTGGGGGCAGGGGTGTGGATAAGGGTCAGGAGGACAGGTAGGGTAGGGTCCTAGGAGGCAGTTACAGTGGGGTCCCAGGAGGGGGCAGTCAGGGGACAAGGAGCAGGGGGTTGGGGGTTCTGAAGGGGCAGGAAGTGGGAGGCAGTGGATGGGGTGGGGCTAGGGCAGGGCTTCCTGGGTGCACACCGTAATGAAATGTGCGCACGCCTATGGTCACGGGGTGAGCTACTTGCTTCCTTTTCCTGTTTGTGCCATTTCTTACCGTCTCAAACCTGATAACAATTCTCTCTGGTTCTTCCCCTTCTCTCTCCCCTCCCCACATGTGGCTAGAAAATCCAAGGAGATTCCCTCGTTTTCCCTAAAATTATTGACTCTCTAGTCTTTCATTTTCCCTATTTTCTCCATAATTCTTAAATTCTCCTCAGCTTTGGGATGTGAACCCAGCCCGTTTACCTGCAGCAATTTGTCCTTGGGTAGGTGGGAATTTGCTGTCCTGTGTCACTCCCCCAGCGGGGGTGGTGGTTCGTGGGTGCTGGATGGGGAGCCTGCAGACGTGGCTGCCTCTGAGGGAGATAGGGGCGATCTCTGCCAGCGACAGGACATGGCCGCACAGGAGGGGAAGGAGGAGCCAGTGTCCCTATGGAGCCTGCCCAGCCCCTTTGGTTCTGCTCCTTTCCAGCATTTGTTCAGACACTTTATTACTGGGGAGGCTGAAAAATCTCCCTGTGGGCTTAGCCTGGCAGGAGGGGCCAGATCTCCCCGGCAATAGAGAGCTGGAGCATGTTCCCAGCATGGCAGAGCCTAGGTTGTGTCTCTGCAGGGAAAGAGCCTGGGGGAATCGTGATGTGACATGAACTAAAGCCTGTTCTGAAACCTCCACAACGGACTTTCTCGCCCAGCCACGCTGCCCGATGTCGTCCATGTTTCCCTCCAGCACAACCCATCCTCCCATGGGACCGGGAAGGGAAATGGCTGCACTGGGGCCAGCTCAGGTAGGGGTTATGCGGGGGTTGCTGGTGGGTTCCTGCTGGAGGAGGGACAGCAAATACACCGGAGGAGGAGGCTTGGGCAGTCTGGTTTGGACGTTGGAGTAGCCAAAACATTCCCAGGGAGAATGGGAGGAGGCCAGGGTGTAGCAAACCTGTTGGGACTTGTTCAATATGCGGCTTCCATTCTAGGAACAGACCCATGAGGTTGGAAGGTGGAAATGCTCTAATTTGTGGGACAGGAAACAACCCCCCTCAGTGGGGCTAGGAAAACAGACCAGACTCCCAGGGCTGGAGCCCGACCTGATTAACCAGCGGCTGCTGTGAGATGTGAGGGCACCCACCAGGAGGCTGGGGAGGTTCTTAACCTTTTTCTTTCTAAGGCCCCCAACGTGCTATAAAACTCCACGGCCCTGCATGTGCCTGGTTCTCTGCATATAAAAGCCAGGGCTGGCGTTAGGGGGCGGCAACCAGGGCCCCATGTAACAGGCCCCGCAAAGCTAATGGCGCAAGCTTTGGCTTCAGCCCCTGGTGGCAGGGCTCATGGCCCCAGGCTTCGGCCCCAGGCAGGGAGGTGTGGGCTGTCTCCCCGGGGCCCACGCGAGTCTGACACGCGCCCTGCTCGGAGGCCCCCCCGCACCCGCCTCGCAGCCCCCCAGAGGCCCCGGGACCCCTCGCTGAGAACCACGGCCCTAGGGGATGTGCCTCTCCCCCATACCCAGCTCCAGGGCTGGCCTTAGAGAAAATGGGGCCCTGGGTGAACTCCCATCCCCCCTGGCCCTCACAGGCTCCCCACCATCATGTCCAGGCCCTGGTGCCTCCCTCTAGGGCTTAGTTTGTATTGAAAGAGGCGCCAGAGCTCAGCCGCGGCACAAATTCAGCACTGGCAGGGCGGCCTCACAGCAGCGGCTGCTGGCCGAGCGCCAGCTCTGAAGGCCATGCCACCGCCAGCAGCAGCGCAGAAGTGAGGTGGCCTGGTGTGTGGTGTATTGTGCAGCCTTTGATTTTATGTAATGTGCAGTTTGCAATGTGGCATTTCACCACCGCGGGGTCAGCTCTGGTGGCGACAGTTTCAAGCTTAACAGAGTGAAAGTCGCCTCTGCTACTTGCTTCAAATGTACAGTCTCTAGGAACACACAAAGACCAAGGCTAGTGACCACACAGACATTCACAAGCACAAGGTCTAGTCGGTTTCACAAGTTTTTATTAAAGTTACAGTTAGGTTATGACGCCCCAAGCGCACAGAAATTCTATAAAGACCTGTGCAAAGTAACACCTCTAGTTCTATTCACATCCTGACAATACTATTAGGGTCTGATGTGTCTCTCATGGATTGATCATCAGTAGAGGGATGGTTCCTGCTGGAGTTTCCCACAGGGAGCTCAATTTTCCTGCTCTGGGCACCCCCTTTTTATAACATGATTCTGATTATATCTCATTAGCATTGAGGTGCAACCTGTATCCTGTGGTTAAGGCACATTTGGAAACAGAGGTGCCTTTACAGAATTTTGTATTTAAAATTAATCTTCCAGCTAATTGTTCACCCTGTTACTTGGTACCTCTTTTCCCATCATCTTAGGGCATCAGGTTATTCCTCGGCCATTTACTTCTGTTAGCATTTCTTAGCTCCAAGGCCTAAAATAGCGAAGCTAAAATCTTGCAGGTCTCAGCCTACAGGCCTTGCGTTTCAACCCTATTTACGTAGATACCTAATACGTGATTATTCTCGCTACAGACCGATCAATCGATTCTCTGTTTAGCACACAGTGATTCTATATGACATAACGTGTTAGTTATTTATAACACCACACAGTAAATGAGCAGTAAACTAAAATCACTGGCTGCCAGTCCCACCCTTACTCCTACCCTGCTGCTGTGGCTTGTGGTGCCCGGCGCTCTGCCTGCAGCTCAAGACGGGCTTTGCGCTCTCACACGGGGGCTGCGTCTTGCCGGAGCCCCAGATACCCTGCAGCCCTGT
Organism: Mauremys reevesii; assembly: GCF_016161935.1. Lineage (NCBI taxonomy): Eukaryota > Metazoa > Chordata > Testudines > Geoemydidae > Mauremys > Mauremys reevesii. The sequence goes on along the minus strand of NC_052636.1, from coordinate 18,702,009 downwards.
GGCCGCTCCTGGCTCACCAGGGGCTATTTCAGATTTTGGGGAGGGCAACTTTAACTGTGATTCCAGGGGCTACTGAGCAGGAATCATAGAATCATAGAATCTCAGGGTTGGAAAGGACCTCAGGAGGTCATCTAGTCCAACCCCCTGCTCAAAGCAGGACCAAACCCAACTAAATCATCCCAGCCAGGGCTTTGTCAAGCCTGACCTTAAAAACCTCTAAGGAAGGAGATTCCACCACCTCCTAGGTAACCCATTCCAGTGCTTCACCACCTACTAGTGAAAAAGCTTTCCTAATATCCAGCCTAAACCTCCCCTCTGCAACTTGAGACCATTACTCCTTGTTCTGTCATCTTCTACCACTGAGAACAGTCTAGATCCATCCTCTTTGGAACCCCCTTTCAGGTAGTTGAAAGCAGCTATCAAATCCCCTCATTCTGCTCTTCTGCAGACTAAACAATCCCAGTTCCCTCAGCCTCGCCTCATAAGTCATGTGCTCCAGCCCCCTAATCATCTTTGTTGCCCTCCGCTGGACTCTCTCCAATTTATCCACATCCTTCTTGTAGTGTGGGGCCCAAAACTGGACACAGTACTCCAAATGAGGCCTCACCAGTGCTGAATAGAGGGAATGATCACTTCCTCGATCTGCTGGAAATGCCCTACTTATACAACCCAAAATGTCATTAGCCTACTTGGCAACAAGGGCACACTGTTGACTCATATTCAGCTTTTCGTCCACCGTACCCCCTAGGTCCCTTTCTGCAGAACTGCTGCCCAGCCATTCGGTCCCTAGTCTGTAACAGTGCATGGGATTCTTCCGTCCTAAGTGCAGGACTCTGCACTTGTCCTTGATGAACCTCATCATATTTCTTTTGGCCCAATCCTCTAATCTGTCTAGGTCCCTCTGTATCCTATCCCTACCCTCCAGTGTATCAACCACTCCTCCCAGTTTAGTGTCATCTGCAAACTTGCTAAGGATGCCGCCCGCCCGCCCCGCGCCACGTCAGGCCGCCCCAGTCCCCGCCCCAGCGCCGCCTGAACCAAAAACAACAAAAACAAACCCCAATCGCCACCTCCCAGGTGCCGCCCCAACCATGTGCTTGGTAGGCTGGTGCCTGGAGCCGGCCTGCTACTGAGGCACCTGAAAACTGTAATGTTTTTGCAGAAAATAACTTAGAAATTTGCTGACAGGAGCACTGTAACTAATTGTTATATAAAGAAAGATAAATATATACTGACTCAATTACAGCCATGTATTAAGTTTAAAAGTAAATTTAGAACAATCAGGAGATAATACAGCAAGATATTCCCTATCCCAAGTCTTGAGGTATCCGTTCTGGAGCTTTGATGCAGGTATCAGAAACACAAGTTTGATACTTTGCACCTATCTTTAGTGTGATCAAAACAGACACACTCTGTGTTACTACCATTATCGCCTCTATTTTAGTCAATTTGATTTTCAGTCCACTGACAATGTATTTACTTACTTTTATATACATGATTATGTTTTCTCCTTTATTAAGAACAGAATTAGTTTTTCTAGTTATTTTAGCATTTATGTTTACTGATCACAATCATGTATGTGACTCACTAACATAATTGCTATTAGTATCATACTTGGAGCTGTATTTATTTTCATAGAAATTTTAAGTTATTTTCCAGATATAACTGTACCATGAAGTTTGGGGGAGACAGGGCCCTGCACCTCCCCCACTTCCTGCCATTCACCGTGACTCTCAGCCAGCCAGTAAAACAGAAGGTTTGTTAGACGACAGGAACACAGTCCCAAACAGAGCTTGTAGGTACAGACAACAGGACCCCTTGGTCAGGTCCATCTTGGGGGGTGGAGAGCCAGACCCGGTTCTGGCCTCCCTCCATTTCCCCAGCCAGCTCCAAACTGAACCCCCCACTCCAGCCGTCTCCTCCAGCCACCCCCCGACTCCTCCTCCAGCCTTTGTCTAGTTTCCGGGGGCAGAAGGTGTCACCTGGGCCCATCCCCCTCCTGGGCTCAGGTTACATGCTCAGCTATCGCCCCTCAAGTGAAGTCACACCCTGATATCCCATCCCCAATGCAGACAGTCCCAGTAAAACTCCCCCGCAACATCCCCAGCTCAATCCTCCCCACTCCCTGCTTTGTCACAGACTAAAAATACAATCTGAAGATAAATGATCTTCATCTGCAGAGTGTCTGAATTTTTGAGTTTAGCTAATTTGTTTAAACTAGCCCTGCTAAGGTAAGTAAATGCAATATGTACAGTCTGTTATTTGCTAGTACCATTTAAATAACGAATGACAAAGCACAATACGGCAATAACAGTAATAATGAGAATTACTCCAGCCAGGACAGGTGAGGCATTTTAGAACTCGTTACGCAGAGAATTGAATTTAAGCATAAGACAGAAATAAAATGATGAAATTCAGAGATCCGTTAAAAAGCTAAAATAACAGACTGTCATCCTGACCGAATGTGAAAGAATAAAATTACAGAGACTACATGTACTTTGCACCTTTTGACAGGAAGTAAAAGGAAGTAATAACAGTAACTGATGTGTCTGTGGTGGGGTGTGTGTGTGGGGAGTGTGAGACACACCCGCTGTCACTTCAGCCCAGCGGCACTCACTAGTCAAGGCTCGTTCACATGGCAGCAGGGCCAGCAGCCCCACTCCTGACCAGAGGCAGCAGCACAGAATCTTGTCCCCCCAGCTCAGCTCAGCAGAGACTGGGCACAGAGGCAGGAGGGTGGGGCCACCCGACATCAGCACCCCCCTCCCCCTGCACAGCACACAGGAGTGGGGGGGGAGACAGGACACCCCTGCTGGAGGAACCCCCTCAGCAAGGCCCCCCTGGACTGTCATGTCGTCTGCCCCCCACTAAGTCTGGCCCCGTCCAGCTCTTCACAATGAGAACAGCGCGGGGCTCCCTGCTCGCGAGCTCTCCCTGCACCTGCCAGGGCCTCCATCTCCTGTGCCCGTCTGTGGCTAGTAGGGGGGTGATGGATCTGCTGGGAGAGACAAGGGGCTCTCGCTTTGTCCCTCCCCTGGCGTTTCCTGGCTGCTCTGAGCAGGGTGGGGTGGGACTCCTGACTGTGAGCCACCCAGAGCTTCCATTTGATTGGCTCCTCTCCCCATGAGTGTGGGGCTGTGAGTGGGGCAGCAGGTACTGAGTGTTGGACTCTCGCTCTTTCAGGGGCCAGTGACCTTCGAGGAGGTGGCTGTGCATTTCACCAGGGGAGAGGGGGCTCTGCTGGACCCCACTCAGAGAGCCCTCTACAGGGATGTAATGCAGGAGAACTATGAGACTGTGACCTCGCTGGGTAAGGAGTCCTGTTACCTTGGTCATTACAAGCTGTGGGGTCTCTAAAGAACCTGAGCAGTAATAACTTTATACCTTCATTTGTCATAGAAGTTTTGACAAGTTTCCTTGCCCCCTGTTTTTTGCCTCATCTCCCACCCACTAGAATAATTTTTAGACATTTGTCATCAGTCATTTTAAAATTGCATTTAATGCGTCCTTATTGGCTACATTAATAACTGTAGGTTTCATGCCCTTTCCTCATTTTAAGAGGAAAATATGCCTCCTGTAGAATTCTAAATTGAGTAAATAGGTGTGTGACTGATGCAGGGCTTGTGTGACAGTCAGATGAGCTCCTCTTTTGATAGAAGAGAGTATAATGTTGTCATTCAGGAGCCCAAAGGTGAAAGGAGAACAGAGCCACGTGAGAGGAGGAGAAGGGTGGGAGTAGATAATTCTGTGGTGCCTGGACATGGGGAAGGTGTGTGCAGGGTTAGAGGTAAGATGGAGCAAGGAGGGATGAGGTTGTGAGAGATGAGGAGGGAACAGAAGATGCTCCCAAGGTGCCGGGAGGTGATGCCGGCTGAGAGTAAAGGGAAGAAGGGAGGGGCGTGTGGCGGAAGGCACTCAGGAAGGGGGTGGGGTGGGTCAGTGGGAGGGAGGAGAGGTGTGGGGATCCAGGCTGTGGGGATCCCAGACCTTTAACCCCGAATCCCTACCCAAGCCTTGTTCTAGAGCCTACACTCCAGTTTTCTTTCTGTTCAGTTTCACTTATATACATGTTTTCCCCAAATATTATTATTTTAACTCTTGACCTCCTCTCCCACTCATTCGCCCTCCCGTATAACCTCCCCATCTCTGTGCACAGAGACCTGGCCACCGATCCTGAGTCCTTGCTGCATCCTCCTCCCAGAGCAGGGCCCCTACCCAGGCACAAATGGGCACTTTGTTGATGATGTCACAGCCTGGTGGTGTAGCCTGTACAATTTTACATCTATAAGATGACGTGTTGGGGCACAACTTGCCCTTGTACATGGCTACGCAAAGTTAATTGAGAAGATGAAATTTGGTGAAACACACAGAAACTTGATTTAATGGAGACAGTTATAATTGAAATCATAGGCAAGGATCAAGCTGCATAATGTACCCGTCGCGGTGCTGCTGAATCCATGGGACCGGCGAGCCTCCCGCAGGCAAGCCACCGAAGGCTGCCTGACTGCCACCCTCACAGGGACCTCCAGGGTGGCCCCGCGGCTTGCCATCCCGGGCATGTGCTTGGATAGGGACTCACATGCCTCTCCTTTTCCACCAGGGTTTGAGGATTGCAGCTTGTCCTCCACTGTGTTCACTGGACTAACGTCCAGTTCCTGTGCGTTGCTTTCTCTCCAGGGGCTGTGAGCAGTGGGTGTGTGTGAGAGAGGTGGGAATTTTGGTGATACTTGTATGATGCCAATACGCACCTCAGTTTCCCTCTGTGGTTGGTATTGCTGTGATTAGAACGAGCAGGAGACATGGGGTGTTTGTCATGTAGCTGTCATGGAGTGATATGAATGGGTCATTAAGGACAGGCTGGGACCAACCTACATCAATGGAATACCCGACAGAAACAAGGGAATGATTGTCACCTGTCCATGGGAGGATCTCCGCTTGGCTGAGTGAAGCATACTTGGACTCGTTATGTTTTGGGAACAGGAATAACTGGGCTCATAGACGCAGGGAGCTCTACTGGAGCAAAGACAAATGGACAGGTGCAGTTAAAGGAAACCAAAGCATTTTCTATAGCAGCCTGGCTCAAGGGCATTGGCCAGTATGGACTATATTGTCTTCTTCACTTCCCTGTGCTAATCTAAGGACTTTCCAGTGCTGTGTTTCAGTTCACTAATGAACCCTGCTATGTTTTAACAGTCTGCCCAGTGCCACAGCAAAAACTTGCTCTGTGCATTGACTGAGGAACAGTCTCTGAACAGGAGTGTCGTTCAGCTGGACCTGCTGGCAGAGCTCACAGGTTGAAGTAGGAGTGTTGAAGCCAGAGGACTATTTAAAAGCCCAGGCATTGCACAGATCCCATGGATCCATGACAGTGCCAGTGTGCCTAATGGGGAAAGGATATAAAACAAGACAAGGATCTAAATGCATATTTTGCATGGTCCCCTCATCAGTGCTCATGGGAATCCCTGATCATTTCCAACGTGTATTAAAATCTTCCTTAAAAGCTCACCTCTTAGTTACCAGGTCATGTCAGTTATGTCAGAGGCCTCCTGCTTCCCTGGTTCTTGTCACGCAGACAGCAAGCAGCAAAAGACCAGAAGTCCGAAGCACAGACAATGCCATGTTTATTGGGGTTAGTTTCTAAGCAAGCATATTCCAAAGCCCTTCACACCAGTCGGGCTTATCTCTATACTCCCATAGAGTCTGTTCCCCAGTGTTTCCTTCCCAGCTCTGATGCGGCAGAGCCTTGCCTGTGTTCCTGTTCCATGTTCCCCCGTTAACAAACATGATTCCAATTTCCCTTCCCCCTCCTGTTTATATAGTAATATTCTCAGCTATACGTTAACCAATCATTGTACTGAAATTTAATGAACCAATCCTAACAGATTGTAATATAATTCTCTAACCAATTACATCCCACTACCCTAATTAACTTACACCTAGCAAAATTAATTATACAGCAGAGAGAAACACTTAGAGAACCAGACAGATTAACAATGGAAAATTGTGGGACATAAAGAAAAAGCAATACAGAAAAGAGTTTCACAACCGCAACTATTGAGAAGTGATTTCTTGCCAGACAGAATGCTGTCAAACTAAGTTTTCTTTAACCATCTTAAGATCTGTTTCTTTATCTGGTGGTGATGAGCACTATCAGGACAGGATCGACTTCCTAACAGCCCAATAGCACCTTATTTCAGTGTGACTGGTTTGGGATGTGAGGATGTGACCCTTCGCTTCCCAGCTTATGGCTGCCCCTACTGTAGCCAAAGGCCTTAGCCTAAGAACAAGGCCTCAGACTATCCTAGTGAGAGAAGGCCCATTCACAGGCGGACTGTGATTTTGATTCTTTGTTTTATACCCCGTAACTAGCTAAGTGATAAAAATACACCTAAGTTCTTAAAGTCTAGGCTTTACAGACAGGCCTGAATATCTCTATTCTAACCCATTCTGTGTCTGTCTTGTGTATTTAGATTGTAAATTCTTCAGGGCATGGGCCATCTACTGTTCTGTGTTTGTACTTTGCCTAGCACAATGGGGACTCACTGTTAGTTCGTTCTTAGGCACTAAGGTAATGAATATGATTAACAACTCTCCTGCCACTTTGAGCCACGGAAGCTGGCCTTGGGATGTTACTGCTTAAAATTGAGCCGGGGGTAAAACAATGGAATATTCTTTGTGACAAGTATCCCACAAATTCCACTGACTTCCCTTATTTTCTTTGCCTGCAGTAGGGCTTCCAGATTCCAAACCTGATGTGATCTCCCGGCTGGAACGAGAGGAAGAGCCGTGGGTCCCAGATCTCCAGGGCGCTGAGAAAGAAGTGCTCCTGAGAGCTGCCTGCACAGGTAGGGGTGGGATTCCTCAAACTGTCTGTGATTTCAGGAAACATTTGGGATTCCCTACAAAGACCCTATGAGCCCTCCAAGTTCAGGATTGTTCCCTGCAGATGTGACTCATGGCTTCCCACCTATGCTCTGACAAGTGGCAGCAGGTCCCTGCCCAATGTAGCTTTCACCTGAGTGTTCTGGTGAAAATCAGCACCTGATAGGTTTGATCTCTCCCACACACATTTTGGTTTGTTCATCCCTTTTTCCATTCCTCTCTCTGAGATTTCCTTTCTCTCCGGTGCAGGTAGTGACCTATGTCTGCATTGGCTCAGTCTCCCATCAGGTGATGGGATGGTGAGTGAGAATGAGGAGGAGAAACCCCAGCAGGAAGATGCTGAGCAAGTAGAACCACATGGAACGCTGTCAGGAAGATCCAAAGGAATGTTTCCGGGAGTTGTGCACTCCCAGAAAAAGAAACAGCCTGTGAGACTCAGCAGAGGTCAGAAGAAAACTTAAGTAGCCACTCAGACCTTATTCCACACGAGAGAATCAACTTGGAACAGACATGCTACACATGCCATGAGTGTGGGAAAAGCTTCAATGGGAGCTCAGACCTTGTCACTCATCAGAGAATGCACAGAGGAGAGAGACCCTACATGTGCTCCGAGTGCGGGAAAAGCTTCAGTCAGAGCTCTACCCTTATCACACACTGGAGAACCCACACTGGAGAGAAACCCTACATGTGCTCTGAGTGCGGGAAATGTTTCAATCAAAGCTCTGCCCTTATCACACATCGGAGAATCCACACAGGTGAGAAACCTTATGGATGTTCTGAGTGTGGGAAACACTTCCTTGATAGTTCAACCCTCATCTCACATCAGCGAATTCACACAGGAGAGAGACCCTACACGTGCTCTGAGTGCGGGAAAAGCTTTAGTCGGCGCTCACACCTTATCACACATCTTAGAATCCACACAGGAGAGATGCCCTACACGTGCTCTGAGTGCGGGAAATGCTTCACTGATAGTTCAGCCCTCATATCACATCAGAGAATCCACACAGGGGAGATGCCCTATACATGCTCCGAGTGCGGGAAACGCTTCAATTGGAGCTCACACCTTATCACACACAGGAGAATCCACACAGGTGAGAAACCTTTTGGATGCTCTGAGTGTGGAAAAAGCTTCAGTCAGCACTCCCACCTTATCACACATTGTAGAATCCACACAGGAGAGAAACCCTACACGTGCTCTGAGTGCGGGAAAAGCTTCAGTTGGAGCTCACACCTTATCAGGCATCAGAAAATCCACGTAAGAGAGAACTGTAATAAATGCCTTGACTAGGGCTGAGCAAAGATATATTTTTTTTTTAATCACATTTGCTAATTCCCCCATAGTGATGTTTGCACCATCTTCACCGTAGTAGCTCAGCTCTCCCAGATGAGTTGCCTGCTTCTGCCTTTTCCAACTCACCCTTCTTTGGGGTCAGTCCTGTGATCTTTTCTGTTGAGCCGTAGGAATGTATGTCATAGAACCATAGAATATCAGGGTTGGAAGGGACCTCAGTCCATTCCCCTGCTGAAAGCAGGACCAACCCCAACTAAATCAACCCAGCCAGGGCTTTGTCAAGCCAGGCCTTAAAAATCTCTCAGGATGGAGATTCCACCACCTCCCTAGGTAACCCATTCCAGTGCTTCACCACCACCTTAGCAAAATTAGTTTCCTAATATCCAACCTAGATGGCTCCCACTGCAACTTGAGACCATTGCTCCTTGTTCTGTCATCTGCTACCACTGAAAACAGCCAAGCTCCATCAGCTCCAGGTGGGAGAGAGGTTTGATTCCCAACAAGCTACACTGAGGCAAAAACTACCTGTGCCTGACATCCACTAGGGCTGTACATGGTGTTGGCTGCTCAAGTTAGTGATCTTGGTGTAAAAAGACAATTATAGTTGTAGAGCAGATGCAGTCCAGGTGCAGTGGCTGCCATTAGGTTTCCCCTTGTCCTGACCTAAACTGCATCACTTTTCCTAGTCTAAACAAACCCTGAGCATCACGGTTATACTGTTCCCCCTTTTCACAGCAATTGTTAGTCATCGAGTTCCCCCTTTGGGAACAAATTGTTTCATTTCCCGTTGCTCTGATGTTGGTTCAGGTTGTGCTGGGGAGCAGATATTTTTACTACCATTTTCCTCACTTAAACTATATTGAACTATAACAAGAGCAGGAACAGGGCAGGGATAGGGGAAAATGTCATTTCACCCTCTGTAACAATAGGAGATAAGGGAATCCCTCTGACTTACCCTATTCCCAATCACCATCCCAATCCCCCTGTTGTGCAGTTGGTTAGGTCAATCTTTTTTCTAAAGGGCTGGGAAGATGATACCTAGTAAATGACTTGGAACTAAGCAAAATACCCATGCATTGGGCTCCCAAAGCCGTTGTGGCCCAGGCCCTATCGCTCCTGAAGATATCTCCTTCCTAATCAGGTGCATGTTGGGAAATGCAATCCCTTTCTAGGTAGAGATGGGGAAAATGGAGGTGACATTTCTGTTCAGCTCACCCCTGGAAGATGCTGCAAATGTGTAGAAGTTGAAACCCATGTTGAATGTGATAGAGCTGCAGAAAGATACCTATTTTTAATAGAGACCTGACATTTGGTATCTTACAGGGATTCTAAGCCGCACCTGAATTTAGTTCCTAATTTAAATCTGTGCCACCAGATTAAAGAAATAAAAGGGCACAGTAGGGGGAGTTGTACCTCACTGTTGCTACTGATCTGTTGTGTGGTTGGTGAAGAATTCTACACCAGAGATGTGTAAAATTACTCCAAGTAAGGTCAAAGATTTGACGAGCTCAGGTAGAAATTGCAGGTAGTGATGGTTGATTTTCACCCCAGATATGGAAGCTATGGTGTTTTTAGAATTCTGCTCCCTAGTTAAGTGGCATTGATCACATTCCTAAAGGACGCCATGATTAAACTGGGCACAACTGTCTTTTACCATCTGGCTCCAAAGTTATATGAAGCACAGAGAGAAACAGCTGATTCCTTCAGAGCCATTCCATGCCTATGGGTCCCAATCTGGCTGCCTTGTTGGACGAGGATCACTTCCTTGCTGGCCAAATAATGGTAGCCAATGAGGGAATGTATCAGATGCGAAGTTCAGACTGAAGGATACTTGAATGCTGAGTCCAGAGTCTGTGGTTTGGTCTCTTAGGGCAGGTCTATGCTACCCACCAGATCAGCGGGTAGCGATCGATCTATTGGGGTGTTGATTTATCGCATCTAGTCTAGACATGATAAATCCCTGAGCGCTCTCCCAACGACTCTGGAACTCCAGCACCGCGAGAGGCGCAAGCGGAGACGACAGGGGAGCAGCAGCAGTCGACTCAGCGCTGTGAAGATGCCGATGTAAGTCGACCTACATACGTCGACTTCAGCTACGGGAATAGCAGAGCTGAAGTTTGTGTATCTTAGATCGAGCCCCCCTCCTAGTGTAGACCTGTCGTTAGTTTTGCTCTTGAGTCTAATGCATTTGTATCGCCTCTCTGCCTCCTGCTTCTTTGAAAAATTAGGAAGTGTGAAAATAGAGCACAGTTGGTTCTAATTCCTCAGCATCTTCCTGCTGGTTTTCCTCCTCATTCTCACTCACAGTCCCATCACCCGATGGGAGACAGAAGAATGAGACATAGGTCACGCCCTGCACTTGAGAGAAAGGAAATCTATGCCAGTACCTGGTTCCTAAACTGCAGCTACAGTTCCTACTCTGGGCGAATCCAAAGCCCGAGAGGTGCAGAGATCCAACCCCTTATTATCTTAGAAACGTTTTGTTCCCTTTTCTATTTTTTGTCTGTTTCTTTTTATGAAGTTGGAGACCTCCCGGCCTTTCTATTCGATTGGGATGTAACAGTGCAGCTCAGTGAGGGTGTGAACACCTCTGAAATCTACAACGGGAAGATGCTAGGAAGAATAGTTCCCAAATCTTAACAGCCTTAAAACCCTGCCCTATGAAATGACAGAATGCATGCGCCTCACCTGTGCAAGCATCACAAGGAATTGAGTGGTCAGATACGTATTGTTCAGCGAGAGCTGTTTGAATTCTTTTACTAATGTCTCTCTTAAGGTCTGTATGTGTTCTGGGGCGAGAGGGCGAGGAGAAGTATTAGCTACAGAACAGTGAAATCTAAGGAGAAAACTGTAATTAGCTTTGAGGTTGTGAGCTAAATGTCAGCAATGATTACGTTTCGGCATTGAAATATTCAGCTGGGTAAATCTGGGTTGCAGGGCCTGGGTGAAAAATCTCTGGGGTTTCGGCGTCACTAAATGTGCACCTGCCTCTTTGGGTTGCTCTTTCAGGATTTATAGGGGTTGGTTTTTCTGCTGTATTAATCTGATGGTTGGACTAAATTGATGACTTGATTCCAGCGCAATATCCTTGTTAACTCATTGATTTCCTGATTTGACCTGAACTTTATCACTGTGTTGTTTAACCCTTAGCTGAGTGGTGTCTATAGTCATTTAGCCTCAGTGACGTGCACTCTTGGGATTATTTGTTCATGTTAATAAAACCTGTAACTGGGAAATTGAGTCATTTCTTTCAATAAGCAACGGGGGCTGGAACTTTACTTTGTGTATTTCCCTTTAATTCAATCTCCATTTTCTTCATTTCACACTGTTCTAAGTTAAGGAACGTGGAGCAACACAAACTGACACAGACCTGTTGCTGCCCCATTCTGTGCCCATCCAGCAGGAGCAGAGAACAAACCCCTCCTGGAGCCAGGATTGTCACACTGGAAATACAGGCAGCGTGTTCCCAAGCTTTGCTGTCTTTCTCCAATCATGGCATAAGGGTGACACCTACACCTGCTTGTAATCACGCCTGGCAGGAAGGAGATCCCCATGTGCATTGCCTTGGGAGGCAGGGGTATCGGGGGGACACTGGGGGCTATTTACCCAGAGCTCAGGAGCAATCTACTCAGAGGTGATGCAGTAGAAAAGAGCTGGGTGCTGCTTGCCTCACTTATTTCTCCTTATCCCCTTTCAGTCTCTCCTCTTTCCCTTTCTTCTTCCTCCCCACCCTCTGGCAGGAGACTTGGTCACTTCCCTGCTCCCAAGGGCGCTCACTCTCCGTAGTTGGATTGGCCCCTGTGGCGCTAACAGGCGCAAGAGCCTGAGTGCAGGTCAGTCCCTGCAGCGGCTCTGGGACACACACGGGCAGGAGGAGGAGCAGAGATGGGGCTGGTTCCCACCTCAGACAGTCCCTGGCCCCGTGAGTGCGGCAGCTGCAGCCTGGGTTGGGCTTGAAGGACCCAGGAAGGGGCCGGAGCAGTGGGGGGCTGGTAGGAAGGAAGCAGGAAAAACAAGGAAAAGAGCCGTGGGGCAGCTCCTGGTGGCTGGGCTTTGTAAGGTACCAGACGCTGCTGGTGCTGCTGCCTCCAGTGTGCGCTGGGAGCCGGGGCTGAGCTCGGGCTGCTGCTGCGGCGGCAGAGGGGCTGCTCAGGGACAGACTTTCACTGAAGCACTTTCTGTGCCCATCTGAGGTGGGGACTTCCTCCAGCTGGACCCAGTCCCAGGCTCTGCTGCCCCTGGCCAGGGCTGCAGGGGCCAGAGGGACCCAGGGCAGCCCTGGGTGGGCAGAAGAGACACTCCACACACAGGTCCCAGAAGCTGAGGGTCTCGCAGCCCTGGGGATCTGCTCTTGGGTGGGGTCTGGACAGTGATGGAGCCCCTGCGTCATGCTGCCTCAGGTGCAGTGTGAGAAACTGCTGTGTGTAGGAATTTGCTACTTATGGTGCACTGAGCATGCTCACATGAACTGAGCATGCTCAGTAAATCTGCTGAAGCCACTTCCCTTCACCCTGCCCTTTCTCAGAATCAGATTCTGCAGATTGCTATTTACAGGGTGTCATAAACGTATAGCTACAGGTAGCATAAAATACCCTGTAAAGGGTTAAAAAGCTCAGATAACCTGGTTGGCACATGACCAAAAGGAGCAATAAGGGAAGAAAATACTTTCAAATCTGTGGGGGGAGGTTTTTGTTTTCGTGTTCCTTTGTTCTCTCTGGGTCAGCGAGGAAGCATGGCATGGAAAATACATCTCCCTAAGCACATGGCATAGAAAAACCTTAGAGTTCTGTCCATAGGCAGGTCCTTGCATAGCTTGCTGAGTCACAAGGTGTATCTGCCTTCTCTCAGTGGGTCGATTGTATAGCTGATGGTCCGTAATGGGCCATCAAGCAGGCTAGGCAGAACTGACACCAACTTGTCTGGCTGGGGTGTTCCCTGGAAGCAGAGCACAAGTTTGAAATAGGGGCAGCATAGAGCCAATATTCATAACACCAACTACAAAAATGATACACATCTAGAGATAGCATCATTATAATCAGCCAATCAGAACCTCTCCATAGACCCCTTACACGACAGCCTTTCTACAATATTGGCTGCGAATATAGAACAGTGGTCGCAACGGTGATCTATACAGTTACAGATTATGTCAATAATGTCACAGGAGGTGACACGGCATCAATGAAATTGGAGCTGGGGCAGCAAAGAGCCACCAGATGTTCTGAGGGCTGGAGAAAAATGCCTTCTAGTGAGCTATTGAAAGAGCTCAACCTGTTTAGCTTATCAAAAGAAGATTGAAAGGTGACTTCATTGAAGTGCTGAAGTGCCTTAATGGAGAGAAAGGATTGGGTATTAAAGGGCTCTTGAATTGAGCAGAGAAAGGCCTAACAAGACCTAGTGCCTGGAAGGTGAAAAGAGACACATTCATATTACAACTAAGGCACAAAGATTCAAGAGCGAGGATGATTCACCACAGGAACAAGCTACCATGGAAAGTGATGGATTTTCTATCTCTTGATGTCATTTCATGAAGACTAGATGCCTTTCTGGAATGTGTTTGCCCCAAAAGTAGCTCTTGTGTCCTACAGGAGGCCTGTGATACGCAGGGGGTCAGATTAGATGCTCTAATGGTCTCTTCTGGCCATAAAGTCGACTAATTTCTGAAAAACTGAGTGTAGCATTGAGAGCAGCGTCTGATGTTTCCCTGTCTAGCCGGCTTGCTGCCTAGAACGAACGCTCCTAGAGTGGGGTGATCCTTAGGGAGCAGCTCAAACCTGCAAAGTGCCTGGCCAGGGGCAGGACATTAGCCCAGCAAGGGAGGGGTGTGGCAGTGACATCACAAAGGCCTTTTGCAGGACCTCAGACTATTGGTCCAAGGTGGTGGGGAGGTGGTGACCTCACAGAGAGATGCTGACATCAGCCAGGCAGTACAGGGCGAGGGCCAGGGAAACCTCAGAGACCCCTGTGGCTTTGCTCCAGCAAGTCTCCTTCTCCAGGTCTCTCTTTGAGGACTGAGAGAGTATTCGGGTTCACGGCCGTGAGCGCCAGGAGGAACCTCTTTCGAGTTTTCTCCTTCCCTTTTAGTGATTTTACTAGAAAACAGCCGTCCCTGTTTAGAAGGTAAGAGCCTCCTGGAGGTTTGAAATCTGTTCAGTCTGATCCATCTGGTGACAGTTGAATTCTAAGCATGGAAAACACGAACTTAAAGAGGCAGAATTTTATTGCGCATCTGGGATTTTGTCCCTTAGAATGACCGGGGACATTAGAGTTTGTCCTTTTTGTTTCACCTTTTCCTCCAGCCCTCCCTCCTTTCTCTTCTTCTCTTGCTTATTTTGTTCTTTCTCCTGTTCCCCTCCCAACACCAGGAGGGAGGGGTGTGTGTGTGTGTGTTGCGGGGGAGGGCTCTGCAGCTCCCACTGTGGGAGGTCCACCCAAAAATGTGGGGCTGAAATAGTGCTCAGGCCGTCAGGGCCGGATTAACCTTCTGTGGGTCCTGGTACCAAACATATTTGTAGGCCCCTATGTAGTCACTGTGGGCTCCGAGTGTGGGCCTGGTGGGGCAGTGCCGTTGGTGCCATAGCATACCCGCTACTGAACCTCAGAGACATTTTTCATTTTGATCACACACCCCTACATGACTGTACGCATTGCTATACACAGCTCCCTCAGCCCCCGGGTTTCTCATTGAGCTGTACACCCATGTGGGTTTACCAGTGTCCACAGTGAGCAGAACTTTCATAGTGATCAACGAAACTCCCCACAGATTTATCTCCTTCCTCATTCAGACCTTCTCTAGCCATGTCTCCAGTACCCGCCATGTCACCAGTCACGGCATGTGGTCCTAGTCTCAGCTCAGAGTTCTAAAGCCAGCAGATACCTGCTCAGTTCTGACAGATCCCCCCCTCAGCCCCCATCCTGCCATGTGAGCCAGCCACCTGCAAACACCATCTCCCCAAGGTCAGGACTTAGCCCTTGGGAATCTGAAGCCACCAGCCTCTCTCCCTCTGTTCCCATCTACATGCTAGTCTGCTACCTGGTCACCACCACCTCTCCCCACCCTTGTTTCCTTTCTACTTTGGACATGCTCCCACCCAGCTGGAAGCTCCCTCTGCCAGCCTGACCTGCTCCCTCTTTCCCTCCTCCCCCTGACATTCCTGTCCTACTGGTGACCTCTGTTCCTTGAGGTTAACTCCAGTGTCTTTAGCTGCTCTAGCTTAATGGCCCCCGTAGTCACAGAGCCACTTGTAGCTTCTCTGGCTACGGCCATGGGGCCAGTTCCCAGAGGCCAGCCTTAGCCAGCTGCAGCTACTAGCCGCAGGAGGGGTGGCAATGCCAGGGCTGAGCATGCTTGAACCTTGCAACGGCTGCACTAGGGACTCTAAATCCGCAGCCCTGGCCCTAGGCAGCTGCAGACTCTGGAGTTAGGCACTTCCCTCCTCTAGGCCATGGCTTTAAATACCTGCGATTCCCATCACCTGCAGCAGAGGCCACCAATTCCCATGCCCCCTTCAGCCAGCACCTAGTCGTGCAGAAAGTGCAGCCTGAGTGATTGTGGAGGCTGGGTGCCAGGAGGTTCCTGTCCCTGAGCAGCAGCCCTGCAACAAGCGCAGAGTTGGGACATTAGCCGTTACTGACAAGGTTTGTCTGTGTTCCTTTTTATCTCATTGTTAGGTGTGAGAAGTATAAACTGTTCAATAGGTTCAATTAGTTGGTTAATAAGATGTTTATGAAGTAAATCACTGGCTTTAAAATAAGATCCAATCTGGAGCATATGAACTATTGACCCCTGGACTCCAGCTCTGAGAGGGGACTTGTTTACCATCAGGGGACAGGCTCAAACCAGTCCAAACCGGTTTTTCCCGCCAAAACCAGCCCTCAGCGTTCCATCTCCTCAGCACTTTTCCCGCCACAGAAGTGATATAAGCAGGGCCGTCCTTAGGATTTCTGGTGCCTAGGCGAGATTATTAAACTGGTGCCTGTGCTTGATCTGCTCTTAGCAACACAAATATAAGCATACAGTATTGGAAAACTTGCCACATTCACGTTATTAAAACCAGTTTAACTTAATTAAGCACACTGTAATGCTGATGCACTAGCACTAAAGAAGTAGCACTATAGAAAAAATTCTGATTTGACAGAATGATGCAAATAATATAATTTTTTTAATTTGTCAAAATTTTATTGGAAATTTATATGAAGAGGTATTGAAACAAAGATTTGTTTTTAATTAAAAGCAATCTTTCTGGCTTTTTTGGCTGCAAAATCAGTTTAATAAGCTGGGTTTCCAAACAGTGGGAAAATATAACCCTAGTTTTACTGCTAGGTAAAGCACAAAGTGACCAAAATGAAGTCAGCACAGAATCATCTCATCTAGATTAAGGTAGCACAGAAATGTTACAGAAGTCCTATTGTACCTTATTTTTGTTTGGAAAGACATTAGCAATAGCAGCACATTCACATGATAAAATACATAATAAATCACTGCCTCTAAAGTTCCATCAAAAACTGACATTTTCACAGCTCTAGCATGATCTGCTGTACAGATTCTTCAAAGGAAGTGTTCTGGCCTTTTAACTCATTAACTATGTATTTACTTTATGAAAGTTGGAGAAAACATTGTGAAAACGTAAAACATTGGCTGCCCAACTTCTGGGAAAAAAGCAGGAGAATCTTAGTACAACATATGGTCAGTCTATACCGGGGTCGGCAACCTTTCAGAAGTGGTGTGCCAAGTTCACTGTAATTTAAGGTTTCTCGTGCCAGTACTACATTTTAACGTTTGTAGAAGGTATCTCTCTATGTCTATATTATATAAATAAACTATTGTTATTATCTGAGGTCCTGGCCACCGGTCCTGCTCAGGCCACTGCCAGCTGAGTAAATGAAACCCCAGACCGGCAGCGGGCTGGCGGGACTGGTGGCTGGAAACCTAGACAAGCAGGGGCGGCTCTAGGCACCAGCAAAACAAGCTGGTGCCTAGGGTGGCAAAATCTAGGGGGCGGCAAAAGGCTGGGGCCCCAGCTCATCCTTCGGCTGCGAGCCGAGGCGGCCCGTCCCCTGCCGCCGGGGTGGCAGGCTGGGCCAGCGGACCTGCGGCAGTCATGCCTGCGGGAGGTCCACCGGAGCCCCAGGAAGACTGGACCTGCCCCAGGCATGACTGCGGGGGGGGCGCTCGTCCCGCGGCGCGGGTGGACCTCCGCAGGCATGACTGCGGCAGCTCAAGTGGAGCCGCGGACCCGCGAACCGTCCGCAGCCGCGGGAGGTCCAGCCGAGCCACGCGGGACCAGCGGTCCCTCTGCAGTCATGCCCGTGGGAGATCCGCTGCTCCCGCGGCTCTGGGGCGCCTCCCGCGCATGACTGCTTGGGGCGGCCAAAAACGTAGAGCCGCCCCTGTAGACAAGGATCCCAGGCCCTGCTCAGCCCGCTGCTGGTCTGGGGTTCTGACCACCAACTCCTGCCAGCCAAGTTCCCGGCTGCCAACCCCCCTCAGCCCGCGACCAGCCTGGGATTCTGCTCACCCAGGCTGGCAGGAGGCAGAGTGGGGCCGGCTGGGCTCCTGACTGGCAAGGGGCTGGCAGCCGAACACCGGAGTAGCAGTAGGCTGAGTGCTGCGGCACCCCAGACTGGCAGCAGACTGAGCCACTCAACCCCCCACCGGCCCTGCTCAGCCCGCCACCAGCCCACTCAGCCCGCTGCCAGCTGAGTGAATGGAACCCCAGGCTGACAGCAGGTTGAGTGGTTCAGCCGCCTGCTCAGCCCGCTGCCAGCCTGGGGTTCCTTGGGGGTCCCCAGGCCAGCAGCAGGTGCTGAGTGGGGCCGACGGCCGGTATCCCAGCTGGCAATAGGGCAGCAGCCGGAACCCCAGAGCAGTGATAGGCTGAGCCGCTCAGCCTGCCGCTGCGTACCATCAAAAATCAGCTCACCTGCCACCTTTGGCGCATGTGCCATAGGTTGCCGACCCCTGCTTTATACGCTAGTAAGGAGATGAGCATATTACTGTTGTTGGAGGGCTCTTATCAGGAGTAACAGGCTATAGGAAAGTCAGTCAACATTTTTTTGTTTCTCTGATGAAAACTGGCCCACTCCCTGCCTCAAACCAAACCTGTCACTAATAATTTCAAAACAACTTAATTTTCTGTTTTTGGCTAAGATATTGATTTTAAAAAAATATTGAAATTGGATTCAGGATTGTTAGCAAGAATTTTTGGCAAACAAAGTTGTTAAATGACAATCTAAATGGCAACACAGTACTGCTTTCATGCTTGGCTCACCCCCCAGCCTGCTGGTCCAACATCTGCAGTAGACCCCAAAATCCACCTCTTGGCGTGCAGAGTGGCAACAGCAGCAGCAAACCCTCAGGTCCAATCACACGCCAGTGGGCACCACCACCAGCCTTACGGACCATGGTGAAGTTAGCACAGTATCTGATCTCAGGGACAGGTCACCCATGGAGCCACAGCAGCTCATCCTGCCCTGTGCAGCTCCCCCCGGATGAGGTGGATCGCTGGCAACTGCCAGCCCGGGAGAGGCGCTCCCAGCTAGGGTGCCCAGATCCAGATGTCCTGATTTTATAGAGCCAGTCCCGATATTTGGGGCTTTGTCTTATATATGCACCAATTACCCCCACCTAGAGTGACCAGACAGCAAGTGTGAAAAATCAGGACGGGGGGGGAAGGAGCCTATATAAGAAAAAGACCCCAAAATTGGGACTGGCCCTATAAAATAGGGATATCTGCTCACCCTACCCCAACCCCCTGTCCTGATTTTTCACACATCTGGCTAACCCCAGCCCAGCCCTGTGTGACATTCCAATCCTGGCCGAGGAAGTGAGTTAACATAAGAACATAAGAACATAAGAAAGGCCGTGCAGGTCAGACCAAAGGTCCATCTAGCCCAGTATCTGTCTACCGACAGTGGCCAATGCCAGGTGCCCCTGAGGGAGTGAACCTAACAGGCAATGATCAAATGATCTCTCTCCTGCCATCCATCTCCATCCTCTGACGAACAGAGGCTAGGGACACCATTCTTACCCATCCTGGCTAATAGCCATTTATGGACTTAGCCACCATGAATTTATCCAGTCCCCTTTTAAACATTGTTATAGTCCTAGCCTTCACAACCTCCTCAGGTAAGGAGTTCCACAAGTTGACTGTGCGCTGCGTGAAGAAGAACTTCCTTTTATTTGTTTTAAACCTGCTGCCTATTAATTTCATTTGGTGACCCCTAGTTCTTATATTATGTGAATAAGTAAATAACTTTTCCTTATCCACTTTCTCAACATCACTCATGATTTTATATACCTCTATCATGTCCCCCCTTAGTCTTCTCTTTTCCAAACTGAAGAGTCCTAGCCTCTTTAATCTTTCCTCATATGGGACCTTCTCTAAACCCTTAATCATTTTAGTTGCCCTTTTCTGAACCTTTTCTAATGCTAGAATATCTTTTTGAGGTGAGGAGATCACATCTGTACACAGTATTCGAGATGTGGGCATATCATGGATTTATATAAGGGCAATAATATATTCTCAGTCTTATTCTCTATCCCCTTTTTAATGATTCCTAACATCCTGTTTGCTTTTTGACCGCCTCTGCACACTGCGTGGACATCTTCAGAGAACTATCCACGATAACTCAAGATCTTTTCCTGACTCGTTGTAGCTAAATTAGCCCCCATCATGTTGTATGTATAGTTGGGGTTATTTTTTCCAATGTGCAATACCTTACAGTTATCCACATTAAATTTCAATTGCCATTTAGTTGCCCAATCCCTTAGTTTTGTGAGATCTTTTGAAGTTCTTCACAATCTGCTTTTGTCTTAACTATCTTGAGCAGTTTAGTATCATCTGCAAACTTTGCCACCTCACTGTTTACCCCTTTCTCCAGATCATTTATGAATAAATTGAATAGGATTGGTCCTAGGACTGACCCTTGGGGAACACCACTAGTTACCCCTCTCCATTCTGAGAATTTACCATTAATTCCTACCCTTTGTTCCCTGTCCTTTAACCAGTTCTCAATCCATGAAAGGACCTTTCCTTTTATCCCATGACAGCTTAATTTAGGTAAGAGCCTTTGGTGAGGGACCTTGTCAAAGGCTTTCTGGAAATCTAAGTACACTATGTCCACCGGATCTCCCTTGTCCACATGTTTGTTGACCCCTTCAAAGAACTCTAATAGATTAGTAAGACACGATTTCCCTTTACAGAAACCATGTTGACTATTGCTCAAGAGTTTATGTTTTTCTATGTGTCTGACAATTTTATTCTTTACTATTGTTTCAACTAATTTGCCCGGTACCGACGTTAGACTTACCGGTCTGTAATTGCCAGGATCACCCCTAGAGCCCTTTTTAAATATTGGCGTTACATTAGCTAACTTCCAGTCATTGGGTACGAAGCGATTTAAAGGACAGGTTACAAACCTTAGTTAATAGTTCCATAACTTCACATTTGAGTTCTTTCAGAACTCTTGGGTGAATACCATCTGGTCCCAGTGACTTGTTAATGTTGAGTTTATCAATTAATTCCAAAACCTCCTCTACTGATACTTCAATCTGTGACAGTTCCTCAGATTTGTCACCTACAAAAGCCAGCTCAGGTTTGGGAATCTCCTAACATCCTCAGCCGTGAAGACTGAGGCAAAGAATCCATTTAGTTTCTCCGCAATGACTTTATCATCTTTAAGCGCTCCTTTTGTATTTTCATCATCAAGGGCCCCACTGGTTGTTTAGCAGGCTTCCTGCTTCTGATGTACTTAAAAAACATTTTGTTATTACCTTTGGAGTTTTTGGCTAGCCGTTCTTCAAACTCCTCTTTGGCTTTTCTTATTACACTCTTGCACTTAAGTTGGCAGCGTTTGTGCTCCTTTCTATTTGCCTCACTAGGATTTGACTTCCACTTTTTAAAGGAAGTCTTTTATCTTTCACTGCTTCTTTTACATGGTGGTTAAGCCACGGTGGCTCTTTTAGTTCTTTTACAGTTTTTCTTAATTTGGGGTATACATTGAAGTTGGGCCTCTATTATGGTGTCTTTAAAAGGGCCCACAACTTGCAGGATTTCACTTTAGTCAATGTACCTTTTAACTTTTGTCTAACTAACCCCCTCATTTTTGTATAGTTCCCCCTTTTGAAATTAAAGGCCACATTGGTGGGCAGTTGGGATGTTCTTCCCACCACAGGGATGTTGAATGCTATTGTATTATGGTCACTATTTCCAAGCGGTCCTGCTATAGTTACCTCTTGGACCAGCTCCTGCGCTCCACTCAGGATTAAATCTAGAGTCGCCTCGCCCCTTGTGGGTTCCCGTACCAGCTGCTCCATGAAGCAGTCATTTAAAGTATCGAGAAATTTTATCTCTGCATTTCGTCCTGAAGTGAAATGTTCCCAGTCAATATGGGGATAATTGAAATCCCCCACTATTATTGGGTTCTTAATTTTGATAGCCTCTCTAATTTCCCTTAGCATTTCATCATCACTATTACTGTCCTGGTCAGGTGGTCGATAATAGATCCCTAATGTTATATTTTACTCGAGCATGAAATTTCTATCCATAGAGACTCTATGGAACCTGTGGATTCGCTTAAGATTTTTACTTCATTTGAATCTACACTTTCTTTAACATATAGTGCCACTCCTCCCCCTGCACGGCCTGTTCTGTCCTTCCGATATATTTTGTACCCCGGAATGATTGTGTCCCATTGATTGCTCTCAGTCCACCAGGTTTCTGTGATGCCTATTATATCAATATCCTCCTTTATCACAAGGCACTCTAGTTCACCCATCTTATTATTTAGACTTCTGGCATTTGTGTACAAGCACTTTAAAAACTTGTCCCTGTTTATTAGCCTGCCTTTTTCTGATGTGCCAGATTCTTTTATGTGACTGTTCATCATCTGATCCAGCCCTTACATTATATTTCTCATTCCTCTGCTCCTGACTATAACCTGGAGATTCTCTATCATCAGACTCTCCCTAAGAAGTCTGTGTCCGATCCACACGCTTCTCTGCAGCAGTCGGCTTTCCCCCATCACCTAGTTTAAAAACTGCTCTACAACCTTTTTAATGTTTAGCGCCAGCAGTCTGGTTCCACTTTGGTTTAGGTGGAGCCCATCTCTCCTGTATAGGCTCCTCCCATCCCAGAAGTTACTTTCACTTTCACTCCTCTGCAGGCAGCCAGCCTCCTCCCCCCACCTACCCCCAGCACCTCACCCAACCCAGCCTGACGGAGGGGAGGAGGAGAGAGAGAGGGATGCTCCGTGGGGGAGGAGAAAGGAGGATACTCCATGGGGCAGTGGGGGAGAAGAATGGATGTTATGGGGGACAACAAAGGATACTGGTTCCAGAGCCGCAGAGCCTGCCTCACCTCACCGCAGCCGGGGGGCAAGAGTCACACTCACAGGTGAGCTCCTTCCCCCACCCCAACCCCCACCCCCTACCCGAGACCCCAGCAGCCAATACCCAACCACAGACTGTGCTGCGTTCGGCTCTCTCTAGGACCCAGCACCCCTGCTCTTACAAGCTACACTGCTTACCATCTGTCCAGGCTCCCAGCAGAGCGGTGCCCCCAGACCTAGTGGTGCCCTAGGCGGCTGCCTATTCTGCCTATGCCTAAGGACGGCCCTGGATATAAGGACGTGCTCAGCGCCTGCGCGGGGCCGTCCCCCCCAGCGACGGCCCGTCCACGGTCGGGTCTTCCCAGCGCTCCCGAGCCGGAGAGTGACGAGCCCCCTGGGTCCCGCCGTGAGACTGAGGAACAGGAGGCCTGTCACCCCCATTCCTGCCGTCCTGCATCCCTGGTGTCCAGCCTCCCACGGAGCCCCCGGGGAGTGAGAGACCCCGGGGGGGGGGGCACTGGGGCTGGGCAGGAAAGTGACTCTGCCCCGGGGAACCTGGGAGAAGCCTCAGAGCTGCCTCAGCCCCAGTGGGATTTGGGGCAGAGACTGGGGCCTGGCGGGGATCCTGTGGTGTGGGGAAGATGGGGGTATCAGGCAGGGAGGGGAGAAGCTGGAGTTGTAGGGAGGGGAAGGTCAGTGGGACGCGGGGGGGGGGGGGGTTGAACTGTCTCTGTGCAGCCAGGAAATTCCCGCGGGTGGGGGGAGTGGCGGGTGGGCGAAGGGTGGAGGGTTAATTGGATCCGGTCCCTGTTTGTGCCACTTGTCTCTCGCCCCCGATACAAAGTCTCTCTAGTTCTGCCCCTTTTCTCGCTCAGTGTCTCACACGGGCTATAAAATCTGGGCGATTTCCCCCTTTCCTCCAATGATCAGCTCTCCCGTCTCCCCGATTTCCCCGTTCTCCCCATGAGTCTCAAACGTCAGTTTAAAATCTTCTCTAGTGAGGGGCATTTTCCCACCCGTTTCATCTGCAGCGATTTGTCCTTGTTTAGGTGGGAAATTGTTGCCCTGAGTCATTCCCCCGCACATGGCTGCCCCTGGAGTGGGGGTGGGATGGCTCAGTGGTTGGAGCACTGGCCTGCTAAACCCAGGGCTGGGAGCTGACTCCTTGCGGGGCCATTTGGGGATTTAGTTGGGGATTGGCCCTGCTTTGAGCAGGGGTTGGACTAGACACCTCCTGAGGTCCTTCCAACCCTGATCTTCTAGGAGATGCCGGGTCTCTGCCAGGGCAGGGAAGGGAGGCGCACGTGTCCCCCATGGGGACTGCCCAGACCCCGTTTCCCAATCCCAGTTGTTGCCCCCTAACTACCAACACAGTTGCCCCCAACCATCAGTTGCCAGTCACCCGCCCGTCCCCCACTGCTGCCCCCTTCCTTTATCCAGGGACCTTTCAGCTCCCCCTCCCTTGCCCTTTTAATCAGCTCCTTAAAGGGCTCCCTGCTGCCCATGGCAATGGTGGGGGTGGGGGAACCATCACTTTGTGTTTATGTATTGGACAGTCGTATAAAATCCAGTCCAACAGTCCCCTTTTCCACTAGTTCGTTAACAGCCAGGGTGAGCTGGAGCGGTTCGCACGGTTCGCGAACCCGTTGTTAAATTTAGAAGCGGTTTTAGAACCGCTTGTTAAGTAACTTCCCTGCGAGGAAGGTTTGATGGGCTCTGCCTGGGAAGCCTGTAATTCCTCTCCCGGCCGCCGGGGCGCGCGCTGCAGGAGCCACGTGAGCTGCCTCCTGGCCCTGCTGCTGCTCCTGCTCTTTGGAGCTCTGGCCTGGGGCTCCTGCTGCTGCCTGGTTGGTGCCCGGCTGCCTCATGCTGGTCCCAGCCCCCCCCCCGTGTGAGTGTCTGCGCCCCTCCCCCGCCCAGAGCCCCCTGCCAGCAGCCCCCCGCCGCAGTCAGCCCCTGCCCCCAGCCAGCCTCTGCCCCTGCCAGCCCCAGCCAGCCCCTGCCCGCAGCTACCTGCAGCCACCCCTGCCCCAGCCCCTGCCCCCAGCCAGCCCCTGCCACCCCTGCCCACAGCCGCCCCTGCCAGCCCCTGCCCCCAGCCAGCCCCTGCCCGCAGCCACCCCTGCCCGCAGCCCCCAGCCTCCCAGCCACCCCTGCCCACAGCCACC
Organism: Mauremys reevesii; assembly: GCF_016161935.1. Lineage (NCBI taxonomy): Eukaryota > Metazoa > Chordata > Testudines > Geoemydidae > Mauremys > Mauremys reevesii. The sequence continues at coordinate 18,677,340 of NC_052636.1, read as the reverse complement.
CCTGCCAGCCCCAGCCCCCAGCCACCCCTGCCCCAGCCGCCCCCAGCCACCCCTGCCCCACTCCTGCCCACAGCCACCCCAGCCACCCCAGCCTGCAGCCAGCCCCTGCCTCCTGCCCCCAGCCCGCCCCTGCCCCCAGCCCTCCCTGCCTTCCCTGCCCCCAGCCCTCCCTGCCAGCCCCAGCCAGCCCCTGCCCCCAGCCAGCCTGCCACCCCTGCCCCAGCCAGCCCCTGCCCCAGCAAGCCCCTGCCACCCCTGCCCCAGCCAGCCCCAGCCACCCCTGCCCCCAGCCAGCCCCAGCCACCCCTGCCCCCAGCCAGCCCCCAGCCAGCCCCCAGCCACCCCTGCCTGCAGCCACCCGCCTGCCCACAGCCGCCCCTGCCCCACCCCTGCCCACAGCCACCCACAGCCAGCCCTGCCCACAGCCGCCCCTGCCCCGCCCCTGCCCACAGCCACCCGCAGCCAGCCCCTGCCCACAGCCAGCCCCTGCCCACAGCCACCCCCCTGCCTGCAGCCAGCCCCTACCCACAGCCGCCCCCTGCCCCGCCCCCTGCCCACAGCCACCCGCAGCCAGCCCCAGCCCACAGCCGCCCTCTGCCCGCAGCCAGCCCCTGCCCACAGCCGCCCTCTGCCCACAGCCAGCCCTTGCCACAGCCACACCTCTGCCCGCAGCCAGCCTCTGCCTGCAGCCCTGCCCACAGCCGCCTCTGCCCGCAGCCAGCCCCTGCCCACAGCCGCCTCTGCCCACAGCCAGCCCTTGCCACAGCCACCCTCTGCCCGCAGCCAGCCTCTGCCTGCAGCCCCTGCCACAGCCACCCCTGCCTGCAGCCACCCCTGTCCACAGCCGCCCGCAGCCACCCCCTGCCCACAGCCACCCGCAGCCCGCCCGTCTGCATCACCTGCCCACAGCCAGCCCGTGTCACTCCCTGCCTCCAGCTATCCCTGCCCCATGCCCACTGGTGCCCTGCAGTTCCCAGGGCAGTAACCCTGCACACCTGCTTTAATGAGGGGGGGGCAGGGAGCAGCTGGGACCCCACATGTGCACACCCTAGAGTGACCAGACAGCAAGTGTGAAAAATCAGGACGGGGTGAGGGTAATAGGAGCCTATATAAGAAAAAAGACCCAAAAATTGAGACTGTCCCTGATCACCACGCACACATGTGAAACGGAGCTCATTTCTAGTTCAGCCCCATCTTTTTAAAAAAGAACTTTAGGTAGGGTTAAAATACATCTGTATTTTCCTGGACATGTCAGGCTTTTCGGTTCTTAATCACCTCCTGGGAAAATATGGACGTATGGTAACCCTATTGGTACAAAAAATACATGCTGTCGCACATCCCTTCAATCTGAACTTTTTATAGGGAACCCGTTGTTAAGATTTTGGCAGCTCATCACTGTTAACAGTGATATAAAATCCCCTCAGATCTTGGTGTTTTTCTCTTGTGTTATCAAATCGCAGTGTGAGTTGAGAAGTATCGCAAATCCATGGCAAATGGCCTCGGTGAGGGGTTGCGTCCCACAGTGCAAAGATGCAGCCACCTCTGGGGTGGATCCAGGGTGGCCATTATTTGCTAGTGACAGGCCATGGACATTTCTTATCTATTTTGTCCCTCCAGGCCTTCCATACTCCAGTTCAAGAGACATCCCCAGGGCTCCCTCTGCCTGTGTGACTGGCCAGCAGGGGCGGTGGTCACTTTATCCACTTCTCAGGCACTGTGAGGTAACAGTGTTGCTGGGTGGGAGGGGCTGTGGGGAGATAGCAGCTGAAGGGGGATTGTGGTGGGGAGGCCTCTGGGGGGCTGGGCAGGGGGTACCCTAGTGAGGTTGGTGGGTTCTGGAGATTTGGGGTTTCAGGGGTGGGTGTGATGTGCCCAGCCCTGAGGCTGTGGGTCCTGGAGGTGGGTATCGCTGGGGCCTGGTGGCTGCAGAACAGCCGGGTGGGCGTCTCTTGGGAGGTGGGACAGGGGTTAGAGGAGCCTGGTGCTGTGCCAGGGGCTCTGTCTGGGCTTCCCGCAGACTCCTGGGATCGCTGCCCTGCCCAGTGCACAGAGTGTGTGTGGGAGAATCCCTGGCGCTAGGCCAAGGGGTGCCCCTGTAAGCATCAGGGGATCCCGCAGGGGGAGGAGGGGTGCCAGGCAAAGGGCAGGGCAGATCCTGCTGGAGGGTGAGGGGGATCCTAGGCAAGCAGTGAGGACTGAGTTCCCAGCGGGGTCCCTTTGGGGGTCTCTGGCTGTTGGGGTCTCTTGAGTGGGGAACCCTGGGATTCCCAACCTGGCACTGAAGGTCTGGGGGGGGTTCTCTGGCTGGTGGGGCTCTGAGGGTAATCTGAGGTCCCTGGCCAGGGACTCTGGGGGCTGGGTCCCAGGTAGTATCTGGGGGGGGGGTTGGCTGGGGCTCTGGGGGCTGCTCCTGACCTCGCTTCTTCTCCCTGATTAGCTTATGCCAGAATCCTGACTCCAAGCACTGCCCGACATTCCCTGGCCAGGCCCAGTCACTGTGATAACTTTCTAGCCACTTATCAGACACTGTGAGGTGAAATCACAGATTTTTGCTCTGCTCCCCTCTTGAAAACTGCAGGAACTTCCAGTTCCATTGTTCTAGATTGTCCAGTCCATTGTCCAGTCCTTGTCCTGGATCTGGGGGTGAGGGAGGAGGGAAGGGGGTCAGCACTGCCGCACAATGGTCTCTTCCACAGCATTCTGGACTCATTCTTTCTGAACTCTGGTTTCACTGAGACCATTGTTAATCCAGAGTCACGGTATGGAAAGACAAGGAGTGACTCCGGATGGACAGTGGGGCAAATGAGATCAGCAATTCTCCCTGTGAGGAGGGGCTCTCATTAGCTGCTCTCCCCAGAGAGCTAAAGGAGGGAAGCTGCTCAAACGCTCTGTCTCCTGCTCAGGAGATTGGGGTTCAGCTTCCTGGGTCAGACGCTGCAGCCTCCATTGTGATCTGGGAGACCAGGCTTAGCAGCTGCTGCTCCCAGTGGGGTTCTGTGCTGGAAGTGACCTTAATTAAAGCTGCTTCTCTGCCCGGCCCAGGGGATGACTTTCTCCAGCTGGTCCTAGCCCCCTAGGGCAGCCCTGGGCCCTGTTAATACTAAATTCTGAGCCAGAGTCTCCAGGTAACTGAAAGACCTCAGGGAAAGTGCTGGGGTCTGGCAAGAAAGTGACTCTGCACAAACAGCCCCTCCTCATTTCTCCTCCCATTAGCAATTGCCAGGAGAAAATCCAGCCATGGGAGAGCAAAGCCCGCAGGAATGGGATTGTCCCAGCCAGAGGGGCAGGGAGAGAGGACGGGAAGGAGAGACTGAAAGGGCAGTGGTAGAAATGAGGTGGGGAGAGATTTCCAGCTCTCTAGTCCACCGAGACACATGTATTGCTGCATCCTGGACAGAACCACTTTCCAGTGGACAAAACAAGGATCAGACAGAGGAAAAGCCAGTTCCTGACTCCATATTCCCCTGCTGGTGTGACTGCCGTGGGGTCAGTGTCCGAGGGATCCCCCACAGTGACTCCTTTGGTTTCTAGCCTTGAGTTCAGAAACTTTGTTAGGGGGTGAGGGATGGGAGAAGGGAGGTTAAAAATGTGTCTGTGGGCTTAGCCTGGCAGGAGGGGCCGGGTCTACATTGTAATAAACAGATTGAGCATTTCCCAGCATGGCGGGATCTAGGGTGTCTGCAGGGAAAGGGCCTGGGGGAATTCTGATGTGAAATTAACTAAAACTGGTTCTGAAACGCCCACAACTGCCCTTCTCCCCCAGACAGGCTGCAGAATGACGTCCATGTTTTGCTCCAGCTCATCCCAGCCTGGCATGGGACAGGGAAGAGAAATGGCTGCAGTGGAGCCAACTCAGGTAGAGATTATCGGGAGGTTGCTGGTGGGTTCCTGCTGGAGGAGAGGGACAGCAAATACACCGGAGATGGGAAGGTTTGCACAGTCTGGTTTGGAGGTTGGAGCGGGGCAGGAAATGCACAGGGTGGGGAAAGCAGGACGCCAGGGTGTGGCAAACCTGCTGGGAGTTATTTAATAAGTGGCCTAGATTCTAGGAACAGACCCAGGAGGTTGGGAGGTGGAAATGCCCTAATTTGTGAAGAAAGAAAATAGCCCACCTACATGGAGCTAGTCAAACTGAGCAGACTCCCAGTGCTGGAGCCTGAGCTCACTAACCAGCGGCTGCTGTGAGATATGAAGGGGGCACCCATGAGTCAGGCTTATTGGAGCTGCCTCTCCCTTCATATCCCGCTCCTCACAATGGGGAGGTTATTGGGCTTCCTACCAGGGAGCTCTCCCTGGACCCTGCTAGGGGCTCCATCTCCTGTATCGGTCGGTGGCCAGTAGGGGTGTGATGGATCTGCTGGGAGAGACAAGGGGCTCTCTCTTCGTCCCCTCACCCTGGTATTTGCTGGATACGCTGAGCGGGGTCGGGGTGGGACTCTGAGTGCGATCCACCCACAGCTTCCATTTGATTGGCTCCTCTCTGCCACAAATAGTGGGGCTGTGAGTGGGGAAAGAGATCCTGAGTGTTGGACTCTTGCTCTTTCAGGGGCCGGTGACCTTCGAGGAGGTGGCTGTCCATTTCACCAGGGAAGAGTGGGCTCTGCTGGACCCCACTCAGAGAGCCCTCTACTGGGATGTCATGCAGGAGAACTATGAGACTGTGACCTCGCTGGGTAAGGGTTCCTGTCCCTCAGTTCTTGGAAGGGAAATGAAGAGAAAAGGTTCACGCCAGCCCCACAATGCCACCTCTACTCTGTCCTGTTTCTGCATCACCCCAATATGCCAGTGACACACACACTACCAGAGACCCTCCCATGCTGCAAAACACTTCGGGAACACAGCAGAGGAGCAGTATCACACAGTGTCAAATAGCTCCTCTTTACTCAAGTAAAACTGGGGGTTAGGTCCAGCATAATGAACAGAAGCTTCCTACCCCCGGCCTTCTCTCAAACCGTGAGGCTTCTCTATCCAAACCAGAATGTGCTTGGAGTGTAACAAGCAGGCAGCTGGAGTCAGAGCTGCTGGTCCAGAGTTACTTATCACACAAACACTCTGTGCGTCCTTGAATGCTGGCTGAGGGTATCCAGACAGGGGATCTCCAGCAGCAGAACACTGAATCTCACCCAGGATTACAGATGACACAACTCCTCACTGCTCTGGATTGCACCCCAGCATGTGAAAATGTCCTAGGTTGGTAGTGACGTTTCTTGAGACATGCAGAGTCTTGCTCCCATATCACCAGGTGTAATAACAATAACAGGAAAGGCCGAATATGGAAAACTGCTTGTTCAGCTTGCTTTTGACCTGCATCATATTTTGCAATATATTCCAAATAAGGAAATTAACGTGCAACCTATGTGTCATTGTTTGGGGTTTTAAGCTTTAAAAGGCTTGTGTGATTTTTAGCTCAGGGGGACAGTATTCCAATAGCTGTTGCCCCTGCACTAACCAAGAAAAGAACCTCAGGATGAGCTGATTCAAAATCAATCGTGTGGTCGTTTTCCACAACAGCTTCAAGAGGTCCCTGTGATGGAATGTAAATGTCTTCTTCACACCTTCCCCCTGCAGGAGAATGGCTGTTTGACCAGCTGTTTGCCTTGCTGTCTCTGAGGAACTGCTCTGTGGGTGTTCCCCAGAACTGTAACTTTTTCAGTAATCTTATACTCTAAAATCTCATAACTTTACATACAGTGTTACTACACATTTTAACAGGAGGATAATATTCAGTAGATTATGCATTTTCAAATGATACCTCACAAGCCATACTGTGTACAAAATTGATTATAATTTTCTAGAAGAGTGAACACAGGGGTGTAGACTGACACAGTGTCTGTGTGTGTGTTCCCAGCAGATATGTGGGTATTTCAATCCCTCATAAGCACAGTGTTCGGCATCTTCAAGGCCCTGGGGAACTGGTCCTGGGAATTCACTGGTTTACCAAGTGTGACACTGTATGGAATTGTGAGACACTTTGGTATTAATAATAAAAATAATAATATAATCTGATAAATTTGCAATGAATCGTGCTAGATATGCCATGCCAAGTGTCAGTGAAAATGTTATGATTTGCCAAGTATGGTAATTTTGTTTCTATGTTTGTATCACCTTTGTATTGTGAGTTATAGATATGTGGGGTATATCTGTATTTCCAGATTTGTGCAGTATTTCTGGGTGACACCCCCAGACATATTGGCATAAACACTGCTTAGCCTGTTTGATGGCCCATTCAGGGTCATCATCTGTACAATGAGTCCATGGAAAGGACCAAGGGGATACACCTATTGAGTCAGCAAGACATGCCGGGGTATGCCTGTGTAATGAGAACTCCAAGGCTTTTCCATGCCACGTGCTGTGAAGCTTGTGTTTGGGACACAGGAAGTACAGGCCACATGCCAAAAGGAATATAAAGGGCAGCTGCATCATCTCCATTTTGTCTTCAATCCCCCTTCCTACCTCTGGAGCAACTTCTCTACAAACTGAACCCTGGAACAAAGGACTGAATGACCCATCCAAGCTATGGATGTGTTCCAGACGGACTTCCAAGCCAGCAACTCACCAATACTGCTAAGAACCTGATATATCCATTTTGGAATGTATCTGACTGCTTTACCATTTAACTTCTTTCTGTCTTTCTTTTGTTTAAACCTTTAGTTTAGATGCTAAAGGATTGTCTGGAAGGATGGAATTTTGGGTAATATCCAAACCTATACTGACCTGGTGATGTGGGTGAGCCTTTGGGGTCAGAGGAACACTTTGTTTATGTGAGCAGAGTTTTTAAATAACCTCTCACTGTACTGGATCTAGTTGCTGATTGGGAGTCAGAGAACAGGGATGCAATAATGGGGGCTGCGTGATTTCTTTTTTCAGCTTCTCGATAACCCATGTGGGGGATCAGAAGCACAGTTTGTGACTGGTCGGTGAGTTTAACTTCAGTGTTAACCAGCAGTTTTGGGAGCATCTGCTCTCCCTTTTTCAGCCTGCCCTAACTTTTTCGCATTTTCAGTGAGAACTGCCCCTGGCCCACCAGGTCACACCAAGCTCTGAAGTTAAATTAATAGAATGTTTTTTTATGACCAAGTCTTATGAAATCAACTGAACTCCTTTGTTTTCTTTCATCTGAGCAGGGTTTCTAGTTTTCCAATGTGTTGTGATCTCCCAGCTGGAACAAGGGGAAGAGCCATGGGTCCCAGACCTCCAGCGGTCAGAGGAAAGAGAGATCCTGAGATCTCCCTGCACAGGTGAGGAAACATTAAATCACCTCAGAATCTGTAAGTGCCTGAAGGAAACATCTGGGATGCCCAACAAAGCCCTTGGGAGGTCTCTCAGTTCATTATTATCCCTAGCAGGGGTCGTATCCTCAGGGTAAATATAGTTCATGGATTCCTATAGATCCTAGCAGACACCAGGCAGTGGCTTCCTCCCTTCCCCCTGCGTATTTGGATGGGATGTGAAGGCTGAATTCATCCCCCTCCTCTCTCCTATTTGGGGGAAGAGTTTGGGGGAGTTCAGCTCCTGATTTTTATTTGACCTGTCTTCAGCACTTGTTTTTGTTTGGTCTTCCCCTTTCCATCCCTGTTTGAGGTTTCTGTCTCTATCACAGCAGGTGATGCAATGGCATGTGAGAAAGAGGAGCAGAATTCTCAGCCTGGAAATGTTGAGCCAGTGGGTAAAAACAGAGCATTATCTCAAAGATCGAAAAGGAATGTGTCCAGGAGTCATGAGCAGGGAAAGTCCTGGGAGATTCAGCACAGACCAAAAACAGATCAAGGAAACCAGGCAGGGAAGAAAGTGGATAAATTTATTTCCTGTTGGGGAACTCAGAAGGTCCTCATGGAAACTACAACACAGCAGGATATCCTCAGGCGAAAGAGAAAAAATACATGCAGGGAGTGTGGAAAAACCTTCTCTTACAGCTCAGGCCTTTCTGTACATCAGAGAATCCACACAGGGGACAGGCCCTATGAATGCCGTGAGTGTGGGAAAACCTTCAATCGCAGTTCGCACCTTATTAGTCATCAAACAATCCACAGAGGAGAGAGGCCCTATGAATGCCGTGAGTGTGGGAAATGCTTCACTAGCAGCTCAAACCTTAGATTTAATTTACCTTGGTTCCTCAACTGTTGCTACAGCTCTACTACCCATCAGTCCAAAGACTGAGAGAAATGGAGAGTTCCAACCATTATCCTTTTAGAATCTTATTGTTCCTCTCTCTGTTTTTTGTGCTGGCCTTTCTATTCTATCACTTTCTGCCTTTGTTTAGTGGTAACAGTTGGTTTCCATCATTCATGTTTGTTTAAATCAATATCCGTTGTGAAATAAATTTTTTGCTTGTTCGATAACTGTACTCAGGTGCTGTGTGAGATACAGTAGCAATGGTCCTCAGTGAAACTAGTAACCTGGGATACTTGGGGAAGAGAGGATCTGGGATTTCACCGAGTATCTGGTGATCCAGGCTGGACCCCAGAGGGGGACACATTGAAGGAACTCAAGGGTTAAGGTGGCTGCTGTAGCTCAGAGGAGGGTCCTTGAGTTCCAGCAGGCTGGTGAGTTTGGTCACTAACATCCAGCTGCCAAATGCAAAACTCCCTCTTCCTTGTGGCAGGTGGCAACAAGGAGACTCACAGTCCTCAGCACCCCGAGAAAGGTCACAATGTGTCTCTGTGTTGATCCACCTGTCAAATCCACACAGGGAAAGCTCCCGATAGCACAAAACTCTGCCCTATGAAATCATGGAACATGTGCTCTTCGCTCTGTGAAAGCATGTAAAGAATCCAAGCGCTGGAGGACAGGGTTTGGGTCCAGAGTGACCTAGACAAATTGGAGGATTGGGCCAAAAGAAATCTGAGGAGGTTCAACAAGGAGAAGTGCAGAGTCCTGCACTTAGGATGGAAGAATCCTATGCACTGCCACAGACTGGGGACTGACTGAGTGAGGGGGGTTTGATAGCAGCCTTCAACTACCTGAAAGAGCAGCAGTGTGGGCTTTCTCCTGGCCACTTTTGCTGGGCTGGGCAGGCGTCCTGGAGGCCTTTCTAGAAGAGAACTGGGAACGGAGTTAGAAAAACCAATGTGAAAACCAGAACCTCAGGTTTAGACTCATTTATTTATAATATTAAATCTTCAATTCTAGTGTCACAGTCAATACAATTGCTTCAGCCTGATAGTTGCCCAAAGGGAAACTTAACGTCTCTCCAAGGGGAGTGGAGAGAAAGCACTTTTCAGAGTCCAAGAGAGACAAGGCGGGTGAGGGTAAGACCTTGCAGAGGACCAACCTCTGTTGGTAAAAGAGACGAGCTGTGGAGATAACCCAGCACCCTTCTTCAGTTCTGTGTAGCCTGGAAGCTCGTCTCTTCCATAACCAGCAGTTAGAACATAAGAACAGCCACACTGAGTCAGACCAGTTCATCTAGCCCACTCTCCCGAAAGTGGCCAATGCCCGGCGCCCCAGAGGACCCCTGGGACCAACATGGATACAACACCACCACAAACAAGGTTAAAAGTCAATGCACATGGGAGAAGCATCTTGTTTTTCCATGGGCGGTAGGTTTGTAGAAATTTTGGTGGTGCCCAGAACCTGCCCAAACTCCCCACCTGCCCACGGTTCTGGGAGTGAGTTTGGGGTGTGGCTGGGGATGAGAGGTTTGGGGTGTGGGAGGGGGCTCAGGGCTATAGCAGAGGGTTGGGGTGTGGGGTGATGGCTGTGTGGTGGGCTGGGGATGAGGGGTTCATGATGCAGGAGGGGCTCAGGTTGGGGCAGACGGTTAGGGTGCAGGGGATGAGGGCTCTGGCTGGGGCTGGGAATGATGGGTTTGGGGTGTGGGAGAGGCTCAGTGCTAGAGCAGAGGGTAGAGGTGTGGGGGTGAGGCTCTGTCTGAGGCTGGGGGTTTGGGGTGTTGGAGGCTCAGGGCTGGGGCAGAGGTTAGGGTGCAGGGGATGAGGGTTGTGTCTGGGATGGGGATAAGGTGTTTGGGGTGTGGGAGGGCTCAGGACTAGGGCAGAGGGTTGGGGTGCAGGGGTGTGTGAGGGCTCTATCTGGGGCTGGAGATGAGGGGTTTGTGGTGTTGGAGGGGGCTCAGGGCTGGGGCAGAAGGGTGGGGTGTGGGGGGATGAGGACTCTGGCTGGGACTGGGGATGGGAGGTTTGTGGTGTTGGAGGGCTCCTGGCTGGGGCAGAAGGTTGGGGTGTGTGGGGATGAGGACTCTGGCTGGGACTGGGGATGGAGGTTTGGGGTGTGGGAGGAGCTCAGGGCTGGGGCAGAGGTTGGGGTGTGGGGAATGAAGGCTCTGGCTGGGAATGGGAGGTTTGGGGTGTGGGAGGGGCTCAGGGCCTCGGGCAGAGGGTTGAGGATGTGGTGGGTGGGTGGGTGAAAGCTCTGGCTGGGGGTGTGGGCTCTGGGGTGGGGCAGGGCTGGGGATGAGTTTGGGGTGCAGGCAGGCTGCTCCGGGACAAGGGCCAGAAAGGAGGACTCCCCCCAGCCCTTTCCCTGCTGGCAGCAGCAAGCTCTGGGGGAGGAACCTCATTCCCAGCAGCACACTCACTCCCACCACTGTCGCTGCAGAGCTCCTAGGGCCCTTCTCAGGTCCAGGAATCTCCCTCGCCTCCCCCATTTTGGGTGCTGGGGGGTGCTGCATGCACCTCCTCCCCTGCTGTTGCCCCTGACTATAGCCTCACTGGGGGTGGGGGATGGGGCTGTCTCCTTGCCCAGCATGGGGCAGGAGTGGTGACTGCAGGGGGCTGTGATGGTGGAGGGTCCCACCGGAAAAGGGAAGGTCTGAGGTGGAAGGGCAGGCTCAGAGTCAGTCTGCCCTGGCAGCGAGTTGGGAAGTGGGGGCACTAGGACCCTGTGGCAGCAGTTGCTGCAGGGAGGCAGCATGGAGCTGCATGGAAGAGGCAGGGACACTCTGCTCCATCCGGGGCCCAGGGACATGCATGGGGCCAGCACGGGGGCCGGGGGGACACTCGGGGGAAGCACGGGGGGGGGCAGGTGGGGCCAGAGGGGAGACCCAGCCCCAAACTTTGGTGGAGCTGGGCCCCAGGGCTCTGAATATTGCTGGTGCCCAGGCACCACGTGGGTATATAACTCGCCGCCCATGTGTGTTTCATTCCTTATGTGCTAGTCCCATCATGTGGCCATTTCCTTTTCTTCCTTTCTGTTAAAAGCTTTGGTGTTTTGCACAGAAACATTATTTCCCCAGGAGAGACCCAGGAGTGGGGCTGCATTCCTGTGCCAAACAGTCACTGGAAGGGGGCAGACAAGGCCTTTAGGACGAGGCGTCCGTCACTGTCAAAGATCATCTCCCTCCTGCAGGTCACTGGCAGCCTGAATTTGTTCCTTATCCTCCCAGAGTCTGGGGGTGGAATCAGCACTACCCAGCCCCTCCGTGTGTAGCAGGAACAAACACAAACCTGGTCTTTAAAACAAGCTGTCCCCTTCCTTCTCAGGGAAGATTTTCTGTGATTGAAGTTGAGCTTCAGTTCCCTCTCCTAGGGCTGGGGCGGGTGTGGGGCCAGCTCCCAGTGAGATCTGTTTTCACCTTTGCCCCCTTTCAGTCACTCTGGGATGGTAACTCTGCCCCCAGCTGTCAGGCAGCTTCCAGCCCATCCACCCTACTCACTAACTCTGTGGTCATGTGTCACTCCCCTGCCAGCACACAGAGCCTGCAGGAAAGCTACCCTGCCAGATGCATTAGTGGTGTGCGTAGGTGCTTTCTTAGCACTTCATCTGGGTTTGATTCCCAGCCAAGGCAATAATGGCTGTTCTCTTCTGTTGTTTCCTCGTCTGGAAGTGGTTTAATTTCAGTCACATTGTGTAACAATCACATTATCTATAGAATGAGACAATAAATGTGTCAAAGTCAAGCAGGTAATACAGGATGGAGGCACACAAGGGACTGGAATGTGTCATCTGAGAAAGACAGAACCCTTGGAAACCTGCATCTCCCATCCCTGGACTTGCGTGTTATGATTGGATCTGTGTTAGCTGTTTTTAGGATGTTCCTGCATGAATTTTTGAGTCTTTTATTGCTACTGCATATTCCTTTGATGTTAAAATTATAATGACATTAACTAAATGGAGGCACAATAAACATAACCCCCAAGTTGCAATACAGGTGGGGAAAGGGACGATCACGGTTAAGCCAAACACGTCAAAATAAAAATTAATACTAAAAAGGGGAGAGGGAAGAGATCAGGTATGTGGAGATCCTTGATATTTCAATGCACATTGTTAGAATCAAAGATCAGACTTGACACTGGAAAACTACCTGTCTCTCTGAACACCTGTGATGAGCAAGATGGAGTTAGGACACCTGTTCTGCTTCAATCATTTATTGTCTCTCTGTTCTCTCCTTCTTCGCCCCAATTCCTCGCCTCCAATGTCTCTGCCTTTCTCCTCTTGCTCCCTCTCCCTGCCCTTTCCAGGAACTCACACTCTACAGAATTTAGGACAAGCCAGAGCTCCCATGTTCTGCACATGAGCCTGTGTCAGAGGACGTGGGACCCGGTCAGAACCAGTCACCAGATCAATATGACCCTTTATGGGCGACTTCTCTGCCTACTCTGCAATTTACATCTCCTCTCCCCGCAAACAGGGTGGGGTACAGCTCTGACTGAGAGGCCTCACAGGAGAAATTTCAGCCAAAAGACAAATTTTTGTGAAATGTTGAGAAATGAAGAGCCTCCCAAATCCCCAGAACTCTAGTGTCACCCCATGGCACCAGCACAGGGAACCCAGTGAGATGGGGTTACAGAATACAAGGGGGAGGCAGCAGGGAGAGAGTTGACAGGGAATCTCTCTTTTCCTTCTCTTCACTTTCTGTTCTTCTCTTTCCTTCCAGGAACTGCAGTCACAGCAGGGAGGGGTTTGTCTCCGTGTCTGTCACGGAGGTGGTGGAAGTGACGGATTCTGTGATTTCCTGCAACCTCCGTAACTTCTGCAGTGGCCACAGTGGCTGACTCCAGGGCCACTCAATCAACTGGCTCCAGGGACCGCCCAAGCAGCGGCCAATGCGGCTGGCCCTGGGGACCACTTGACCAGTGGTCCCGAGGGCAGGAGCAGCCACAGCAGTGGCCTCTGGCAGCACTTCTGGGGTGGCCAGAGCAGCAGCTGGCCCCTGGGGGCCCCTGCCCTAGCAGCAGCTGGAGTGGCAGCGACTCTCAGGGCTTCTCCCCTGGTAGCTGGTGCTCATTAGCCATCAAATAAATCAAAACACTTCCCCCTGCAAGTGGATTTAGCCCGGGACCCTCAGAGTCAGCAGCTGTTACGCCCCCACTGAGCTCTCTGGTCAGGTGTCCTAGTGCCGGGAGCCTCCGATTTAGATCCTAAAATAGCGTTTTTGCACCAGGGGGGCTGAAATTTTGGACCAGACATTGTAGCTCCACTGTTATTTTACTGAATTGCTTCAAAACAGCAAGTGTAGAAAGTCTCCTAAGTGCCAGGCTCTCTGCCATGGAAACAGCTGCCCCTGCTCTCCAGGAGTCTGTGCGTTCCACCCAGCAACGTACACACCTGCTCCGCACTGAAGGGGGGTCAGACAGTGACGGTAACACAAATCTTCAGACTATTAACCCAGGTCCCTTTCTTTAACCCAGGACATGCCAGTCACCTGTTAGCCATGGTGTTATCTTCATCTTCAAATACCTCTCAGGACATTGAACAGAGGAGTGAAACCCCTCCCCGAATGGCTCCCTGTTGAGGCGCTGTGAACCTGCCCCTGGAGACTGTCTGGTTTTATACTCTTAGAGCTTTTTCTCTTCAAACCCCTTATCCCAATCTCTGGGCCAACCTCCATTTCAGAGTTTAGAATTTACTCTCATCACCTTATGGCACTTTCCATGTGACTGAGACAAAGCAAGTGGGGGAAGCTCCGTGGCTAATGAAAACCAATGCTCTGGGTGAGGCCTGAACTCACACCCACAGCTGTATTTCCCCCTGCATGAGCCACTATAGGTGCTTCTTAGACAAACTTGGGCTGTAGGTGGTTATGTGTGTCTGTGCTTCACCACTTTGGCTGCTCTGTGAAAAGCTGATGGTTCAAACAGAAGCTGGTGGGGTTTTGTTTTGTTTTAAGCAATTAGAGTCTAGTACATTTTAACAGGCAGAAAATGTCCTATTCTGGTCTAGCCCCATTTGACTCCTTCTGTTCATCTTCTTCCTTCGCCCTCAGTGTCTTTCCTTCCCCATTGGGGACATGCAGAGATGAACCCCAGTCAGTCTGTGTCACAGAGAGTCTGTATCTCCTAAGGAATGTGGGTGAAGGATTCCAGCTGAATTAACGCCGCTCACCTGGGTTAGAAACATTTGTTTCTTTCAGAGCACATAATGGGAAATGGGACATTAATTCAGACCCAGGAGGCAAGGCAGAGGCTTCATGCTCTTGATCTCCATGAAGGGAGAGAGGATCCCCAGGAAGGAACAGAGCTTCCTTTAGATTCAAGCTGGGTCTCCTGGAAGTTGGAAAAGACCCTTGGTCACTGAGGATCTCATGGGATCGTGCTGCTCCAGAGGCTCGAGAGTCCTGGGTGCAGGGAGGGTGTCACTGCACAGTCTGAAATGGAAGGGAGGACCCTGGAAGGGAAGGGAGGAACAGAAAATGGAGAGGAATGAAACAGAATAAACGCCTCTTCTGTCTCCCATCCCCAACCCAGCAAGAACTGTTATCAGTGGGGAAACTCCCCACGATGAATGGCAGAGACCACAGAGACATTTGCCTCATGCTGAGAAGTAAGGTGACCAATCACCAAGTGTGAAAAATCAGAGACTTTCACCAGATGCATTGGTGGTATAGTGGTGAGCATAGCTGCCTTCCAAGCAGTTGACCTGGGTTCGATTCCCAGCCAATGCAATGATATGATGGTTCCTCCACTGGGAATTGGTTTAATTTCAGTCATATTGTATCAGTTTATCAAGGGAATGAGAGAATCAGTGTCCCAAATCCCAACAGGTCATTAAACACCCAGTGGAGGAAGAAAGGGTGGGACTATATAATGAGCAGTTGGAGTCATCCTGGTATTACAATGCTTGGTTTATTTTTTTAATTTCCTTTACTTCCTCTCCTTTTAGACTCAGAGCCTTTAAGGTCAGAAGGGACCAGTGTGATCATCTAGTCCGACCTGCTGCACCTTGCAGGCCAAAAGACCCCACCCACCCACTCCTGGAATAGACCCGGGAGGGGAGGCAGCTCTGTGCACTGCCCCTACCCCAGGCAGCACATGGAGGCCCTCTGCTCCCCTCCCCCCACAAGGGGTGTGCAGAGATGTGCCAGCAGCACTAAGGTGGCTCCATGCCCACTCTACATCCGTCCCTCCGTGCCGCTCCCAGAAGTGGCTGGCATGTCCCAGCATCCTGGGTGGGAGGTCTCCCACGTGCTGCCCTTGCCCCGAGCACCAACCCGCAGCTCCCATTGGCCAGGAACTGTAGCCAATGGGAGCTCTGAGGCAGCGCCTGCAGACAGCAGCACATGGAGATCCCTGGCCCACCCACCTAGGAGCTGCTGCCAGAGGGTTGTGTGTACTGGTCACTTTGGGAGCTGCACCACCCCTCCTGCACCCCACCCCCAGCGCAGAGCCCACACCCAAATTTCCTCCCAGTGCTTTGCTTGTCTTTCTTTTACCAGAACCATCCTTCTTCTCCTGGGCTGCAAGTAGCCACCCCTGGGACGCCAAGAGGCAGGCACAGGATTCTGCAAGGCAGTGTCCCCGAGCACCGCGATGGGACGGTGTGATGAAGGTAAGTCTTCCTGAGGCACAATGAACTGCAATGCAGCGAACCACTGGCCAGGTGGTCAGGGCGAAGGGTAGTCACTGGAGGTACAAGCTTGTGAGTGACTCCTGAGCACAGGGCCCCTTCCCCTTTTAAGGACCTGCTCCTCATGGCCTGCGACTGGAGATGACTTGGCTGCATCTGGTGGGTCACACTCCACCTCAGCCAGTGTCCATGTAGTGTCCATGCTCTGGGTGTGCGATCGCTGCCTAATTAGAGTCCCAGACACCTTGTCTATCTAGGAGCTCTTCTGATCTTCAGCCGTTCAACGAGCCCATTCATCCCACAAGCAGTGCAGGAGGGAGCGGGAGGGAGAGGGGGAAAGCCACTTCACAGGCATTCAGAGAGGGAGAGGAGACAAAAATGGGAATGGGGGAAGTATAACAGACCTATTGAGCATAGAAATCACTGCTGCTCCTACAACAGCAGGGACAGGCCACTTGGAGTTGGGAAAAATTAAGCCATCATGTTTCTGTTTGGTTTTGAACCAGAGACCTTTCGCATGTTAGGCAAACGTGATAACCACTACACTACAGAAACTCTGTTACAGAGCTTTCCCCCTCCCTTCATAAGAATAGAAGAATGGCCAGACTGGGTCAGACCAAAGGTCCATCCAACCCCATATCCCATCTGTCAACAGTGGCCAATGCCAGGTGCCCCAGAGGAGTGAACCTAACAGATAATGATCAAGTGATCTCTCTCCTGCCATCCATCTCTCCTCTGACAAACAGAGGCTAGAGACACCATTCCTTACCCAGGCTGCCTAATAGCCATTTATGGACTTAACCTCCATTAATTTATCTGCAAAATAATGAGTACTTATGGCACCTTAGAGACTAACAAACTTATTTGAGCATAAGCTGTGGCCTAAAATCCACTTAATCAGATGCATACAGTGGAAAATACAGCAGGAAGATATATATATACACAGAGAACATGAAAAAATGGGTGTTGCCATCCACACTATAATGAGAGTGAGCAGTTAAGGTGAGCTATTATCAGCAGGAGAAAAAAACTTGTAGTGATAATCAGGATGGCCCATTTCCAACAGTTGACAAGAAGGTGTGAGTAACAGTAGGGGGACAAATAAACATGGGGACATAGTTTGACTTTGTGTAATGACCCACCACTCCCAGTCTTTATTCAAGCCTAATTTAATGGTGTCCAGTTTGCAAATTAATTCCAATTCAGCATCTCTTGTGGGAGTCTGTTGTTGAAGGTTTTTTGTTATAATATTGCGACTTTTAGGTCTGTAATCGAGTGACCAGGGAGATTGAAGTGTTCTCTGGCTGTGTTTGAATGTTATAATTCTTGATGTCTGATTTGTGTCCATTTATTCTTTTATGTAGAGACTCTCTGGTTTGGCCAATGTACATGGCAGAGAGGCATTGCTGGCACATGATGGCACATATCACATTGGTAGATGTGCAGGTGAATGAGCCCCTGATGGCATTGCTGATGTGATTAGGTCCTATGATGGTGTCCCCTGAATAGATATGTGGACAGAGTTGGCAACGGGTTTTGTTGCAAGGATAGGTTCCTGGGTTAGTGTTTTTGTTGTGTGGTTGCTGGTAAGTATTTGCTTCAGGTTGGGTGGCTGTCAGTAAGCAAGGACTGGCCTGTCTCCCAAGATCTGTGAGAGTGAGGGATTGTCCTTCAGGATGGGTTGTAGATCCTTGATGATGCACTGGAGAGGTTTTAGTTGGGGGCTGAAGGTGACGGCTAGTGGGGTTCTGTTCCTTTCTTTGTTGGGCCTGTCCTGCAGTAGGTGACTTCTGGGTACTCTTCTGGCTCTGTCAATCTGCTTCTTCACTTCAGCAGGTGGGTACTGTAGTTGTAAGAACGCTTGATAGAGATCTTGTAGGTGTTTGTCTCTGTCTGAGGGGTTGGAGCAAATGCGGTTGTATCTAGAGCTTGGCTGCAGACAATGGATTGTGTGATGTGGTCTGGGTGAAAGCTGGAGACATGTAGGTAAGTATAGCGTTCAGTATGTTTCCGGTATAGGTGGTGTTTATGTGACCATCGATTAGCACAGTAGTGTCCAGGAAGTGGATCTCTTGTGTGGATTGGTCCAGGCAGAGGTTGTAGGTGATGGAAATTGTTGAAATCATGGTGGAATTCCTCAAGGGTTTTCTTTCCATGGGACCAGATGATGAAGATGTCATCAGTGTAGCACAAGTAGAGTAGGGGCATTAGGGACGAGAGCTGGAGGAAATGTTCTAAGTCAGCCATAAAAACGTTGGCATACTGTGGGGCCATGTGAGTACCCATAGCAGTGCTGCTGACTTGAAGGTAAACATTGTCCCCAAATGTGAAATAGTATGGGTGAGGACAAAGTCACAAAGTTCAGCTGTGACATTATCGGGGATACTGTTCCTGACGGCTTGTAGTCCATCTTTGTGTGGAATGATGATGGAGCGTCTACATAGCCAGACAATCCTGCTGTCAGGTGCCAATGCCTGAGATGATGAGGCATCCAGGATTTCCAGGTTTATGGATCTTGGGTAGCAGATAGAATAACCCTGGTTGGGGTTCTAGGGCTGTCTTATTGCCAAGAGACGGAGAAACTCGGCCAGCTGCAGGGGTGCATAACACCGCCTCAGTGTGGGGGTGACAGCGCCTCCAAGATCCTGACACCTCATTGGTTCCACTGCTGGTTGTTTTCCTTTTCCGTGGGACTTTGGGCAAGTTGCTCTCTAGGGCTCCGTCCCCAGCAGGCAAATGGGGATTTCGTACCTTCCCGCTATTGGAAAGTGCTGGGAGAATCCCAGCCAAAGCTGTTCTGACAGCGTAGCAGCATCTGACCATTCAAGGTCAGAGCGCACTGCCCAGGAGGAGGAGTGTTTGGCTCTGGGGTTTCACTTCAGCCCAGTCTAGAGAGAGGGGCCTAGCCATGTGGTTTGGCTCAAGAAGACCAAGTCTCCAATTTGTTAAGGGCGTTTTGAATTCCAGTCCTGAGCTCCAAAGTGCTTGGTGTCATTTGCACATTTTAGAAGCATGCTTCCACCCATTTTCCAAATCATTCATGAAACTATTGAATAGTACCCGACCTCGGACTGATCCCTGCAGGACCCACTAGGTGCCCCCTCTCCCTTGGACAGCCAAACCTGGAGAAGGGCCCTGAGTCTGGGCTTTCAACTAGCTCTGCACCCACATGACACTTATTGCATCTAGACCGCATTTCATTTGCTTGTGAGAATGTCCTGCGGGACTGTGTCAAAAGCCTTAGTGACCCTAAGATAGATCCCATCTACTGTTTACCCACCTCCACTAGGCCTGAACCCTGCCAAAGAAGGAAAGAGGATTGGTTTGGGATGATTTGTTCTTGACAAATCCATGCTCTCTGTCCTAAGAACCAAATTATCCTGTAGGTGCTGCTGACAAACTGTTTAAGAATGTATTGCAGTATCTCTCCAGCTATGGAAGTGAGGCTAGCTAGTCTGTAAGTCCCAGGGTCTCTTTGTTCCCTTTGAAAGATAGGTCCTGGTCTTGTTCATGGATGGGAAGATGTTCTTTTCAGGATCTCAGATGAGAACTGGGGCACAACACCTGGTTTGTTAAGGCCACAAAAATGGAGGCAGGAACCTCTTCTCTCCTGCTGGCAAAGAACCCCAGGTACCTAAAAGACAGGGACTCACACCCTGAATGGGCTTGAGAAAAGGCAGTGGTTAAAGTTTAACCTGACCATTTCTTGTTTCAGAGACTAGACATTTTAGCAAACTTTAGATTTCCTTGGTGTTAAACACCGTGAAACTCCCCTTTCTCCTTCACAGAGGTTTATCGCCTTATCTCACTCAGGCTCAGGACTGCTTCCAGAGTTTGAGAACTCTCCTGTTCCCATTGGGCAGATGGGGAGGAGCCTGAGGTATAGAGAAGGGAAGTGACCTGTCACCAGATGGATCAGACTGAACAGGTTTCTTTTTGTAAACCTCCAGGAGGCTCTTACCTTCTAAACAGGGACGGCTGTTTTCTAGTAAAATCACTAAAAGGAAGGAGAAAACTCGAAAGAGGTTCCTCCTGGCGCTCACGTCCGTGAACCCAAATACTTCTCAGTCCTCAAAGAGAGACCTGGAGAAGGAGACTTGTTGGAGCAAGCCACAGGGGTCTCTGAGGTTTCTCTGCCTCGTCCCTGTCCTGCCTGGCTGATGTCAGCATCTCTCTGTGAGGTCACCACCTCCCACCACCTTTGACCATAGTCTGAGGGCCTGCAAAAGGCCTTTGTGATAAAAAGTCACTACACCTCCTTTGTTGTGCCAATGTCCTGCCCCTGGCCAGGCACTTTGCAGGTTTGAGCTACCCTGTGGATCACCCCACTCAAGGAGCGTTTCGTCGAGCAGGCAGCAAGTCAAAGCTAGACAGGGAAACATCAGATGCTGCTCCCAATGCTACACTCTAGTTTTTCAGAAATGAGTCGGGACTTTATGGCCATGGAAGAGACCATTAGAGCATTTGATCTGACCCCTGCATATCATAGGCAGGCCTCCTGTATGACACAAGAGCTATTTTCAAGGTAAACACATTGCAGAAAGGCATCTAAGCTTCATGAAATGACATCAGGAGATGGGAGAATCCACCACTTTCCTTGGTAGCTTGTTCCTGTGGTGAATCATCCTCGCTGTTGAATATTTAGTCTTAGTTGTAATATGAATTTGTCTCTTTTCACCTTCCAGCCATTGGGTCTTGTTATTCCTTTCTCTGCTATTTTAAAGAGTCTCAATACCAGTATTTTCTCTCCATTAAGGCACTTCAAGACTTCAATGAAGTCACCTTTCAATCTTCTTTTGATAAGCTAAGCAGGTTGAGCTCTTTCAACAGCTCACTAGAGCATTTTTCTCCAGCCCTCAGAACATTTTGGTGGCTCTTTGCTGCCCCAGCTCCAATTTCACAACATCTTTTTTTCAAACAAGGACACACCCAAAACTGAAGGCAGTATTCCAGTATCCAGTCTCACCATGCACAGGTGTGTCCCAGGAGCAGGGAGGTCGCGCCGGCTGGCTGCAGCGCGGGCAGAGGGATGCAGCAGCTGGCTGAATGGGCTATGGGGCCAGTTTGAGACAGAGGCTGGCTGCAGGGAGGAAGAGGTAGTGAGGTTGAGCACTTGAGAGGTATTTTAAGGTGAAGATAACATCATGGTTACCATAGCACTGGCACATCCCATAAAGAAAGAAGTAATCTGGAGTTAGTCTGAAGTATTTAGGCACAACTGCCTACTTGGCTCCACCCCTTCAGTGCGGAGCAGGTGTGGCATGCTGTGTGAACGACAGACTCCTGCAGAGCAGGTAGCTGTTTCATGGCAGAGAGCCCAAATTTAGGAAAGACTTTCTGACTTGTATCAGAGGGTGAATGTTAGTCTGTTCTCAGAAAGAGTAGAATTGGCATTTTATAGATAACAGATATGAGTTGTGGTGAACACTAATTTCAGATGCAAGTAGAATGGAATAGAATAATATTCACCTGTCGAAAGCCTATGTTAAAAACGTCTGTTAGTCTAGTATATGAAACACAGGATTTGTTATTTTTTCAATTTGTTGCTTGAAGCAATTCAGCAAAATAACGTAGCTACAATATCTAACTGTAATTTCAGCCCCAGCAAAAACGTTATTTAGGATTCAACAGAGGCTTCACACAGTAAGACACACTGACCAGGAGTTCATAAGTAAGGCTGACTGAGGCTCCTGGCCAACCACTTGCAGGTGGAGGCCGACTGGATTGGATCGATAAATGATAAAGTAAAGGATTAACCCAGGCTTTAAAGAAATGCTGTGGACAGATCACG